>NW_012104573.1:3290-5853 GCF_000951045.1 Mandrillus leucophaeus
GGTAAGGATGCAGAAAAAAGAGAATTCTTATACACTGCTGGTAGGGATGTAAACAAGTACAGCCATTGTGTGTAGTAGAGTACGGATGTTCCAAATAAAAACAAAACCAAAAACCTACAAGTAAAATTAGCGTTCAATTCAGTACCTTCATGAGTACCTTTTCTTCTCATTACTGGTAATTCATATATTTTAGCTATGTCAGTTCGAGAATATTGTTCTATTTTATTGTGTTGCCTTTTTAACACTGATTTGTAAAAGTCTAAAAAATATTTTGCATAGAAATTTTTTGTTAAATATATTCTGCATATATTTTCCAGCCTGTGTCTTGTCTTTTTCTTCTTCATTTTAATGTATAAGAGCACCAGGGTTTCAACTTGAAAACAATCCAGTTTTTATTTTTTTCTAATTTAATTGTTTTTTTTGTTTTTATTAAATTTATCTTTACTTACCCAAAAAGAGTGAAAATATTCCATTTTCATTCCAGAGATTTTAGAGTTTAGCTTAAAGTTTAGGTCTGTGATTTATCTCAAATTAATATTTTTTGTATGTCATAAGAAATGGGTTAAAGCTATTTTTTTTCCCTTATAGATGCCCAGCTTTTCCAGGACCATTTGTTGAAAAGACTATTCTTTCCCCACCAGTTAACTTTGGTTTTTATAATGAAAATCAAATAACTATATATTTGTGAGTCTAGTTTTAGATGTTTTATGTATATACTTATACAAATGCCACACAATTTTGATTATTATAAATTAGCAGAAGGCCTGAAATCAGATACATGTTTTACAATTTGTTTTAAGGAGCATTGTGGCTATTTTGTGACCTCCTTGCTTCCATATAGTTTATAATAATGTTGTAAATTTCTACACAGACATTTTAGAATTTTGAATAAAATTATATTCAATGTTTAGGCCAATTTACCAAGAATTGACATCTCAACAACGGTATGTCTACTCGTTTACAGCTGTTTTCAAGACTTCTCTGCAATGATTTCTACCTATAATGTACAAACATTTAATTATTGCTAATATGTATTCCTAACTACTGATGTTGTATTATATTTTGTATGTTAAATATAAATTTCCAATTATTTATTTTTAATATATAGAAATGCAATAACATTTTGTATATTTGAGCTTTTATTTACTTTCACTGTTAAATTCCCTTAATAAAGTCTTGATTTTGGGAAGATTTCTTCAGATATTTTACATACAAATTATGTCTTTAAAAAATGAAAAAACCAATATTTTATTGAGGATTTTTGCATAGATGTTCATCAGGGATATTGATTTGGAGTTTTCCTTTTGTGTTGTGTCTCTTCCCAGTTTTGCTATCAGGATGATGGTGGGTCAATATGTGCAGCAAACCACTACGGCACACATATTCCTATGTAGCAAACCTGCACGTTCTGCACACGTATCCTGTTTTTTTCTTTTTTTTAGAAGAAATAAAGAAAAAAATGAAAATATCATTTTGATTTTTACTTTGTGCTCTTTATGACATTTGTATTTTTTCTTGCTTTATTGCACTTACATGTTAGGGGAGGACAGTAGAAAATCTAAAATTGTCCTTGCTTTTTAATTATCCTGTGTGTTCAAATTTTAATATATATATAGGGTTGTTCACATTTTCTACTCCTATTTGCATTCATCCTTGTAAGTAGTGCCTATCAATCGATTTGACCATCTCATCTAATTTGTAGGATGTATTGACATCACGTTGTTTAAAGTATGTTTTTAATGTCTTTTTAATGACTGTTAGATGTGTGTTTTATTCTGATTTTTCAAAATAAGTATAAATGGGAATTTGCTCTATTATTATTGTTAAAATATTATTTTGATAATTTTCTCTATTTTTCTATCCATTTTATTTTTATTGTATTCCCATTGTACATTTTTTCTCTATTTTGTGTTAAATTTGCTTTCCTTCTAAACTGGAAGCCTAAACTATTGATTTTGAAACCTTTCTTATTTTTTAATGAGAGCAAATAAAGCTATACATTTTTCTGTAATACTGTAGTGGTTGTTATATGTTGTGTTTTATTATCATTTTTGTAATATTTTCTAATTTATATTGCAGTTCTTTTTAGCTCCTGATGTATTTGAATGCATAATTTTATTTCACTATTTAGGAACTTCCTTGGCAAATTTATTTCGACTTGTTTTTAGTTTAGTTAACTTTTAGTCAAAGAATATACTTGGTACTTCAGAATTTATTTCTTTTAAGACTTACTTTATGCCCCAGAACATTATCTATTTTCATCAATATTCTATATACACTGGAAAATAACATGTATTCTACAGAAGTTCAATAAAGGATTCTAGAAATATGAATAAGATCAAGTTGGTTGGTAGAATTGTGCAAATGGTCTATATTTTTACTTATTTTTGTGTTTTTAAAAAATATTTATTGTTTTTATCAATTACTAAGAGATGGGTATTCATTCCCTACTGACGATTGTGGACTTTATCTAAAAACTTTAGTTCTGCAAATTTTTGTTTTATGTGGCTTCAAACGCTAATTTGGGGCACGAATGTTTGTTACGCTGTTTTGACAAAAATCA
>NW_012104574.1:0-1929 GCF_000951045.1 Mandrillus leucophaeus
TAAAAAGAGATGGGGTCTTGCGCTGTTGCCAAGGCTGAAATGCAGTGATATTTTCTTAGCTCACTGTGGCCTTAAGTTCCTGGGTTCAAGCAGTCCTCTTGCCTTGGCCTCCCAAAGTGTTGGGATTACAGGCGTGAACCACCACACCTATCCTATAACTGGTTTTTAATCTTAAGAAATAATGTTGTAATGTTTAGAAATTAAAAGTCTCTAGCCATATTTAATAAAGATCACAAAGGAAAACAAAAATTCCTTGCAGATGAGCAGGCATGGTGACTTGCCCCCTGTTAGCTGTGCAGGAGGCTGAGGTGGGAGAATCATTTGAGCTCCAGAGTTCGAGACCACAGTGAGGTAACAAGATGCCACTGCATTCCAGCCTTGGCAACAGAGCAAAACCCAGTCTTAAAAAAAAAAAAATTCCTCACATGAGACAAGTTAGATTTTACTTGTTTTTTTTCTTTTTTTTTTTTTTGAGATGGAGTTTTACTGTTGTTGCCCAGGCTGGAGTGCAATGGCACGATCTTGGCTTACCACAACCTCTGCCTACCAGGTTCAAGCGATTCTCCTGCCTCAGCCTCCCGAGTAGTTGGGATTACAGGCGTGTGCCACCACGTCCCGCTAATTTTTGTATTTTTAGTAGAGACAGAGTTTCACCATGTTGGCTAGGCTGGTCTTGCTCCTGATCTTAGGTGATCCACCTACCTTGGCCTCCCAAAGTGCTGGGGTTACAGGTGTGAGCCACTGCACCCGGCCAGATTTTACCTGTTTTAAGATAACAATCTGCTGGCATTGTTTAATCTGTAACATAGCAATTTTAAATGAGTTTACTTATCTAAAAAGAAATTGTGGCCGGGCGCGGTGGCTCAAGCCTGTAATCCCAGCACTTTGGGAGGCCGAGACGGGTGGATCACGAGGTCAGGAGATCGAGACCATCCTGGCTAACACGGTGAAACCCCGTCTCTACTAAAAATACAAGAAAATTAGCCGGGCGAGGTGGTGGGCGCCTGTAGTCCCAGCTACTCGGGAGGCTGAGGCAGGAGAATGGCGTGAACCCGGGGGGGCGGAGCTTGCAGTGAGCCGAGATCGCGCCACTGCACTCCAGCCTGGGGCACAGAGCAAGACTCCATCTCAAAAAAAAAAAAAAAAAAAAAAAGAAATTGTTCTTCATTGTTCTTCAAGCTAAAAATCTTATAAAATTCCATTAACTTTTTCATTTGTATGTTGTTACACAGCCTCCCTCTGTATATAGCATATACATATATTTTCAACTCTCTCTTTGACTTTCCACTTAAATGTTTCACAGGTACCTAGCATTTAATGTACTTATTACTGAACCCTTTGAGCTTCCCTTTCTGTCTCATCCTGGCATACTTCTAGAATATCAGCCCCACAAAGCAAGGGTTTTTTTCTGTATTTTGTACTATTGTATCTGCAGTTCTTGATATATAACTCAGTAACTGTTTGTTGAATGAGTCTCCAAATGGTACCACCATACCATTTACCATTTGCTCAAGTCTTCAGTTTTTTCCACTCTCATCTCTCACATTATATTGACAAACCTCTCACATGTTTCTTAAATCCATCTGTTTTTCTCTATTTCCAGTGTTACCATCCTAATCTAGTATGCTAATGTTATGACTGGTATTCCAGAACCAACTTTTGCTGTCTTTGTAATAATCTTCCTTCCACAGCAAACAGAGATGTTTCTCAAAATGGAAGCTTGTGTCTTGTTACTGTCCTACTCAGACCCCTTTAATACCTTCTTTTTGAATTCCAAATTCTTTTTTTTTTTTTTTGAGATTGGATCTCGGCCTGTTTCCAGCCTGGAGTGCAATGGCACCACCATGGCTTACTATAGCCTTGACCTTCTGGGCTCAAGCAGCTGGGAATTCTCAAAAAGATGAAATTTTTTTGACACCTACATTAGTA
>NW_012104574.1:6139-7238 GCF_000951045.1 Mandrillus leucophaeus
ATATACATTTTTGGGGGGGGGGGAATCAATGTTTTCAAATCTCTTTTCAGTTTATTGGTGCTCCGCTATTTATGTAATAATATGTGTCACTTAGATTAAGTTTTTAAATTTTTTTTTCATTTTAAAAATGAGAATCATGTTTCTCTCAAACCTTTCTCTAATGTTTTGAAAGGGAATTAAGTGCAGATAAAAAAAATGAATTCTTTGCTTGAACCCGGGAGGCGGAGGTTGCAGCGAGCCGAGATCACACCACTGCACTCCAGCCTGGGCGACAGAGTGAGACTCCATTTCAAAAGAAAAAAAGAGAATTCTTTGGAATGCTGAAATTCTTCATTTATATATATAAATTTTGCAGTTATGCATATTAAGACATGGAATTCGTTCATTACAAAAATTGTAGGGGAAAATTTAAAATGTATGCATTCGTGGGTAATGAATATAAAAGCAATTCTTTTTTTTTTTTACAAACTGTAAAATTTTGTGGGTTTTTGGTACATCTGTTTTTTTGAGATGGGGTCTCTCTTTATTGCCCAGACTGGAGCGCAGTGGCACGATTCTAGCTCATTCCAGTCTCGAACACTTGGGCTCAAGTGATCCTCTCATCTCAGTCTCCAGAGTAGCTAGGCCTACAGGTGTGTCCTACCACACCCAGCTAATTTTTTAACATTGATTGATTGATTGAGACAGAGTGTCACTCTGTTGGCCAGGCTGGAGTGCCTCTGGAGTAGCTAGGACTACAGGTGTGTCCCACCACGCACAGCTTATTATTGGATTGCCCAGGCTGTAGTACAGTGCTATGATCATGGCTCACTGCAGCCTCGACCTCCTAGACTCAGGTGATCCTCCCACCTCAGCCTCCTGGGTAGCTGGGACGATAGGCACGTACCACCATGCCCAGCTGATTTTTTCATTTTTTTTTTTTCCTTCCTGAGAAAGAGTCTTGGTCTGTCACCCAGGCTGGAGTGCAGTGACACAGTCTCAGCTCACTGCAGCCTCCACCTCCTGCGTTCAAATGATTCTCCTGCCTCAGCCTCCTGAGTAACTGAAATTACAGGAGCGTGCCACCATGCCCAGCTAATTTTTGTATTTTTTTTTTTTT
>NW_012104575.1:0-1143 GCF_000951045.1 Mandrillus leucophaeus
TTTAATATTATTTACTATCATAATATTTAATTATTTATCTATTTTTTATCTTTGACACATTTCCTATTCTCCTTTATGGCCACAATATCAGCCCATTTAACCTCACTCCTTAAGAGAAATAATTTTGATAATATAGTGTACGCATGTCTTTATTTTTTCTATTATTATACATATACGCATGTTTAATAACCACATATTTTTTCTGTTTCATTTCAATTAAAGGATGATTATTTAGATATTAGATTTATTTTTAAAAGCATGCTATTAGTTACTTTTCTGTGTATTTCCTTCGTCAGCCTTTAAAACATTTTGGTAAATCTCTCCCTATCATCTGCTATAGTTTAAATTGTTTTCAATGGCTGTGTAATATTGCATGGTGTGCATCACAACAATCAAGCTAGTGATTCCTCTTTTGATGGGTAGTCTCGTCTCTGTTTCAGTTCCTGGCCACTGTGAACAAGGATAAATGGACATCCTTATCCATATGCCCTTATTATCTAGAAGTCGATACTTTTCCTTCCAGGGGGTAGAATATTATGAGAGTTATTTTGGAGTAAATATTACCAAATTGCCTTCCAAAAGGACCATAGCACTTCACAGTCCAATTAGAATATATGAAATTAGGCCGGGCACAGTGGTCATGCCTGTAATCCCAGCACTTTGGGAAACTGAGGTGGGCAGATCATGAGGTCAGGAGTTTGAGACCAG
This sequence comes from Mandrillus leucophaeus, assembly GCF_000951045.1. Lineage (NCBI taxonomy): Eukaryota > Metazoa > Chordata > Mammalia > Primates > Cercopithecidae > Mandrillus > Mandrillus leucophaeus. The sequence continues at coordinate 709 of NW_012104575.1, forward strand.
CCTGATCAAAATGGTGAAACCCCGTCTCTACTAAAAATACAAAAATCAGCCAGGCATGGTGACACTCACCTGTAATCCCAGCTACTCAGGAGGCTGAGGCTGGAGAATTGCTTGAACTCGCACACACACAAAAAAAAAAAAAAAAAAAAAAGGGAAAAGAAAGAAAAAATTCCCATCAGAAAAAGCTCTGGACACTTGAATTTAGATAATTATATAATGGTCACTTAAATCCACATTTTATTGATGGTTGGTGGTATTGAACACCTTTCTACATGTTTGCTGTTTATTTGGATTTGCTCTCCTTTGAATTTTTAATTTGTACATTTTCATATTATTTTATTTTGTTTTGCAGAGAGGTTAGCCCTCCATATGGGCAGGTTCTGCATCTACAGTTTCAAACAACCGTGGTTTAAAAATGTTAAGGAAAAAACAATA
>NW_012104575.1:5543-6498 GCF_000951045.1 Mandrillus leucophaeus
CACAGCAACATGGCACAAGTATACATATGTAACAAACCTGCACGTTATGCACATGTACCCTAGAACTTAAAGTATAATAATAATTTAAAAAAAAATCTATGCATCAAAAAAATCATGGGGAAATTAGATGATGTTTTAAATTCAATGGTAATAATACATATCAAGACTTGTGTGAAGAAGTTAAAAGAGTATTGATGGAGAAATGTGTGGCTTTTAATGTACATATTTGTAAAGAAGTTAGTAAAAGAACAGTAAAATAGAAAGTAGAAAGAAATAATAAAGAAAATAGAATAATTTAAATAGACAAAAATACAATAAAAACTACAAAAAAAGTCACTAATACACAAGTCACAACCATTTGACAGGTAAAGCTAGTGATTAAATGATTATCATATTCTCAAACTAGAGCAAAGTTTTATTTTTGAAAGTCATGCTTAGTCAAAAGCCTCAGGAATCAAGTTATTTAGTAATTAAATGTATTATCCAGAAAAGGAAAAGTCACACAGCTGGTGAGAAACTAATGATTTCAGCATGTAAATTTATAGTGGGTAAAACGTTTGGACAGGATGCAGTATGAGAAATTGAAGGCTCTGCTGTTGAACAGAGTAAGTTGACGTATTGATGACATGTCACATCATGCTTAAGAGGTTTTGTGTAATACATGAAAAGCAAGTTTCTCTGCAGATTGCTGAGTCAACCGATTTCAGCAAGAAATGTCATAATGTTGCATTGTAAGATTTGTAAATAATGGTGAAATTTAAGAAAAAGCTTTTGCTGCTGCAAGAAGTTTAACACAGCAGGTAAGTGCCAGGTTAAATTTAATATTTTGTCTTCATATCTTGAAACAAAAATTGAATGTTGGAGTAACTAAGCTGGTATCTCTGTGGATGCTGCCTATTCAGTGGTTGACTCTATCAGAAGTTTTGCCTCTTTCCAAAAAAAAAAAAAAAAAAAA
>NW_012104576.1:0-6398 GCF_000951045.1 Mandrillus leucophaeus
TTAGCTGGGCATGGTGGCACACGCCTGTAATCCCAGCTACTCAGGAGGCTGAGGCAGGAGAATCACTTGAACCTGGGAGGCAGAGGTTACAGTGAGCAGAAACTGTGCCACTGCACTCCAGCCTGGGCGACACAGCGAGACTCCATCTCAAAAAAAAAAGAAAAGGGTAAAAGGCTGCGCGCAGTGGCTCATCCCTGTAATCCCAGTACTTTGGGAGGCCAACGCGGGCAGATCACTTGAGGTCAGGAGTTCGAGACCAGCCTGGCCAACATGGTGAAACCTTGTCTCTACTAAAAATACAAAAATTAGCAAGGTGTGGTGGCACACGGTACCTGTAGTTCCAGCTATTCGGGAAGCTGAGGCCACGGAGGCAGAAGCTGCAGTGAGCCGAGATGGCACCACTGCACTCCAGTCTGGGTGACAGAGTGAGACTCCATCTCAAAAAAAAACACACACACACAACAAAAAGGAGTGCATGTTTCAAACTCTAGGATAACCACTAAGGGAAAAGCTGTAAAACCAGTAAGCTAATAGAGGACCCTAAATGAAATAATTAAAATGCTGAGTTAATTCAAGGTAAGTAAGAAAGGATAAGTTGAGAAACTAAGGAACAAAAAGAAAACAAGGACCAAGATGATACACTTACACTTAACTATATCAAACTGCAAAAGGACTAAATAATCCAGATTGCTAGATTAAACAAAAATAAACTCCCAAACTATAAGCTATAGGTTGGTGCAAAAGTAACTAGGGGTTTTGCTGTTACTTTCAATAGCAAAACCACAATTACTTTTGCACCATTCTAATATTTATATATGCTACAGACAGAATGTTTTGTGTTCCTCCTGCAAATTCATATGTTGAAACCTAATCCCCAATATAAGCGTATCCAGACATCAAGCCTTTGAAAAGGTGATTGGATCATGAGAACAGGGCCCTTATGAAAGGAATTAATGACCTTACAAAAAAGACCCCAGAGATCTCACTTGCTCCTGTTTCATAGATGCAATATCTTCCTTTATCTCTCAGAGGATATTAATGGTAATCTTTCTTCACCCTGTGCAGTCTGTTTCCTACAAAGTGATTTTTCATTTTGGGGGACAGAATGGGAGATAGTTAAATACGGCCATCTTTCATGTTAGAGGCATCCTCAAATATCCTGTATCCTTGGTTGCCAGTTCATATTTAAGGCAAAGGAAATAAAAAGTTAACTGGAAGCTCCAAATAGTTGGGTGAAGCTTGATGACCTTATGGTTCACTGCACAGAGATCTCAGTGTATCATTTGTTGTGGAGACCCAGACTTCAACAGTATCAAGTGGGAAAAGTCAGGAGACAGAAAATATACCAATCATTCAAACAGGAAAAATTTACTATAAAGAAATATTAAATAGGTAAAAGATGGTAAACAACTGAAAATGGAAGAGAGCTCTAATATATAACGGAGGTAGCAACTACAGAAAGCAGCTGCCACATTAAAGGCTGAGGGAAAAGTAAACAAGGAAAAAAAAAAAGGCTTACCAACTTACAAAAGGGGCCCCAAAAGGCTAAGATACAGATCTGTGAGGAAATGTTCGACTACTGCAGAAATATGCTATCCACTGACTGCTCAGTGAGAAAGGATGTTGCTGAAGGTCATGCATCAGAACAAAGACCACTGCTTGCCATGGGAAATACTGTGGGTATCAACTACTTGCAGAGCAGTCTGCCACTGTGATTAAAAAAAAAAAAACATGAAGAACCACATCCCTTCTTCCTAATAACCTCCCTACTGCACTCCTTTATTGGCAGTGACTAACATAGATTCAGCTGACAAAGAAAAAATGTATTTTGCAGAGTCCAGGGCCTTCCCCTTATCATGGATTGCCCACACAAAAGTCTTCTAGTCTCCTGCTTGAAAGGGGAAAGGACTGGTTGCCAGGATTTTGAGAGCCAAGTACAGGATGAAGGCTGTCAGTCTTCAATATTCAGTAGGCATACTGTCACTTAACCACCCCCGACCCAGTTTTAATATGGAACGGTTTTCCTCAACTGTGCATGAAATCTCCCAATCCAAGGATGCTCTATTTTAACCCTCCATCAAAAACAAACCTCAAAACTTCTACCAGGATGAGATAAGAGTGGCCATCAAATGAGATGAAGTAAAGGAGAACCACTTAAAAATATATTCATCCTCAGTTCCAAAGGTATCTGGTGCTAAAATTTACTATGCTTTTTGAGGATATGCTGTGTAAACAAGGTTAGTTCTCAGCTGTTCCTGCTACCACCTTGGGATTCGGCTATCTCAGCTCTACTAAGTGACAGTTCCTACTCTTTCAATGCCTTGCCAATTTCCTTGTCCTTATGGGTATATGACATTTTATAATCTCTGTATCTTCTTTTTTGTAGTGTTTCAGAGAGAAGCAAAGTTAAATACAGATATTCAATACTCCACTGTAACCCCAAAGCTTCCAAATATTATTTTCAACTTGGTAGCAAATTTTTATCCTTTGACAGTTTGTAAACTTACTCTGAGGGAAATTCCAAATATTTTTTATAAAAGCCCAATATTATTAAAATAATTATATAATCGGCCCAAGTGCCTGTTAGAGGTACAACATTCCTCTAGATGTACATGCTATAACATTTGCTTTTAAACTGTTTGCTAATTTATGATATTTAATATTAAACAAAATTACAAGAAGGATTAAAGATTAATACAAAGATACATGTTCTTTTTTGAGTCCTAACACTAGCACTGAAACAAACGTAAGAGAAAAATTGGAATGAACACCAACCATGGCACAGATATAATCTTCCTAGTCATAGCTCAAAGGTTATTAGTTCATTTACCCACCTAAAATTTACATGGAAAAATAGCTATGTGGCAGAGGATAACTTGAGGCATCAGAAAGTCATGCTCACTGTCATAAATCATCCAAAACAGAGCTAGAAAAAGACCCTGGTCCATTATCCTCTCTACAAAGCCAATAATACATCCAGAAAAAAGTACACTAGGAAATGGCAGTGAACAGGCAAGACCTGGGAGCACAAGGAAAAGATACATATCAGTTTGAGTTGCCTGTGAGCCATTCATCAAAGGCCATGAAAGACTTAGGTTATCTACATCATTTTGACCCCTTAAAAAATTTGGTTTCAAATATGTACACAAAATCACAAAACAAATTACGACCCTCCTCTGCCTACCACAGGCTATCTTCAAGACCCAGGAGTAGGCAAAACATATTAATATAAACCTTCAAACCCTGAGGCTTCTTTTTCCAATAGCCCACAGTCTATTACTAACTTAGCAAACTCTTATATAATTCCCCATGAATGAAAAGCTTTCCAGCTGACCAGAGAGCTATAGTTCAAAGTTACCTCTATTGCTCATGTGTTCAAAAATAGAAAACCTCATAAATATGTTGTATTCATTTACTCACTTTTTAAAGTAGCCTAATAGGGTAAAGAGCAAACCCCATACAACCCAATAGACTAGTAGGGTAAAGAAACAGAAAACCTCATAAATATGTTGTATTCATTTATTCACTTTTTAAAGTAGCCTAGCAGGGTAAAGAGCAAGCCCCATACACTCAACAGACTTTGTAAATGGCTCTCAAAAAATACTAGTCTAGACTATCAGTGATCTTTCTAAACTTAAGTCACTCAGTGAGTTCCAAACAGCTTAATACTCAAGGCAGATTAAGAGAGTCCAAATACACCTTCTGTCATATATAACCTATGTTCTACTCAGCCACCTTTAGTTTCCTCAACTAAAAAATGGAGGTAGTAATATCTCACAAGACTACTGTGAGATTAGTTAAAATAATGAATGCATAATACCTACTAGTGGTACCTAGATTAGTTAAAATAATGAATGTATAATACCTACTACTGGTGCCTAGGACATGGTGGTTAATGAGCAAATGATAACTATTATAAAATTCCAATGTATTTTTAAAAATTAAGTTGCAAGTATAATGAAAAATCTGTCAAACGCATTTAAAAGTAATAGTGTTAAGTATTTAGAACTATATTTTAAAAATGTATGCTAAGTGTGCTGATTTCAAATTCTATGACAATATTCAAACATAAATCAGTTCCCAGAGCTAACAGAAATGAAGTCTTTATAACTACAAGAAGCCTTTTTTCTTATCAAAAAGATGAAAATGTCAATTCTCCATATAATCTCATTAAAATTTGAAATGTTAAGTGTCATTAGTAAGTGGCAGGAATATATTTATCCACCAAAGTACAGTAGAGACTAATAAAAATGGTACCTAAGGCCAGGCACAGTGGCCCACGCCTGTAATCCCAGCATTTTAGGAGGTCAAGGCAGGGGGGATTGCTTGAGCCCAGGAGTATGGTACCAGCCTGGGCAACACAGCAAGACTCTACCAAAAAAATTTAAAAATTAGCTGGGCATGGTGGCACATGCCTGTAGTCCTAGCTATTCAGGAGACTAAAATGGGAGGATCATTTGAACCCAGAAGTTTGAGGCTGCAGTGAGCTATGATTGAACCACTGCCCTCTAGCCTGGGTGACAGAGCAAAACCCTGACTCTAAAAAAAAAAAAAAAAAAAGTATCCGAGCTAGAAATATCCTTATATCTTTATTGTATAATTTATCAATATCATTCTGACAATGTAATTCTATACCTAGAAAATCCTAGACTCTGCCAAAAGGCTCTAGGAAGTGATAAACAACTTAAGCAACGTTTCAGGATACAAAATTAACGTACAAAAATCAATAGCATTTCTATACACCAATAACATCCAAACTGAGTCAAATCAAGAACACAATCCCACTTACAATAGCCACAAAAAAATAAAATAAAATAAAATAAAATAAAATAAAATACCTGGGAATATAGCTAACCAAGGAGGTAAAAGATCTCTACAAGGAGAACTACAAAATACGGCTGCAAGAAATCAGAGATGACATAAATAAATGCAAAAACATTCCATGCTCAGGAACTTAATCAATATTGTTAAAATGGCCATACTGCCCACAGCAATCTACAGATTCAACACTATTCCTATCAAACTATCGTCATTGTTCATAGAATTTAAAAAATAATTCTAAAATTCATATGGAATAAAAAAAGAGCCCAAAGAGCCAAAGCAATCCTAAGCAAAAAGAACAAAGCCAGAAGCACTTCATTATCTGACTTCATACTATAAGGCTACAGTAACCAAAACAGCATGGTACTGGTACAAAAACAGACACAAAGATCAATGGAACAGAATAGAAAACTCAGAAATAAAGCTGTAAAACTGAGAAATAAAGCTCAGCTACAACTGTCTGATCTTCATCAAGGCTGACAAAAGCAATGGGGAAAGGACTCCCTATGCAATAAATGGCGCTGGAATGGTTAGCAATATGCAGAAGAATGAAACTGGATGCTTATCTTTCACCATACATAAAAACTTACTCAAGATACATTACAGATTTAAATGTAAGACTTCAAACTATAAAAATCCTATAAGAAAACCTAGGAAATACCTTCTCGGCATAGGCCTTGGCAAAAACAAACTGTGGCTAAGTCTCCAAAGCAACTGCAACAAAAACAATTGACAAGTGGGACCTAATTAAAGAGCTTCTTCTGCACGGCAAAAACAAACAAAAAAAAAAAAAACATAATGAAAACTGTCAGCAAAATAAACAGACAACATACAGAATGGGAAAAAATATTTGCAAACTATGCATCTGACAAAGGACTAATATCCAGAGTCTACAAGGAACTTAAATCAATAAGCAAAAAACAACCCCATTAAAAAATGGCCAAAGGACATGAACAGACACTTCTCAAAAGACAACATACAAGCGGCCAACAAACATGAAAAACTGCTCATCATCACCACAACCACAATGAGATAGCATCTCACACCAGTCAGAATGGCTATTACTAAAAGCTTTAAAAAAAAAAAAAATGCCAGCAAGACTGTGGAGAAAGGGGAACACTTATATACTTATTGATGGGAATGTAAATTGGTTCTGCCCCTGTGGGCAGCAGTCTGGTGATTTCTCAAAGAACTTAAGGCTACCATGTGACCCAGCAATCCCATTACTGAGTACATTTCCAAAAGAAAACAAATCATTCTACCAAAAAGACACATGTACTCGCATGTTTATCACTGCGCTATTCACAATAGCAAAGACATGGAATCAACCTGGGTTCCCATCACTGGTGGACTGGATAAAGAAAATGTGAAACATATATACCATGGAATGCTATGCAGCCATAAAAAATAATGAAATCCAACAAAAGCCAAAATTGACAAATGGGATCTAATTAAACTAAAGAGCTTCTGCACAGCAAAAGGAACTACCATCAGAGTGAACAGCCAACCTACAGAATGGGAGAAAATTTTTGCAATCTACTCATCTGACAAAGGGCTAATATCCAGAACCTACAAAG
>NW_012104576.1:7222-35089 GCF_000951045.1 Mandrillus leucophaeus
ATGGGTGCTGACGAGTTGATGGGTGCAGCACACCAACATGGCACAAGTATACATATGTAACAAACCTGCACATTATGCACATGTACCCTAGAACTTAAAGTATAATAATAATAATAATGAAATCATATCCTTTGTAGCAACATGGATGCAGCTGGAGGCTATTATCCTAAACAAATTAACACAGGAACAGAAAACCAAATACACATGTTCTCATTTATAAGTGTGAGTCAGGAATTTGGCAGGACTGATATCACAATGTACAGGTCACAAAGACCCCACTGATAAAAAATGAGATGTGATCACTCCTACTTGTCACAGGGTGAACCCCAAAATTGGGGTTTAGCTGGAAAGCCATGTGGGTTCTTGGCTTCACACAGGAAGGAATTTAAGAGTGAGCCAACAGAGTAAAGTGAAAGCAAGTTTATTTTAAAAATAAAGGAATAAAAGAATGATTACTGTATAGACAGAGCAGCGGCATGGGCTGCCTGAGTATACTTATGGTTATTTCTTGATTATATGCTAAACAAGGAGTGGATTATTCATGAGTTTTTTGGGAAAGGGGTGGGGAGTTCTTGAACTGAGGCTTTCTCCCCCTTTCAGACATATACTGTAACTTCTAGATGTTGCCACGGCGTTTTTTGTTGTTATTGTTTTTTATTTTAAGACGGAGTCTCGCTCTGTCACCCAAGTTGGAGTGCAGTGGTGCGATCTCAGGTCACCGCAAGCTCCACCTCCCAGGCTCAAGCAATTCTCCTGCCTCAGCCCCCTGAGTAACTGGGATTACAGGCGTGCGCCACCATGCCTGGCTAATTTTTGTATTTTTAGTAGAGACGGGGTTTCGCCATGTGGGCCAGACTGGTCTCAAAACTCCTGACCTCAAGTGATCCACCTGCCCTGGCTTCCCAAAGTGCTGGGATTACAGGCATGAGCCACTGTGCCCGGCCCACCATGGCCTTTATAAACTGTCATGGCACACTGGTGGGAGTGTTGTTTAACATGCTAATGCATTATAATTAGTGTATTATGAGAAATGAGGACAACTAGAGATCGCTTTTGTCGCCGTCTGGTTCTGGTGAGCTTTGACTGGCTTCTTTGGGATTACAGGCGTGAGCCACCATGCCACACCTAGATTCTGTTATTCTTAAAACTTTGGCTAATCAAAGGAATAATGTGTTCGATACACTTTAAAAGAGAAATCTGCTATCAAATATGTGTGAAACTATCTATGATTCAGAAAAAAGTCAGATTTACACTCTCTAGCTTGATGGTAGAAATGTTCTTACAGAAGAGCCAACATCAATGTTACTGCTATAGGCAGCACAGGAATGGGCAGCTAAGTCAAATCACACTAAGAGAACAAGAAAGAAGAGGTAGAAGGTAGAAATGCTCCAGGTAAACTGGAAGCTGGAATCAAGCAAAAAATCTATAGCAGAAGTACATGCAAGTGTCAAAGTCAAAGCATGATACAAAACTCAAGTCTAGATTAAGCTAGGACATGAGAAAGATGGCTTCAGGGAGCTATATGGAGAACAAACCAACAAACTGATGCAGTTTGGATCACTGGTACCAGTCTTCCAGCACAAAGCATTTATTTTAAAAAAACAAATAATAGGGCCGGGCGCGGTGGCTCAAGCCTGTAATCCCAGCACTTTGGGAGGCCGAGATGGGCGGATCACGAGGTCAGGAGATCGAGACCATCCTGGCTAACACGGTGAAACCCCGTCTCTACTGAAAATACGAAAAACTAGCCGGGCGAGGTGGCGGGCGCCTGTGGTCCCAGCTACTCCGGAGGCTGAGGCAGGAGAATGGCGTAAACCCGGGGGGCGGAGCTTGCAGTGAGCTGCGATCCAGTCACTGCACTGCAGCCTGGGCGACAGAGCAAGACTCCGTCTCAAAAAAAAAAAAGAAAAAAAAAAAAAACAAATAATATATCAATATTTAAGAGGATGTTTAAGCTAGCAATACTTAAGCTAGAGAATGAGCCCAGGAAGTGCCTATTAAGAAGAATCCTGGCTTAGAGGTGATGTAATGAAGACAAGGTACCTACTTGAATAGGCTCTTGAAACAGAGATTCTAACACTAATGAGGACAGGGAAAATGACATTAAATAACCAACAAACATCATGCAATGGTCTGAGGGCACCTGACTGCCACCACAAGCAATTTCTAACTACTCCAAACACCATCAACCTCTAAGACATGGTAAACTTCTCTTTCAAGGCAGTTCAATACCAAATAATTTCTAAAATCTTCCCTGCTCTTCTCCCCTCTCCCTTCCTGTCCCAGTGAAGCCAACAGCTCAGACCCTCAGTGTAGTATCCATAATACACTGCACTTGACTTCTACCTAACATGTTCAAATATAAAAATGTCTTCATATTTATATTCACCTATCACCCCAAGCCGACATGCACTCCTTGTAGGCAGACAGAGCAACTATAACATTATGTGTCACCAGAGCCAGCCCAGCAAGGGTTTATACGCGGTAGGTATCAGACATCTGCCTAGGACAAAATAATTTAGATGACAGCAAACAAGAAGCACTTAAAACATTTGGAAGCGTAAGACTCAAAAGACAAATACTGAAATCTAAGCCCACATGTAGAGAAGTCAACAAGAGTCAATTCCCATTATAAAACCCCAGAAAATATTAGGAATTCAAGGCATCAGACAATTCAGGAGGCCTGGGTATGGCATGGGTCTGATAACAAAAGAACTAGTTGACACTGTTCAAGAAAAACAATCAGAACTCTATGGTTCTTCCTCTATTCTGCCCACCAAGTAGGGCTAGACATGTGTCCACCACCAATCTGAAAAGAGAATAATCACTCCTAGAGAATTTGGACAAGTCAGGCTCAAGGTTCAGGGACCTAGGTTTTGCTGAGTATCAGGGATGGACACCAATCTGAAAACAGATTCCAACCCCTATTCCTATTGGGCAGCCAGGACAATGGCAGAGGCTTCTACCTCCATGCGTAATACTGAAGGATTAGTCAAGATAACTAGGTAAAGAGAAAAAGACAAGGATAGTAGCAGTTGGGCTGGGAGTGAGGCAAAAACTTCAAATGAAATGAAAATGTCAAGGTAGCTAGCTAATCAAGTACTAGTATAAAGCCCTCTTCTCAGCCTCAAACTTGCAAAACTAACGCTCAGCAGCCATTTAAACAAAGCCTTTAGCACAAAGCACAAAAGTCAAAACAGAAAGATTTGAGGAAGACAGAAAAAGGAGACTCAGAGGAGAAAGAATCCAGCAAGTGGAAAAAAAAAAAATAGTCCCGAAGAGAAAAAGTAGATTTACATCCATAAAGCAAGAACAAGAAGTTATAACATTTAGATACTGAGAAAACGCTCTTAGAAAACGGAAATATGGCCAGGTGCAATGGCTCACGCCTATAATCCCAGCACTTTAGGAAGCCACAGTGGGAGGATCACTTGAACCCAGGAGTTCAGGACTAGCCTGTGCAACACAGGGGGAACACTGTCTCCACAAAAAAAAAAAAAAAAAAAAAAAAAATCAATTAGCTGGCATGGTGGCTCATGCCTGCTGTCCCAGCTACTTAGGAGGCTGAGTTGGGCAAATGGCTTGAGCCTGGGAGGTTGAGACTGTGTCAGAGGCATGTGAACCAGAACAACTCCATCTTAAATAGCAGCTGGGTAAAATAAGGCTGAAATCTACTGAGCCACATTCCCAGACAGTTAAGGCATTCTAAGTCACAGGATAAGACAGGAAGTTGGTACAAAATACAGGTCACAAGAGTGACTTTTGGTTGTCCTCACTGCTACACTCTCACCAGTGCCATGATAGTTTACAAACGCCATGGCAATGTCAGGAAGTTACCCTATATGGTCTAAAAAGAGGAGGCATGAATAATCCATCCCTTGTTTGGCATATTATCAAGAAATAACCATAAAAATGCCAGCAGCTCTCTAGGCTGCTTAGTCTATGGAGTAGCCATTCTTTTATTCCTTTACTTTCCTAACAAACTTGCTTTCACTTGAGGGCAAGTCTATGGACTCGCCCTGAATTCTTTCTTGCACAAGATCCAAGAATCCTCTCTTGGGGTCTGGATTGGGATCCCTTTCCTGTAACAGCTGCAGTGAGCTGTGATCATGCCACTGCACTCCAGCCTGGGGGACGGGTCAGATCCCATCTCAAAGAAATAAAGAAGAAAGAAAAGAAATGAAAATAAAAGAAAGAAACAAAAATCCAATAGAAGCCTTGGAAGATATTACCTATATATACCAGAACAAAGAATAAAAAGATAAAAACAAAGAAAAGATTAGGAAAAAATGACATACAGACTCAGCCTAGATAGGAGAGGCACCATTCAAGTAACAGAAGTTACAAGAGGCCGGGCATGGTGGCTCACACCTGTAATCCCAGCACGCTCGGAGGCCAAGCGGGCAAATCACCCAAGGTCAGGAGTTCGAGACCAGACTGGACAACATGGTGGAAACCCCATCTCCACTAAAAATACAAAAATTAGGTAGGCATGTTGGCAGGCACCTGTAATCCCAGCTACTTGGGAGGCTGAGGCAGGAGAATCACTTGAACCTAGAAGGCAGAGGTGGCAGTGAGCCGAGATCACACCATTGCACTCCAGCCTGGGTGACAGCAAGATTGTCTCAAAAAAAAAAAAAAAAAAAAGAGTTACAAGAACAGAAAAAAACATTAAGGGAGAAAATAATCCTAAAAACAATGAAAAAAAGAACTGAGAATGGAAAAACATTAGCTTCCAGACTGAGTACTCAGCACAAAAAAATAGTAAGGGGAAAAATAATACATATCTGTTAGACGAAATTATGAAAGGCCATTGTTTTGGACTGAGCTCTTGCACTAGGAGGTGCAACAGATCAACCAAATCAAAATGAAGTTACTCATGTTAAGTGCCACATAATCAAACTGAAACTTGAATGAAGCAGACAGATCTAAAAAAAAGACCAGTTTTTGCTGAACACAAGAGATTCCAGGCTACCTGAGTCAGTGTTTAATAAAAGTCCTCTCTGCTTTAACCCTTACAAAAAAGTAAGCTAACATTAACCAGTCAAGCGTTTTTTCTATTTTTCCATTTCTCTGTTCCGACTTTACAAAATGCACATTCTGCTACTGCCTAGTGGGAGCTCTCACTCTATTCTGTAGAACGAAGGCTACCCCAACTCATGACTCACAAATAAAGGCCAAAGAGATCTATAAGTAAATCTGTTGTAATTTTGTCTTTTGACATACCCAAAAGTATATCACAGTAAAGTGTCAGAATCCTGCAAATAAAAACAGTCTAAAAAGCTTCCAGGTAATAAAAGGATCAAAAATCAGAATGCCATCTTAATAATGCAACGCAGGCCGGGCACGGTGGCTCAAGCCTGTAATCCCGGCACTTTGGGAGGCCGAGACGGGCGGATCACGAGGTCAGGAGATCGAAACTATCCTGGCTTAATACGGTGAAACCCCGTCTCTACTAAAAAATACAAAAAAAACTAGCCAGGTGAGGTGGCGGGCGCCTGTAGTCCCAGCTACTCGGGAGGCTGAGGCAGGAGAATGGCGTAAACCCAGGAGGCGGAGCTTGCAGTGAGCTGAGATCCGGCCACTGCACTCCAGCCTGGGCAACAGAAAAAAAAAAAAAAAAAAGAAAAAGGAAAAAAAAAAAACGCAATGCAAATGAAGCAATGCCTTGAAATGTAGGATAAATAATTCCCAACCTAGGAGTCCACACCCACTGAAATTATCAATAAAGCATGAGAGCAAAATAAAGATCTTTCAGGTATTCAAACACTCAAAAAAAAAAAAAAAATGCCTTCCGTGACATTTTTTTCTTAGGAAACTCCCAGGGGATTTCCCAGAGGACAAAAATTAGAAAATTGACCAAGAAAAAGTTTAGAATAGGACCTAGGAAATAGAGAGGGTCCAACATGAAAAGAGACAAAGGTCAATTTCATGATTATGAAGTGAGGTACAAAAACCAAAATCCAAAACATCTGAATGGTCTAACAGTTTCATTTCCAGCAAAGAATTTGGGGAGAAATTGATAGGTACATGAAAAACTAGATAAATGAAAATTAAGTTAAATATTAATTCCAAAGAAAACAAAAAGTAATATAAGATATAATCATAAGATGCTATATAGCTAAGTTATGAATTAATCATAAGCCAAATACTAAATTAACCAAAAAAGGTAAATATATTGGAAGAATGAAAGGAGAAGTATGTTTGGAATAGGAAATAATAATAGAGCAGAAGTCCTGATTTATACTGCAGAGTGAATATATAAAAATAAAATGAGGCCGGGCACAGTGGCTCACACCTGTAATCCCAGCACTTTGTGAGGCCAAGGCCGGCAGATCACAAGGTCAAGAGATCGAGACCATCCTGGCCAAAGTGGTGAAACTTCGTCTCCACTAAAAATACAAAAATTAACTGGGCATGGTGGTACACACCTGCAGTAAAATAAAATAAAAATGAAAAAAGTAAGAAATAGAAATATAAGCAAGTTATTTTAAGATATGAAAGTATATTCCAACAGAAACAAGAAACTAAAAAAAAATTGACTTTTGAAATATAATTCTTTAAGATAAATAAAACTGAAAGAGAAAAGGCATTTTATATCCAGTTTTAACGCCTCTTCAAAAATCTATCATCCTGGACTGGATTATAGAACAGAAAAGAAACAGCAGTGAGCAAATTCAAACAAAGTCTATGGTTAAGTTCCTAATATTCCACCAGGCCAGGTGTGGTGGCTTATGCCTGTAAATCTCAACGCTTTAGGAGGCCAAAGCAGGGAGATCATTTGACACCAGGAGCTCAGTACAAACCTGGACAACATGATGAAACCCAGTCTCTACCAAAAAAAAAAAAAAATTAGTCTGGCATGGTGGCATGTGCCTGTAGTCCCAGCTACTCAGGAGTCTTGAAATGGAAGGATGGCTTGAGCCTGGGAAGCAAAGGATGAAGTGAGCTGAGATTGCTCCACTGAACTCCAGCCTGGGTGACAGGGCTACCCCCTGTCCCAATAATAATAACTTACAAATATTAATTTCTTCATTTTAATAATTTTATCATGGTTATGGAAAAATATAACATTTAAGGGAAGTTGAATAAACAAGGATATTCAGGAACTATGTACTATCTATATCATGGTTATGGAAACATTTAAGGCAAGCTGAATGAACAAGGATATTCAGGAACTATATACTATCTTGCAACTCTTCTAAAAGTCTAAAATTATTCCAAAACAGAAAGTTTTATTTTAAAATATATCATGAAGTATTTGGGAAAGAAAAGGTATGAAATATTAGTATTATAATAAGGCCATGTACTCACTCCACAACTAAGAAAAGAAACAGTGCCCATACATTTTGTACCCCCTACCCAGATACATTGCACTTGGTATTTATTATTCTTATGCATTGTTTATTTCTACTTTCATTACATAGTATAGCCTTCATGCATACACACAGTATTCTTTCGCATGCTTTTATACTTCATAGAAATAGCTTCATATAGTGAGTATTCTGCACACTTAGTTTTTGATTGATGTTGTTATGTTTATGAGGTCTGTTTATATTAATATGTGAGCTACAGTTCATTCATTTCATTTTGAATACTATTTCATTGTAAAATATATCCCATGATTCAGAGACGGTCCCTGACTTAAGGTGGTTTTACTTAAAATTTTTCAACTTCATGATGGGTTTATCAACACATAACCCCATCATAAGTCAAGAAGCATCGGAACTTAAGGTGGTTCAACTTAAATGATTTTTCAACTTTAAAATATATTTATTGAGGTATTAAATGCTTTTTTTGTGTGTGTGTGTGTGTGTGTGTGTGTGTGTGTTCTTTCTAAGACAAGGTCTCACTCTGTCACCCAGGCTTGGAGGCAGTGATGATCACAGCTCACTGCAGCCTCAAACTTCTGAGTTCAAGCAATCCTCCCGTCTCAGCCTCTTGAGTAGCTAGGACTACAGACATGTTCCACTACACCTAATTCTTGTTTATTTTTTGTAGAAACAGGGTCTCACTATGTTGCCCAGGCTGGTTGCAAACTCCTGGCCTCAAGTGATCCTCTCTCGCCTCAGTGTGCCAAAGTGCTAGGATTACAGGTTTGATCTTTATCAGTTAAATGCACTTTTTACTTAATGATATTTTCAATTTACGATGGGTTTACCAGGACATAACTCCACTGTAAGTCAAGGAGCATCTGTATTTCTCCAACTTTGTCTTGTTGGTAGACATGTAAGACATTATCAATCTTTTGCTACTACAAACAATTCTGTGGATGTCTTCATGTGTACATGTGTAGAAGTTTCTCCAGATCCGCTTTTGTGTATTTTTTTCTTACCATGGCCCAGACTTAGAAATATGTTTTAGATCATAACCCCATTCACATAAAATTGAAGCAAATCTCATGAAGAGAAAAAACTTAATGATGCTACATGCAATTGTGCTGGTTACCAATTTATTGCCCCTCAGCACTAAACTCACCCTTCTTTGCCCTGGTTAGTAATACCGGAGTTGGAGCCTGTGATGGTTACTATTATGTGTCAACTTGACTGGGGCCACAGGATGCCCAGATATTTGATTAAACACTATTCTGGATGTGCCTGTGAGGGTGTTTCTGGATGAGATTAACACTGGAATCAATAGACTGAATAAAGCAGATGGCCCTCCCCAATGTGGGTGGCCCACATCTGATCTTCTGAAAGCCTGAATAGAACAAAAAGGCAGAGTAAGAGAGAATTTGCTCCGCCTGCCATTCTCTCTGAGCTGGAACACTGGTCTTCTGCCCTTTGGGCTTGGACTAGAACTTACACCGTAAGCTCTCCTGGGTCTATAGTCTGCTGACTGCCCATCTTGGGACTTCTCAGCCTCCGTAATATCTTTTATTTATATATAGATGTATTAGTCTGGGTTTTCCATAGAAACAAACATTCCAGAGCACACACACACAAAATCCTTCTCTTGAAAAGAGACTAATACAACCCTATAAACATTTTTCTTTTGCCAGCTCACGGGGAGTTGGGCTTTAAGAGAGCGTGCTGAAGGGATTTGGTGTGCTACTGTTTTACTGTAAGCACTCTACCCAGGGGACTTGTAACACTGGAGGCCCAGCAGTGCTTATCTTAGCCACCTGCACACACTAGCTATGGCCCTTATTCTCTGGCAAGTTTCTCTACCACCTGGAGAGCCACACCTATGAATCTGCTCTGGCTCATTCATGCCTTTCCACAAGTTTATCTACCATCCAGGTTGCTCCTATAGACCAGCTCCAACGCATGCCCTCTGGCAAGTTTCACCGCCACCAGCAGGCTACACATTCCTATGGAATCCATGCTCTTTCCCATAAATTCTGAATCTTAGGCTAGAAAGATACGGGTTAAGTTCTTAGTTTCTTGCTTCTCCACTCCCTCTCAGCCCTACAGGCAGTAGCTGATTTCTGCATTTGCTATTCCTTTGAGTCTTCCTTTAGCCCTTTTAGCAGTTAACCACTTTTTACTAGTTAACAATTACTTATATTAAATATTCTCTATTCAAATTAGTGATTTCTCTCTCTTGATAGGATAATTGTTATAGCAATATATTTAGATATTTATTATTCTATTCTTTTTTATTCATACAGAAAAGTGAGCCACTAAATATAACCATAATAATCCCCTAATGATTTGATAAAGATAGCTTGAAAAACATTTATCTAAGGTATGTACTTGAGAATTAAATGGCTAGGTCATAGGACATGCACATTTAACTTCACAAGATACAACCAGCATATAAGCATTCCAATGGTAACATATCTGTGCCAATATCTGAATATGTGAGACATTTCAATTTTCTCAAACTGATATGTATAAAACCATTCATCATTCTGATTTTAACTTGCTATTCTATGAATAACTCTTTTTCTTTCTTTTTTTTCTTTTCTTCTCTCGCTCCCTCCTTCCCTTCCTTCTTTCCTTCCTAACAGGATCTCATTCTGTCACACAGGCTGCCTCCTGAGTAGCCAGAACTACAGGCATGCACCACCACACCCACCTAATTTTTTCTTTTCTCTCTTCTCTTTTTTCGTAGAGACAGGGTCTTTCACTCGTTGATTAGGCTGGTCTTGAACTCCTGGCCTCAAATGATCCTCCCACCTCAGCCTCCACTGAGGATTACAAGCATGAGCCACCATATCTGGTACTCACCTATTATTTATTCTTATTGGTTTATAAGACATCTTTTATATTCTGATTGCTTATTTTTGTTGTATCACTGCAAAAATGTTTTTATCTGTGACTTGATTTTTTATTTTTAAACCTTTAATCCAGTTCATTGATGCATAATTTACATATAGTAAAAAATACAGATCATGAACATACAGTACAATGAGCTTTGACAAATGTAATAACCCACATTTCATCCAGATACAGAACTTTTTAATCACCCTGAAAGTTTCCTCATATTTCTTTCCAGTCAACCCTTTCCAAGAAGCAACTACTGTTCTGGTTTCTATCACCATAGATTTGTAGTGTTGCTTATTCTTGAACTTCATATAAATGGAATCAATACAGAATGTAAACTTTTATTTGTGTTCTTTTGTTTAATATATTTTTCAGATTTTTCCATATTGTTTAGTTTTATACTTTTATCAATTTTTTACAAAGTTGTTTTACTTTTTAAAATAAACGTTTTATTAATATGTAACATCCGTAAGTGTGAAAATCATTAGTGTACAGCTAAATAAAAAAACAGTTTTTTGAGACAGAGTCTTGCTCTGTTGCCCAGTCTGGAGTGCAGTGGTGCAATACCGGCTCACTGCAACCCAGGTTTTAAGTGATTCTCCTGCCCCAGCCTCCCAACTAGCTAGGATTACAGGTGGCCACCACAACACCCAACTAATTTTTGTGTTTTTAGTAGAGACAGAGTTTCACCATGTTGGCCAGGCTGATCTCAAACTCCTGACCTCAAGTGACCCACCCACCTCGGCCTCCCAAAGTGCTAGGATTACAGGCATGAGCCACTGCACCCCACTAGCTAAATAAATTTTTAAGGAGTATACATACCTGTCTGCCTACCACTTAGATAAATAAAACAGTAGCAGTATCCTAAAAGCCACCAGTACCTCCTCCAGTCATCAACACAATGCACACACCCTTAAAAAGGTTTGAGACAGGTTCTCACCCTGTCACCCATGCTAAAGTGTAATGGCACAGTCATAGCTCACTGCAGCCTGGAACTCCTGGGCTCAAGCAATCCTCCCACCTTACCCACCTGAGTAGCTAAGACTACAGGCACACACCACCATGCTAATTTTTAAATTTTTTGTAGAGACAAGATCTCGCTATGTTACCCAGGTTGTTCTCAAATTCCTGGCCTCAAGTGATTCTCCTGCCTCAACCTCCCAAAGTGCTGAGATTACAGGCACAAGTTACTGCTCCCAGTCAATAACCACTAATCTGAAAAATATCACCTGATTCAGTTTTGCCTGATTCTGTCCTTTTTGTATACAAAATCATAATAACACTAATTCTCATATCTGGCTTCTTTTTTCAATAATATGTCTGTGATGGGTCATCGTATTGTATGTAGCAATAACTAACTCATTTTCCTTTCTATATCACATTCAGTTGTATGAATATACCACATATTTGCCCATTCTGCTGCTGATGAACATTTTCACTTTTTCCAGTTTGAGGCTATTATGAACAAAGCTGATACTAACATTTCATAGGTATTTTGCTGTTGGGTTCATATTTATGAGTAGAATTGTTAAATTATAAGGTATGTATATATTCAGCTTTAGTATATAGTGCCAAGGAGTTTTCCAAAGTGCTAATAACATTTTCCCCACCATCAGTAATGTCTGGGAGTAACAACCAATCAACATTCTCATTAGCACTTGGTATAGTGGTTTAATTCTTAGTCGATAAAGTGGCCATCTGGTGGTAGCTCACTATAGTTTTAATATGCATTTCCCTGATGACTGACATTAAGCACCCTCCATATGTTTTTGAGCCACCAGGATATGTGTTTTTTCAGGAGTCTACTCAAGCCTTTTGTCTGCTCTTCTATTAGATTATCTTTTAATTTTTGACTTCTAGCCATTCTTTATATGCTCTGAATACAAGCCTTTTGTAAAATAACTCATTGTGACTTCCTTTTCCCTCTACTTAATGATCTTCTGAACAAGAAAATTTTCATTCTAATAAAGTATAACTTACCCATCTTTTCCTTTATGGTTAGTGCTTTTTGTATCTTTATAAAAAATCTTGTATACACCAATGTCAAGAAGAACAGTTTCCTATGCTTTCTTCAAGGTGAATTATTTTTACATTTCACATTCAGATCTACCATCTACTTGGAATTGAGTTTGGAGTATATTCTGCGAGGCAGGAATCAATATTCATTGCTTTCAGTATTGGTCCAGTATCATTTATTGGATAGGTAATCATTTTCAATTTCAATTGGCATAGTATCACTTATTGTAAAGGGCATCATTTCTCCACTGCACTAGTGGATGATATATGTCCACGGAGTGGACAAGCAAGAAACTGACAACTTAAAAGAACCCCTTTCCCTTCAAGGCTAAGATCCAGAATCTGTGGGAAAGAGAATGGCTTCCACAAGAACATGCAGCCTGCTGGTGATGGCACAACTTCCCAGGGCACTTGGGTTGGAGCTAGTTTCTAGTAACAACCTGCTGATTGGCAGAGCAACTTTTGGAAAGACATCAGTGAGCCAGAGTTAGCCTACAGGTGTGGCTCCAGGGTCTATTTCTGGCTCCTCTATTCTGTTTCAGTAGTCTGTCTTTCACCCCAAATCACAGTCTTAATTTATAATAAATCTTGATATCTGGCAGCATAAGTCCTCTAGTTGAGATAATCTTCAAGATTATCATGTTCTTTGTAACCTTTTGCATTTTCATATGAATGTCATAATTAGCTGTTCAATTTCCATACCCAAAAAAGGCCTGCTGGATTTTTATCAGGATTGCATTAAATCATTAGATTAACCTGGGGAGAACTGGCATCTTTATGATAGTCTTTCAATTTGTAAACATAGTAAATCTTTCCATTTGTTTAGATTTTAATTTTTTCAATATTTTTGTAGTTTTCAACATGAATGTCTTATATTTTTTATTTCATTCCTTAGCATTTGATACTTTTGATACTACTATAAATAGCATTGTTTTATTCATTTTGTAATTCTTCTTTGCAAACATAGAGAAAAACAATGTGCTTTTAAAATACTGACGTTTTGACTAAGCGCAGTGGCTCATGCCTGTAATCCCAGCACTTTGGGAGGTTGAGGTGGGAGGACTGCTTGAGACCAGCCTGGGCAACATGGCGAAATCCTGACTCTATAAAAATAATTAAAAATTAGCTAGGCACGGTGGTGCACACC
Source organism: Mandrillus leucophaeus (assembly GCF_000951045.1). Lineage (NCBI taxonomy): Eukaryota > Metazoa > Chordata > Mammalia > Primates > Cercopithecidae > Mandrillus > Mandrillus leucophaeus. The sequence goes on from NW_012104576.1 coordinate 20,597, forward strand.
TGTAGTCCCAGCTACTCAGGAGGCTGAGGTGAAAGGACTGCTTGAACATGGGAAGGCCAAGGCTACAGCAAGCTGTGACTGTGTCACTCCACTCCAGCCTGGGCAACAGAGCAAGACTTTGCATCTATCAATCAATCAATACAATACTGACATTGTAGCCATCGAATTCCCTTAGTTATTCTCAGTATTTTCTACAGATTCTATTGCACTTTTTCACATAAAATCATATCAAATATATATGATTATTTCAACTTTTCCTTTCCATTCTGTATGTTTCTTACCTTACTGTATGTACTAGCTAGTACTTATAATACTATGTTCAACAGCTGTGGTGATCGCAGGTGCTGTAGTTTGAATGTTTGTACTCCCAGACATCATGTTGAAATTTGATCCCCGATGTCGGAGGTGGGTCATAATGGGAGGTGTCTGGGTCATGAGGGCGGATCTCTCATGAAGAGACTAATGCCCTTCAGGAGGGGGAAGGTGAGTGAGTTCTCACTCTGTTAGTTCCTGGGATAGCTGGTTGTTAAAAGATTGAGCCCAGGAGTTCAAAGTTGCAGTTAGCTATAATCGTACCACTGCTCTCCGGCCTGGGTGACAGAACTAAGATCCTGTCTCAAAAAAAAAAAAAAGAGCTTGGCAGAGCAAGATGGCCGACTAGAAACACCTGGTGCTTATCTCCTCCACAAGAATGAACAAAGGTAAAAAAATAAATAGCTAAGATTTGACTGAAGTGTTGAAGAAAGAAAAGCAGAATGCCACAGGGGAGTGGAGATGCATCTGTGGTGACTGGAAATCCAAGAAGGCAGTGTAAAGGCATCTGACCTCTGCAGCACCGTCTCGCCAAACCAGCCCAAAGACAGGAGGGACTTCCCATTGTAAGGGAAAAGTAAGCAGAAGATCCTCACCATCCCCTACCACCACTGCAAAGGCCTACAGTCCTTACACGCCCTGAGCCCAGTTTGGAAAGCTGCCAGAAATTCATGCAACTACACTGCTCCAGATTGGGAACACAACGTGTGCTAATCCACCCCTTGTGAGCCAAGCTGTTGTAGCAAGACACCATCTTGAGACTAGAGCCACCTCTGGAATGCTCCCTCCTCTGGGGTACAGTAGGCACTGTACCTCTCCAACACTGGGGTTCCATCTTCATTATACCAAGCACCCACAGATGGCTAAATGCCACAACCCCAGATGCACAAAGCTTGGGCTCAGGATTGCCTGTGACTCTGGTCCTGCACGGCAGGGAAACCAATGCCTGCTGCTACACTTCCAGCCAGAAGAAAGTCTGCCATTCCCACCCAGGGTGAACATGACCTTGAGAGCCAGCCACGTCCTTGCCCACCCTCCCCCAAGCAGAAGAGGTCCCTGAGCCTACAAGGAGCCAATATTCCCTGGGGCCAGTGGCCTGGCTACAAGCCTGCAGCACTCCCACCCACCACAGACATGCCCCTGGCCTATCCAAAGGTCCTATGCTCCCAATAAGGGCTTGAGAGAAGTCCCACAGGCCACCCTCACAGGCGTGCCCCCAGGCCAGCCAAGCAGCAAAGAGTTCAAGTCTTGGATCTGAAAAATAGCCCTGCAAGCCACACCCAGTAAGCACACCCCTGAGCTGGCTGAGCAGCTTTACACCTGCATCCCAGACCTGAGAAACAGCCTCATAAGCCACCCCTGGCAGACATATCCCCAGGCCTGCTGAGCAATTGTGTACCCACATTCCAGCCTCAAGAAACAGGCCTGTGGGCCACCTCTAGCAGGCATGCTCCCAGGCCAACTAAGCGATCCTGTGTCTGCATCTCAGGCCTATGAAACAGCCCTGTGGGCCACCCTCTGCAGAAGCACCCCCAGGCCAGCTGAGCAGCTGCAGCCACGTCACAGGCTTGAGAAACAGCCCTAAGTCTGCCCCCCAGCCCCTGACGTATTCCCCCAAGCGAGGCAAGCAGCCTTGCACATACCAGGCCTCAGAAACAGCCCTACAGGTTGCCAATGGCAGACACAGACCCAGGCCAGTCAAGCAGGTGCACATCCACATCATGAGCCAGAGAAACCCAGTGAACCACCTCCAGCAGACATGCACCCAGGAAAGCTGAGCAGCCACTCACCCACATACAAGGCCAAAGAAATAGCTCCACGGGCTGTCCATGGTGGGCAAAATCCAGATCAGATGAGTAGCCTTGTGTCCTAAGCCAAAGAAACAGCCCTGTGGGCTGCGCCTGATAGACAATCCCACAGGTCAGTCAGAAAGTCTTGTGTCCACATCTAGCACCTGAGAAAAGGCCCTGCAGGCAGACCGTGGCAGACATGTGCCCCGGCCAGCTAAGCAGCTGCTTGCCTGCATCCTGGGCCGGAGAAACAGCCCAAGACATTCTGGGAAGGCATGTCCACCAACCAGCCAAGCAACTGTATACCTATGTTCAAAATCAGAGGAATGGCTCATGGCCCCAACCCCAGCTGACCGCACCCCAAGTTGGCTGACCTACTGTGTACATACACATGCCCCACCCAGAGAAACAGCCCCAGCAAGCCCATCCCTGGAAAACCTGTACCATTATCACCACAAACTCTCTCAGCCTAGGCCACTCAGAAACATGCAAATTCCACTACTATGGGTTACAGCTGAAAAAACTACATGCAAACTAGGTCAATACACCCCACCAAACCAATGCCCCAAGACTCATTCAAATTAGAATTTCCCTAAGAAACCTACTCCATAAAATTGGAAGAGGCGACTTTTCTGCTAGATGGATACAAATCAATATAGGGACATATCAACCAAGAAAAAGCAAGAAAACATGTCACTTACGAAGAAAAACAAATTATCAGATATAAGAAAATACGTGAAATGCCAGAAAAAGAATTAAATGCTAATCTTAAGGAAACTCAGTGCCATACAAGAGAAGACAGATGATTCAACAAAATTGGGGAAATCAGCTCATGATTTGAATAAGAAATTTGAGAAAAGATAAACCAAACAAAAAATCTTACAGTTGAAGAATTCAATTACTAAAAAAATAAAATCAAGAGCTTCTAGAACAGACTAGACTAAGCAGAAGAAAGAATTTCTGAACTTCAAGACAGGTCTTTTGAAATAACATAGGCAGACAAAAACTAAATTATAAAAATGAAGAAAGCCTGCAGGATTTATGGAACACCATCATGTGAATAAAGTATTATAGATATTCCAGAAGGAGAGGAGAAGGAAAAGGTGGGGAAAACATGTTTAATGAAATAGAAGAAAATTCCCCTGAGTATTGGGAGAGATATGGACATCCAGAATCAGGAAGCTCAAAGAACCCCAACAGATTCAACCCAAACAGGTCCTCACTGAGGGACATATATATCTAACTGTCAAAAGTCAAAGACAAAGAAATAATTTTAAAAGCAGCAAGAGAAAAGTGTCAAGTCACATATAAAGGAGACCCCACTAGACTAACAGTAAATTTCTCAGGAGAAAACTTACAGGCCAAGGGAGAGTGGGATGATATATTCAAAGTACTGAAAGAAAAAATTAAAATTAAAAATGGTAATGAGGAATATTACACCCAGCAAACCTAGACATTAAAAATGAAGAAAAAATAAAATCTTTCACAGACAAGAAAAACTAAGAAAATTCATCATCGCTAAACTGATCTTGCAAGAAATACTCAAGAGAGTCTTACATTTGGAAGTAAAAAGATGATAACCACCATCAATAAAACATACGAAACAATAAAACTCATTGGTAGGACTCATACACAAACAAGAGAGAAAAAGAAAACCTTATCACTGTGAAACACCACTCAACTGTAAAAATAATGGGAGGAAGTAAGAAACAAAGGATATACAAAACAATCAGAAAACAGTAAAATAACAGGAGTAAATCCTCCCCTATCAATAATAATCTGGAATACAAGTGGATTAAATATACATTTAGAAGATACAGATAGGCTGAATGGATAAAAAATAAAGACCCTATTATATACTGCCTACGAGTAACTCACCTCACCTATAAAGACACACACAGACTGTAACTGAAGGAATAAAAAAGATATTCCATGCAAAAGAAAACCAGAAGTTAGCAAGAATAGTTGTACTTATATTGGACAAAAAAAGACCTGAAGTTAAAAGCTGTAAAAAGAGACAAGGTGACATAGTAATAAAGCAACCTATTTAGCAAGAGAATGTAACAATTATAAATATATATGCACCCAACATCAGAGCACCCAGACATATAAAACAAATATTATTAGACCCAAATGAAGAGATAGATCCAAACACAATAATAGTTGTGGACTTCAACACCCACTCTCAGCAATGGACAGATCATCCTGACAGAAAACCAACAACGGGACATCAGATTTAAACTGCACCACAGACCAAATGGACATAACAGATATTTATAGAACATTTCACCCAACAGCTATAGAATACACATTCTCCTCATCAGCACATCGAACATTCTCCAGGATTAATCATATGTTAGGACACAAAACAAGTCTCAAAAAAAAATTAAGATTGTTAGATATTAGTTCTAAATTTCTCTTCAAAGAATCAGTATGTCCATATGTTCAATTCTTTGCCTTCTACTTTTAAACTTAACTTCCTCATAAAGCAACTTTTTTCAATCACCTGCTCCACCCTGACTCATTCCAATAACCTGCTCCACCCTGACTCATTCCGATTACCTGCTCTGCCATAACCATTTTTCCCACCAAACCACTCACCACGTCACTCTCTCTAAATTAGCCTATCAGAATTAGTTTAGCCTGTGTGGCCTAACCCTAGTCAACAGGGGGAATGACACAGCAGCAGGGGCCACAGGTGTCAGGAATAAGAACCCCTTCCCCTCCCTTGTCCTGGTGTGTGCTCACCATTGCTCCATCTGTGAGGGCGCACCCTTCTATAGAAGTAAATTGCCTTACTGAGAAGAAAAAAAAAGAAAATTTTATATTCGAGTGCTATTTCTTTTAAACACCAAAACTTTATTTATAACAAGATCAAAATCATATCAAGTATCTTCTCAGACCAAAATGGAATAAAACTAGATATCAATAGGAAGAGAAACATCTGAAACTCTATAAATGCATGGAAACTAAACAACATTCTCCTGAATGACCAATGGCTAGAAGAAGAAATTAAGAATGAATTTCAAAATTCCTTGAAATGAAAATAGAATCTTAAGATCCCAAAACCTAGGGAACACAGCAAAAGCCGTATTTAGAGGACACTTTAGGGAAATAAATGCTGAAATCAAAAAAACTAGAAAGATTTCATATAACCTAATGGTGCACCTCAAGGAACTAGAAAAGCACGAACAAACCAAAACAAAAAGTTAGCAGAAGTAAAGAAATAATGACCAGAACAGAAAACAAAATTGAGACTAAAAACAAAAGATCAACAAAACTAAAAGTTGGTTTTTTGAAAATAAATAAAATTGGTAAATCATTAGCTAGACTAAGAAAAAAGAGAAATGATCCAAATAAATAAAATCAGAAGTGAAAAAGGAGACAGCACAACATGACCCATGGAAATACAAAGGCTCATTGGTGATTACTATGAAATATGTCAATAAATTTAAAAACCTAGAACAGAAAAATTCCTGGACACCTACAACATACCAAGAGTAAACTAAGAAGAAACAAAATCTGAACAGACCAATAACAAGTAATGAGATCAATTCAGTAATAAAAAGCCTTTCAACAAAGAAAGTCCAAAAACAATGGCTTCACCAAAGAATTCTATCATTCTTTTAAAGAAGAATTAACACCAAGTCTTCTCAAACTATTTCAAAATGTTGAAGCAGGGAATTCTCACTAATTCATTCTACAAGCCCAGCATTACCTTGATAGCAAAACCACATAAAGACACAACCAAAAAAGAAAATTACATGCCAATATCCCTGATGAACACAGACACAAAAATCCTCGACAAAATACTAGCAAACCAAGGCCAACAACATATCAAAAAGATAACCATAACCAAGTGGGATTAATCCCAGGAATATAAGAATAATTCAACACATGCAAAGAAATAAACATCATACATCACATCAAAAGAATGAAGGACAAAAACCGTAACATCTCAGTCGACTCAGAGAAAGCTCTTAATGAAATTCAACATCCCTTCATGATGAAAACACTTAATAAATTATGTGTAGAAGGAAAGCATCTCAATATACAAAGGCCATATATAACAAACCCACAGCTAGCATCTTCTGGAATGGGAGAAAAACTGAAAGATTTTCCTCTAAGAACTGGAACAAGACAAGGATGTCCACTATTATTCAACATAGCACTAGATGTCCTAGCCAGAGCAATCAGGCAAGAAAAATAAGTAAGAGGCATCAAAACTGGGAAGCAGAAAGCCAAATTGTCCCAATTGCAGATGACATGATCTTATATATACAAAAACCTAAAGACTCTACCAAAAATCTCTTAAAACTGATAAACTAATTCAGTAAACTTGCATTATACAAAATCAATGAACAAAAATTGGTAGCACTTCTACACAGGAACAATGAAAGAACCAAAAAATGAAGGAGGCAATCCTATTTACAATTGCTACAAAAAAAAAAATACTTAAGAATAAATCTAACCAAGGAAGTGAAAGATCTCTACAAGGCAAACTACAAAACACTGATAAAAGAAATCAAAGAGGACAAAAAGAAATGGAAAGAAAGGCCAAGTTTATGAATCAGCAGAATAAATACTGTTGAAATGGCTATACTACCCTAAGCAATCTACAGATTCAACACAATCCCTAACAAAATACCAATGACATTCTTAACATAAATAAGGGGGAAAATCCTAAAATCGGCATGGAACCAGAATAGATCCCAAACAGTCAAAGCAATCTTGGGCAAAAAGAGCAAAGCTAGAGGCATCATACTACTACACCTCAAAACATACTACAAAGCAATAGTAACCAAAACAGCATGATACTGGCATAAAAACAGACACACAGACCAGTAAAACAGTATAGAGAACCCAGAAATTAATGCACATATCTACAGCCAATTTGTTTTTGATAAAAGTACCAAGAACACTCATTGGCAAAGGGACCGTTTTTTCAATAAACTATGCTGAGAAAACTGGATATTCATGTGGAGAACAATGAAACTAGACTTCCACCTCTCACCCTATACAAAAGTCAAGTGAAGTAAATCAAAAACCTAAATGTAAAACCCAAAACTATAAAACTACTATAAGTAAACAGGAAAAATGCTTCAGGACATTGGTCTACACAAAGATTTTATGAATAAGACCTCAAAGCGACATAAGCAACACAAGCAAAAATAAACAAACTGGATTACATAAAATGAAAAAGCTCTGCAGAGAAAAGGAAATAATAAAGTGAAAAGACAACCTACAGAATGGGAGAAAATATTCTGAAACTACTCATCTGACAGGAGACTTAATAACCAGAATATGCAAGAAATTCAAACATCTCAAAAGCAAAATTAAAAAAATCCAATTACAAAATGGGCAAATGAGCTCCTGTGAGAATGCAGGCTTGACCTAATATCTGATCTCCTTCCCCAGGACACGGTTCTTTCTGTGGCACAACCCCTGAGATGGCACTAATAAGACCATATCTGCTATTGCAGGTGGGATGATCTCATTTCATTTGCAGGTGGCCTTTATCATTCTCTTGTCATTGTCATGAACTGGGGTATCCCCAGCAGGAAAACTGAGTATTAGGCACATAACTCTGCAAATCATGGGCAGTGCTTGGTCAAGTTCCTTCTATGGCACTGTGGTTAAAAGACTACAGACCATTCCATAGTGAGACCTGGTTTTTCTCTACATTTTGCTCTTTTTCTCTGTGAAGTATGACTCTTGCCTCAAGATCTGGTTGACTGGCATGGTTTTTCCAGCATTGTTAACTAAATTCCTTGATATATTTCCCTCCTCCCATGCAATACATTCCGCCTACGATCAATACTTTCTACCTAACGGCTATTGCTTAACTGCCGTATATTTTTGCATTTATTTATACTGTGGTCAGAATACAAAATTAGCTATTCTTTCTTTGTTCATCATTACAAGAAGAGTGACATATGTGTTACAATGTTTTGTATTCTTTGTCTAATGCTGTGAATGCTGTGCCCCATAATTTTCATAAATTTCTCTTTCTATCTGTAATTCGTCTTTAGATTTGAAAATACAATTAATGTTGATATTAAAGGCTAAAACAATTAAAATTGAAAATGGGCAAATAATCTGAACAAACATTTCTCAAAAAAGACATATAAATGGCCAATAAATATATGAAAAAAATGCTCAACATCATTAATCATCAAAGAATTGCAAATAAAACCAACAATGAGGTATCACCTCACCCCCAGTTAAAATGGCTATCATCAAAAAGACAAAAATAACAAACGCTGGCAAGGATGCAGAGAAAACAGAACTGTTATACACTGTGCTGGAGATGTAAACTAGTATACCACTATGGAGAACAGTATGGAGGCGCCTCAAAAATACTACAAATGGCTCTTCCAGAACACAGAAGCAGAGAAGCCTCTGAAGCACTGACATTTAGCTGGAAAGGCGCTGCACCTTGGGTCTCCTCTGCTGTCTGGGACAACAGAGAGGACAAGATGACCAACCAGACACAGCTGAACCACCACTGCAGTCAGAGCCTTGCGGGGCACAGAGCAAGGCAGACCCACCCCTTCCAATGCCCCGCCCTTGCACCAACACTGCCATAGGAGTGAAACTAGGCCTAGAGAAGAGCAGACTCTCCCACTTTCTGAGTGACTACCCCATAACACACAGGCCTGCACCTGACAGCGCCCCACCTCCATCCTCACATCACCACCAGCACACCCATTTGCACAGTCACCAACAGAAGCCCCAACCTCCCCCAGTCATACTGCCTCCTCCGCTGTGGTGAATGCTTGCACAAAGGCAAGAACCTCAGCATTCACCAGCACGCTGCTGCAGCAATGTGCACTCCACCATGTTGTCACTGCTGCTGCTGGCAGCACATGCAAACAAACATGGATCCTGCTGTCACCACACTACAAAATGCACTCCAATTGGAGTCTAAGTGACCTGTGGTCCAGGAGCACCTCAGCCCCTACCCCCACCAGCACAGTGGATTCCTAACTTCAAGGAGTCAGAGAGCAAAGTCAGGATCCAACACAAGTCACCCAGAGTTAGAGCATACAGCCCAGAAGTTGTGAGTGGAGCATTAGTCCCCTAAAATCTGCAAACTAAGCCAGTCAGCTGAATTCACCTTATAACACAATCAAAACCCTCAAGGTCATCAAATAGGATAAAAGTTAAAAAAAAAAAAAAAAAACTCTAAAGGTCAGCAACTTCAAAGACTGAAGAAACATCAGCCCACAAAGATAAAAAAGAATCAGTGCAATAATTCTGACAACTCAAAAAGTCAGAGTGCCTTCTTTCATATAAACAATCACACTAGCTGGACATGCTGGCTCACGCCTGTAATCCCAACACTTTGGGAGGCCGAGGCAGGTGAATCATCTAAGGTCGGGAGTTCCAGACCAGCCTGACCAACATGGAGAAATACCGTCTCCACTAAAAATACAAAATTAACTGAGCATGGTGACGCAAGCCTATAATCCCAGCTACTCGGGAGGCTGATGCAGGAGAATAGCTTGAACCTGTGAGGCAGAGGTTGTGGTGAACCAAGATCACACCATTGCACCCCAGCCTAGGCAAGAAGAATAAAAATACAAAAAAAAAAAAAAAAAAAAAAAAAAACACACACACCACCTCTCCAGAAAGGGTTCCCAACGGGGCTGAGATGGCTAAAATGACAGAAATATAATTCAGAACATGGTTAGGGAGGAAGATCATTGAGATAACAGAATATGTTGAAACCCAACCCAAGGAAGCTAAGTATCACAATAAACTGATACAGGAGCTGAAAGTCAAAATCGCCAGTATAGAAAAGAAAGTAACTGACCTGACAGAGCTGAAAAACACACTATAAGAATTTGATAACGCAATCACAAGTATCAACAGCAGAACAGACCAAGGTGAGGAAAGAATCTCAGAGCTTGAGGACTGGGTTTCTTAAATACAACAGTCAGAAAACAACAGAGAAAAAGAATGAAAAGGAACAAAATCTCCAAGAAATATGGGCTTATGTAAAGAGACCAAATCCAAAGGCCAAGGCAGGCAGATCACGAGGTCAAGAGATCAGGGCCATCCTTGCCAATGTGGTGAAACCCCATCTCTACTAAAAATACAAAAATTAGCTGGGTGTGGTGGCAGCACGCACCTGTAGTCCCAGCTACTCAGGAGGCTGAGGCAGGAGAATCACTTGAACCCGGGAGGCAAAGGTTGCAGTGAGCCGAGATCATGCCACATGGCACTCCAGCCTGGCAACAGGGCAAGACTCCATCTCAAAAAATAAAAAATAAATTTAAAAAAAAAGACACCAAATCCATAACTCATTGGTGTCCCTGAAAGAGACAGGGAGTGTGTAAGAAACTTGAAACTTGAAAAACATATTTCAGGATATCAACAATGAGAGCTTCCTCCAACCTAGACAGGCCAACATTTAAATGCAGGAAATGCAGAGAACCCCAGTAACATACTTCACAAGATCATCTCCAAGAAATACAATCATCAGATTCTCCAAAGTCAAAATGAAAGAAAAAAATGTTAAAGGTAGCTAGATCAGGTAATCTACAAAGGCAAATCCATCAGACTAACAGTGGACCTCTCAGGAAAAACCCAAACCAGAAGAGACTGGGGGCCAATATTCCATATTCTTAAAAAAAGAGATTCAAACCCAGAATTTCATAGCTGGCCAAACTGAGCTTCATAAGCCAACAAGAAATAAGATCCTTTTCAGACAATCAAACACTAAGGAAATTCGTTACCCTCAGACCCACCTTTTCAGAGCTCCTGAAGGAAGCACTAAATATGGAAAGGAAAGACCATTACCAGCCACAACAAACACAAACTTAAGTACACAGACTAGTAACACTATAAAGCAACCACACTAACATGTCTCCATAATAACTAGCTAACATCATGATAACAGGATCAAATCTACGCATATCAATAATAACCTTGAATGTAAACGGGATAAATGCCCCAATTAAAAGGTGCAGAGTAGCAAGCTAGACAAAGAACCAAGATCCATTAATAATGCTGTCTTCGAGAGATCCGTGTCACATGTAAAAACACCCACAGACTCGAAATAAAGGGATGGAGAAAAATCTACCAAGCAAGAGAAAACAGAAAAAAAGCAGGGGTTGCAATCCTAATTTCAGACAAAACCGACTTTAAACCAATGAAAATCAAAAAAAGACAAAGAAGGGCATTACATAATGGTAAAGGATTCAATTCAACAAGAAGACTTAACTATCCTAAATATATATGCACCTAACACAGGAGCACCCAGATTCATAAAGCAAGTTCTTAGAGACCTACAAAGAAAGACAGACTCCCACAAAACAATAGTGGGAAACTTCAACATGCCACTAACAGCATTCAACAGATCATCGAGGCAGAAAATTAACAAAGGTATTTAGTACTTGAACTCCATTGGATCAAACGGATCTGATAGACATTTACAGAACTCTCCACCCAAAAGCAACAAAATATACATTCTTTTCATTACCACATCACACACAGTCTAAAACTGACCACATACTCAGGACACAAAACACTCCTCAGCAAATGCAAAAGTGAAATCATAACAACCACTCTCTCAGACCACAGCACAATCAAATTAAAAATCAACACTAAGAAATTCACTCAAAACCATATAATTACACATAAGTTAAATAAACTGCTCCCAAATGACTTCTGGGTAAATAATGAAATTAAGGCAAAAATCAACAAGTTCTTTGAAACTAATGAGAACAAAAATACAATATACCCAAAATCTCTGGGACACAGCTAAGGCAGTGTTAAAAGGAAAATATATAGCACTAAATGCCCACACCAAAAATAAATATCTGTCTCAATCTAACATTAAAACTAAAAGAACTACGGAGCCAAGAGTAAACCAAGCCCAAAGCTAGTGGAAGACAAGAAATAACCAAAATCAGAGGTGAACAGAAGGAGAGGGAAACACAAAAAACCATTCAAAAGATCAATGAAGGCAGGGGTTTGATTTTTGAAAAGAAAATTAATAAAACAGGCCAGGCAAGGTGGCTCATGCCTGTAACACCAGCACTTTGGGAGGCCGAGACAGGTGGATCACATGAGATCAGGAGTTCGAGACCAACCTGACCAACAAAGCGAAATCCTGTCTCTACTAAAAAATACAAAAATTAGCTGGGTATGGTGGCACATGCCTGTAATCCCAGCTACTTGGGAGGTTGAGGCAGGAGAATCGCTTGAAGCCAGGAGGTAGAGGTTGCAGTAAGCTGAAATCATGCCACTGCACTCCAGCCTAGGCAACAAGAGCGAAACTCTGCCTCAAAAATAAAATAATAAAATAAAATAAATAAAATAGGTAAGATGGCTAGCTAGACTAATAAAGAAGAAAAGAGTGAATATCCAAATAAACACAATTAGAAACAGCAAAGGGGATATTACCACTCATCCCACAAAAATTCAAATAATCATCAGAGACTATTATGAACACCTCTATACACATAAACCAGAAAATCTGGAAGAAATGTTTACATTCCTGGACACATACACCCTTCCCAAAACTGAACCAGGAAGAAACTGAATATCTGAACAGACCAATAATGAGCTCTGAAACTGAATTTTAATAAACTTCCAACCAACCAAAAGAGGCCAAGGAGCAGACAAATTCACAGCCAAATTCTAACAGATATACAAAGAAGAGCTATTACCATTCCTACTGAAACAATTCTAAAAAACTAAGGAGGAGGGATTCCTCCTCGACTCATTCTTTGAGGCCAGCATCATCCTGATATCAAAACCTGTCACAGAACAGGCCAATATCCTTGATGAACACCAATGCAAAAATCCTCAAAGAAATATTTGCAAACCAAATCCAGCAACACATCAAAAAGCTTATCCACCATGATCAAACTAAGCTTTATCCCTGGAATGCAAGGTTGCTCTAACATATGCAAATCAATAAACATGATTCATCACACAAACAGAACTAGAAACAAAAACCACACGATCATCTCAACAGATGCAGAAAAGGCTTTTGGTAAAATTCAACACCCCTTTATGATAAAAACTCTCAATAAGCTTGGTAAAATAATAACAGACATCTATGACAAACCCACAGCCAACGACATAATGAATCTATAAAGCTGGAAGCAGTCCCCTGGAAAACCGGCACAAGACAGAGGTGCTCTCTCTCTCACCACTCCTAGTCAACACAGTATTGGAAGTCCTTTCCAGAACAATTAGGCAAGAGAAAGAAAGAAGCAGCATTCAAATAGGAAGAGAGGAAGTCAAACTATCCCTCTTTGCAGATGACCTGCCTTATACCTACATAACTCCACGGTGTCAGCCCCAAAGCTTCTTAAGCTGAAAAACAACTTCAGCAAACTCTGAGAATACAAAATCCACATGCAAAAATCACTAGAGTTCCTATACACCAACAATAGCCAACTCGAGAGCCAAATCAGGAACAGAATCTCATTCACTGCCATAAAAAGAATGAAATACCTAGAAATATAGCTAACCAGAGAAGTGAAAGATGATTACAAAAAGAACTACAAAACATTGCTTAAAAAAAAAAAAAAAAAAAAAACAGAGAGGACACAAAAATGGAAAAACATTTCATGCTAACAAAGAAGAAGAATCTATATCATTAAAATGGTCATACTGCCCAAAGCAATTTACAGATTCAATGCCATTCCTATCAAACTACAATGACATTCTTCACAGAACTAGAAAAATCTATTTTAAAATTCACATGGAACAAAAAAAAAAAATCCCGAATAGCCAAGGCAATCCTAAGCAAAAAGAACAAAGCTGGAGGCATCATGCTACCCAAATTCAAACTACACCACAGGGCCACAGTAACTAAAACAACATGGTACTAGAACAAAAACAGACACAGAGACCAGTGGAAAACAACAGAGCACCCAGAAACAAGTCCACACACTTACAACCATCCGATCTTCAACAAACCTGACAAAAACAAGCACTGAAGACAACTCCCTATTCAATAAATGGTGCTGGCATAACTGGCTAACCGTATGCAGAAGATTGAAACCGGAACCCTTCCTTACACCATACACAGAAATCAACTCAAGATAGATTAAACACTTGGCCAGGTGCAGTGGCTCACGCCTGTAATCCTAGCACTTTCGAGGCCGAGGCAGGTGGATCACCTGAGGTCAGGAGTTCCAGACCAGTGTGGCCAACATGGTGAAACCCCATTTCAACATGGTGAAACTAAAAATACAAAAATTAGCCAGGCATGGTAGCGCACACCTGTAGTCCCTGCTACTTGGGAGGCTAAGGCAGAAGAATCGCTTGAACCCGGGAGGCAGAGGTTGCAGTGAGCCAAGATCGCACCACTGCACTCCATCCTGAGTGACTGAGCAAGACTCCGTCTCAAAAAAAAAAAAAA
>NW_012104576.1:35139-48400 GCF_000951045.1 Mandrillus leucophaeus
AAAAAAAAAAAAAAAAAGATAGATTTCACACTTAAATGTAAACCCCAAAACTGTAATAGATCACCTAGGCGATACCATTCTAGACATAGGAATGGGCAAAGATTTCATGACAAAGGCACCAAAAGCAATCACAACAAAGGCAAAAATTGACAAATGGGATCTTATTAATTTAGGAGCTTCTGCATAATGAAAGACACAACAACCTACAGAATGGGAGAAAAATTCTGCCATCTCTCCATCTGAAAAAGGTCTAATATCATCTACAAGGAACTTAAACAAATTTACAAGAACAAAAAAAAAATCCATTAAAAAGTGGGCAAAGGACATGAACACATGCTTCTCAAAAAAAGACATTCATGTGGCCAAGAAGCATATGCAAAAAAGCTTAGTATCACTGACCATTAGAGAAATGCAAATCAAAATCACAATGAGATGCCATCTCACACCAGTCAGAACGGAAGATCATCACCCAGGCACACAGTCATCAGGTTATCTAAAGTCAAGACAAAGGAAAGAATCTTCAGAGCTGTGAGGCAAAAGTATCAGGTAACCTATAAAGGAAAATTTATCAGATTAAAAGCAGATTTCTCAGTAGAAACCCTACAAACTCAAAGGGACTGAGGTCCTGTCTTTAGTCTCCTTAAACAAGACAATTATCAGTCATGAATGTTTTATCTAGCAAAACTGAGCTTCGTAAATGAAGGAAAGATAGTCTTTTTCAGACAAACAAATGCTGAGAGAATCTGCCACTACCAAGCCAGCACTACAATAACTGCTTAAAAAAAAAAAAAAAAGAAGAAGAAGAAGAAGAAGCTCTAAATATTGAAACAAAACCTCAAAATACGCCAAAATAGAATCTCCTTAAAGGATAAATCTCACAGGACCTATAAAGACCTATAAAACAATAGCAAATGAGAAAAAACAAACAAACAAGGTATTCAGACAACAACCAGAATGATGAACAGGATAGTACCTCACATCTCAATACTAACATTGAATGTATGGCCTAAATGCTCCACTTTAAAGACACAGAATGGCAGAATAGATAAGAACTCACCAACCATGTATCTGTTGTCTTCAAGAGACTCACCTAACACATAAGGACTCACATAAACTTAAGGTAAAAAGGTGGAAAAAGATACTCCATGCAAAAAAGGTGGAAAAAGATACTCCACCAAAAGCAAGCAGGAGGAGCTATTCTTATATCAGACAAAACAAACTTCAAAAGCAAAAGCAGTTAAAAAACACAAAGAGAGATATTATACAATGATAAAAGGATTAGGCCAAGCATGGTGGCTCATGCCTGTAATCTCAACACTTTGGGAGGCCGAAGTGGGCAGATTACTTGTTGCCGGGAGTTTCAGATCAGTTTGGCCAACATGGTGAAACCGCATCTCTACTAAAAATACAAAAATTAGCCAGGCATGCTGGTGCACAACTATAGTTCCAGCTACTCAGCAGGCTGACACACAAGAATCGCTTGAACCCAGAAGGCACAGGTCACACCACCGATGACACCAAGATCACACCACTGCATTCCAATCTGGATGACAGAGAGAGAGACTATCTAAAAAACAAACAAACAAAAAGATAAAAAAACTAGTCCAACAGGAAAATATCAGAATCCTAGATACATATGCACTTAACACTGGAGCTTCCAAATTTATAAAACAGTTACTACTAGACCTAAGAAATGTGATGGATGGCAACACAATATTGGTGGGGGACTTCAATAATCCACTGACAGTACTGGACAAGTCGTCAAGACAGAAAGACCACAAATAAACAATGGACTTAAACTATACCCTAGAACAAAGGTACTTAACAGATATTTACAGAACATTCTACCCAACAACTGCAGAATATACATTCTAATCATCAGTATATGGAACATTGTCCAAGACAGATCATATTATAGGCCACAAAACAACTCTCAATAAATTTAAGAAAATCAAAATTACATTAAGTACTCTCTCAGATCACAGTGGAATAAAATTGGAAATCAACTCCAAAAGGAACCCTCAAAACCATGAAAATACATGGAAACTAATCTGCTGCTGAATGATCATTGGGTCAACAATGAAATTAAGATGGAAATAAAAAGTTATTTGAACTGCATAACAGTGACACAATCAATCAAAACCTCTGGGATGCAGCAAGAGGTGATAAGAGAAAAGTTCTTAACGTTAAACACCTACATCAAAAGTCTGAAAGAGAAATAAGAAGACAGTCTAAGGTCAAACCTCAAGGAACTAGAGAAACAAAAGCAAACAACTGAAACCCAGCAGAAGAAAAGAAATAACAAAGATCAGAGCAGAACTAAATGAAATTGAAACAAACAACAAAAAAGAAACAATACAAAAGATAAATGAAACAAAAACCTCGTTCTTTGAAAAGATAATAAAGGGGGGTGGCCAATAAAGGAAGGGGACGGGGCGGGCACACACCCTCGCAGCCACTCACCTCCCTCCCTGCACGCACATCCACACACCCACACTCCCTCCCCTGCCTCCCTCCCTGCACTCTGCCCACCCTGCCGCCCTCCTTGCCCTCAGACACTCAGAAGGAAGTCCAGAGACATGGGAGCGGTGGCCATGTAGCACAGCGGCCAGCAGCCAATGCCGGGTCTGAGGAGCAGCCCTGAGGACAGACATTGGGCAGTAGTGAGGGGCCAGACTGGCTGGAGGTTGTGACTCTGGCTACAGTCCCCCCACTGCAAGGACAGCCTGCCAAGGCTTTGATCTAGGTGGTGGAAGTGGCCGGCCCAGATGAGGTGCTCCAAGTCCCTTGTAATTCTGTTCAGAAGAAAAATCAGTAGTGGTCTGCTCTTGCCATAATACCAAACCTTTTTGACTTACGCTTTGGTGCTGCAACACTGGAAGAATTCAGTTTCCAGGAATATCTTTTTTTCATTTGAGCGATTCTTTGGGATGGAAAAATATTTTAGTCTTAATAATTACTTTGTTTTAAAGCTATTTTCTTTACAGTCTGAACTGCTTAATAAATGGAACCATTTACTAACAAGGTACACAGCCATTTCTCATCAGGAGCTGGTTGAAAACTGTGCTGTGAGTATAGCAGGAATGGCACAAGAAGATAGCCATCATGGGCAAGTGCCATCCAGCTTTCATCATGGTGCCAACAAGGAACTTGACCTATCCACCAAAGTGTAACACAGGGAATCAGGAAATCCTTATTCTACATTTGTGGACACCACGATGAGTAAACCACATCTCAATGAAACAAAGAACAGTCATACTTCAGGGAGACAAGAGCAGAGTCTGACAGGCATGCTATTAAGAAAGACCAGGAGAATTCTGATGACACAGAAGAGGAGGAAGAAGAGGAAGAAGTCTCTTGCAAAAGGGAGCAGATCATAGTGGAGGTAAACCTTAATAATCAAACATTAAATGTACCTAAAGGGGAAAAGGGTACCTCTTCTCAATCCAAAGAGACTCCTGTTCTTCAACAGCGAGGAGGAAGAGAGTGAGGAAGGGGCCACAGATAACAGCAATGACTGGAGAGAATGAAAAGCAGAAGAAAAAGAAGAAGATAATAGAGAAAGTCAGAATTACAGAAAGGAGAACGAGGAGAGCAGCCTCTGTTGCTGCAGCTACCACTTCCCCTACTCCCAGAACTACAAGAGGTTGCAGGAAGAGCGTAGAGTCACCTAGGCGTAAGAAGCGGGCCACAAAGGAGCCTGAAGCACCAGTTCAGAAAGCTAAGTGTGACCTGTGAGAAGTGCCCCAGGGTTTTTTGTTTTGTTTTGTTTTTTGTTTTTTTGAGACAGAGTTTTACTCTTGCTGCCCAGGCTGGAGTGCAATGGTGTGATCTCGGCTCACCACAACCTCCACCTTCCGGGTTCAAACGATTCTCCTGCCTCAGCCTCCCGAGTAGCTGGGTTTACAGGAATGCGTCACCACACCCAGTTAATTTTGTATTTTCAGTAGAGACGGGGTTTCTACGTGTTGATCAGGCTGGTATCAAACTCCTGACCTCAGATGATCCACTCGCCTCGGCCTCCCAAAGTGCTGGGATTACAAGCATGTGCCCCAGGGTATTTAACACTCGGTGGTGTCTGGAGAAGCACATGAACGTTACTTATAGGCACATGCGGATTTGTGATAAATGTGGCAAGAAGTCTGTCCTGGAAAGTGAGCTGTACCTTCACCGGCAAACAGACTGTGAAAAAAACATTCAGTGTGTTTCCTGTAATAAATGGTTCAAGAAACTGTATCCTTCATTAACATATCAAGATTATCCATGGTTACGCAGAAAAGAAATTTTCCTGTGAAATGTGTGAGAAAAAAATCTATACCATGGCTCATGTGCGAAAACACATGGTTGCACACATGACAGACATGCCATGTACATGTGAAACCTGTGGAAAATCATTCAAATGCAGTATGCCACTCATGGGACATTCCCTGCAGCATTTTGGAGAGAAGCCCTTCAGAGGCGAGAACTGTGATGAAAGGTTTCAGTACAATTACCAGCTACACACCCACATGAGCATCCACATTGGGCACAAACAGTTCATGTGCCAGTGGTGTGGCAAAGATTTCAACATGAAGCAGTATTTTCACGAACACATGAAAACAAACACTGGAGAGAAACCCTTTATCTGTGAAATCTGTGGCAAAAGATTTCATAAATCATAAAGGCCAGAGTAAGGACAACTTTAAATGATAAAGGCCAGAGAGAGGACAACTTTGTGCGGCAGCTGGCAAAGAACAGTTCAGCACAGCATCACTAACATCCATCTCCTTAAGTGTGTTCTCCAGGAGATACGTTCCCATGTGTGAATGTGCACAGAGAGAGTCGGTGGGTGTTTCTTTAGTTCTCAGACTCTCCTCAGCCTCCACTAAGAGTTCTGTCATTGTCATTGAAACAACAGATCTAAGGAAATGAACAAGAAGACGACCTTGAGCCCACAGAGGGACTGTCATCTAAACCAAGGGAACCACCAAACTAAAGCCTAATTTGGTTGCATTTTCTGGTGACTTTTCTAAGTTTCAAATACTCAAGACTTCTGGAATTTTATAATTTCCTATCAGTTGATTAAAGAAAAAAGAAAAGATGAATAACACTGAAAGACCATTAGGAAGATTAACTAAGAAGAGAGAAAATCCAAATAAGCTCAATTAGAAACAAAACGAGAGATATTACAAGCAATACCGAAGAAATACAAAAGATCATTCAAGGCTACTATGAACACCTTTATAGGCACAAACTAGAAAACCTAGAGGAGATGGACAAATTTCTGGAAATATACAACCCTCTTAGATTAAACCAGGAAGATATAGAAACTCTGAACAGACAAATAACAAGCAGTGAGACAGAAATGATTAAAAAGAAAAAAAAAAAAAATGCCAACAAAAAAAGGCCAGGACCAGAAGGATTCACAGCTGAATTCTATCAGATATTCAAAGAAAAACTGGTAAAAATCCTACTGAAACTATTCCAAAAGACAGAGAAAGAGGCACTCCCTAAATCATTCTATAAAGCCAGCATCACCTTAATACCAAAACCAGGATAGGACATAACAAAAAAAGAAAACTACACACCAATATTCTTGATGAACATAGATGTAAAAATCCTCAACAAAATACTAGCCAACTGAATCCAACAGCATATCAAAAAGATAATGCACCACGATCAAGTGGGCTTCATACCAGGAACACAGGGATGGTTTAACATAGGCAAGTCAATAAATGTGATATACTACATAAACAGAATTTAAAACAAAAACCACATGATCATCTCAATAGATGCATAAAAAGCATTTGACAAAATCCAGCACCCTTTGTGATTAAAACCCTCAGCAAAATTGGCATAGAAGGGACATACCTTAATAAAAGCCATCTAAGACAAACCCACAGCCAACATTATATTGAATGAGGAAAAGACAAAAGCATTCCACCTGAGAACTGGAACAAGACATGGATGCCCACTTTTACCACTTCTCTTCAACATAGTACTGGAAGTCCTAGCCACAGCAATCAGACAAGAGAAAGAAATAAAGGACATCCAAACTGGTAAAGAGGCAGTCAAATGATCACTTCTCACCAATGACATGATCATATACCTAAAAAACCCTAAAGACCCATCCAAAAAGCTCCTAGAACTGAAAAATAAACTCAGAAAAGTTTCGGAATACAATCTTTTTTTTTTTTTTTTTTTGAGATGGAGTTTTGCTCTTGTCACCCAGGCTGGAGTGCAATGGCACAATCTCAGCTCACTGCAACCTCTGCCTCCCAGGTTCAAGCAATTCTCCTGGCTCAGTCTCCCAAATAGCTGGGATTACAGGTGTGCACCACTACACCCAGCTAATATTTGTATTTCTAGTAGAGACAGGGCTTCACCATGTTAGCCAGGCTGGTCTCAAACTCCCGACCTCAGGTGACCTGCCCACCTTGGCTTCCCACAAGTGCAGGGATTATAGGCGTGAGCCACCGTGCCTGGCCACAGGATACAAAATTGATGTACACAAATTTGTAGCACTGCTATACACCAACAGCCACCAGGCTAAGAATCAATCAAGAACTCAACCCCTTTTACACTAGCTGCAAATAAAATAAAATACTGAGGAATATACCTAATCAAGGAAGTGAAAGACCTCTACAAGGAAAACTATAAAACACTGCTGAAAGAAAACACAGATGACACAAATGGAAACACATCCCATGCACATGAATGGGTAGAATCAATATTGTGAAAATGAACATACTGCCAAAAGCAGTCTACAAATTCAATGTGATTCCCATCAAAATACCACCATCATTCTCCATAGAACTAAAAAAAACAAACCTACAATTCATATGGAACCAAAAAACAGCCCACACAGCCAAAGCAAGACTAAGCAAAAAGAACAAATCTGGAAGCATCACATTATCCTACTTCAAACTATACTATAAGGCTATAGTCACCAAAACAGCATGGTACTAGTATAAAAATAGGCACATAGACAAATGGAACAGAACAGAGAATCCAGAAACAAAGCCAAATACTTATAGCCAAATGATGTTTGACAAAGCAAACAAAAACATAAAGTGGGGAAAGGACACACCCTATTCAACAAATGGTGCTAGGATAACTGGCAAGTCACATGTAAAAGAATGAAACTGAATCCTCATCTCTCACCTTACACAAAAATCAACTCAAAGACGGGTGCAGTGGCTCATGCCTGTAATCCCAGCACTTTGGGAGGCTGAGGCAGGGGGATCACTTGAGGTCAGGAGTTCAAGAGCAACCTGGCCAACATGGTGAAACCCCATCTCTACTAAAAATAAAAAAATCAGTCAGGCGTGGTGGCAGGCACCTGTAATCTCAGCTACTCGGGAGGCTGAGACAGGAGAATTGCTTAAACTTGTGAGGCAGAGGTTGCAGTGAGCCCAGATCATGCCATTGCACTCCAGTCTGGGCAACGGAGTGAGACTCCATCTCAAAAAAAAAAAAAAAAAATCAACTCAAGATGGATCAAAGACTTAAATCTAAGACCTGAAACCATAAAAATTCTACAAGGTAACATTGGAAAACCCCTTCTAGACACTGGCTTAGGCAAAGACTTCATAACCAAAAACACAAAAGCAAATGAAACAAAAACAAAGATAAATTGATGGGACTTAAACTAAAAAGCTTCTGCACAGCAGAAGAAATAATCAGCAGAGAGTAAACAGATAATCCACAAAGTGGGAGAAAATCTTCACAAACTATGCATCCAACAAAGGACTAATATCCAGAATCTACAAGGAAGTGAAACAAATCAAGAAGAGAAAAACAAATAATCACATCAAAAAATGGGTTAAGGACAGGAATACACAATTCTCAAGAATTGTCCATTGAGAATCTTCTCAAGAAGATATACAAATGGCCAACACACACATGAAAAAATGCTAAACATCATTAATCATCTGAGAAATGCAATTAAAACCACAATGAGATACCACCTTACTCTTGCAAGAATGGTCATAATTTAAAAATAAAAAAATAATAGATACTGGCACGGATGTGGTGAAAAGAGAATACTTTTATACTGCTGATGAGAACATAAACTGGTACAACCACTATGAAAAACATGTGGAGATTCCTTAAAGAACAAAAGGTAGATCTACCATTCGATCCAGCAATCCCACTACTGGGTATCTACCCAGAGGAAAACAAGTCATTATACAAAAAAGACACATGCACACGCACGTTTATAACAGCACAATTCTCAATTGCAAAAAATATGGAACTAGCCCAAATGCCCATCAATGAGTGGATAAAGAAAACATGTGGTGGTACAGACACACACACACATGCCATGGACTATTCAGCCATTAAAAAAAAAAAAAAAAAAAAAAAATCATGGCATTCACAGCAACCTGGATGGAACTGGAGACCATTATTCTAAGTGAAGTAACTCAGGAATGAAATACCAAACATCGTATGTTCTCACTTGTAAGTGGGAGCTAAGCTATGAGGATGCAAGTGCATAAGCATGATACAATGGACTTTGGGGACTTGGTTGGGGGAGGAGTGGGAGGTAGGTGAGAGACAAAAGGCTGCACATTGGGTACAGTGTACACTGCTCGGGTGATGGGTGCACCAAAATCTCAGAAATCACCACTAAAGAACTTACTCATGTAACCAAACACCACCTGTTCCCAAAAACCCCATTGAAATTTTAAAATTTAACTTAAAAATAATTTTTTTTAAAAAGCTACATGCAAAAAACAAAAATCTCAAAAAATAACAGGTACTGGTGAGACTGCTGAGACAGAGGAATGCTTAAACACTGCTGGCAGGAGTGTAAATTAGTTCAACCATTGTGAAAAACAGTGTGGCAATTCCTCAAAGACCTAAAAACAGAACTGCCATTCGACCCAGCAATCCCAATATTGCATATATACCCAGAGGAATATAAATCATTCTATCATAAAGACATATGCATGTGTATGTTCACTGCAGCACTATTCACAATAGCAAAGACATGGAATCAATCTAAATGTCCATCAATGGCAGACTACAGAAAATGTGGAACACATACACTATGGAATACTATACAGCCAGAGAAAAGCACAAGATCCTGTCCTCTGCAGGAACAAGGATGGAGCTGGAGGCTATTATCCTTAGCAAACTAACATGGGAACAGAAAACCAAATACCACATATTCTCACTTACAACTGGGAACTAAAAGATGAGAACACATGGACACATAGAGGGCAACAACAGACACTGGTGACTACCAGAGAATGGAGGGTAGGAAGAGGGAGAGGATCAGGAAAAATAACTAATGGATACTAGGCTTAATACCTGGGTGACGAGATAATCTGTACAACAAACCCCTGTGACATGAGTTTACAAATATAACAACATGTACATGTACCCCTGAACCTAAATCAAAACTTAAAATAAATAAATATTCCAATTAAAAAAAAAAATACTACAAATAGAACTACTATATGGCTGAGTGCGCTAGCTCATGCCTCTAATTTCAGCATTTTGGAAGGCTGGGGTGGGCAGAGCCCAGGAGCTCAAGACCAGCCTGCCTGGGCAACATGGCAAAACCCTGTATCTACCAGAAAATGCAAAAATTAGCCAGGCCTGGTGACATGGTGCACCTGTAGTCCCAGTTACTTAGGAGGCTGAGGTGGGAAGATCACCTGAACCCAAGGAGGTTGAGGCTACAGTGAGCTGTGATGGCACCACTGCACTGCAGCGTGCTGACAGAATGAGACCCTGTCACCAATAAAGATACTCAAGATATGGAATCAACCTAAGTGTCAAATAACAGATGGATGAAGAAAATATGTTGTATATACACAATGGAATACTATTCTGCCATAAAAAAAATACTGAAATCCTGCCATTCGTAGTAATGTGAATGGAACTAGAGGACATTATGTTAAGTGAAATAAGCCAAAAAGAGAAAGTTAAACACCTCATATTCTTACTCATACGTGGAAGCTAACAAAAAAAAAAAAACCTGAACCAAGGACACTGGGAGGGGAAGGGTAAGGGAGGATTTGAAGAGATTTGTCAAAGGATACAAAATTACAACTAGATAAAAAGAATGAGTTCTAATGTTCTATCCCATATGACTATAATTAATAATAATATATAGTTTCAAAAAGCTAGAAGCAAAATATTGAACTTTCTCAACCAAAAGAAATGATGTTTAGGATAATGGATATTCTAGTTACCCTGATCTGATCACTATATATGTATCAAAACATCACTATGTACCCATGAATACAATTATCATTTGTCAATTAAAAAATACAAATTTTAAACAGAGCCTGGCACCGCCCCTCACTCTTGCTTTCTCTCTTGCCATGTGATCTCTGCACGTACAGGCTTCTCTTTGACTTTTGGCATGAGTGGAAGCTTCCTGAGGCCCTCACCAGAAGCAGAAGTTGGTGTCACAGCCTACAGAACCATGAGGCAAATAAACCCCTTTTCTTTATAAATTATACAGCCTCAAGTACTCCTTTATAACAACAAATAAACAGAATAAGACAGTAGGTATTGTCTCACTTTCAGATCTCAGTGAAAACTCTTTCAATATTTTACGACTGAATATGATGTTTGCTACAGGTATTTTAGTAGCTACCCTTTATTAGATAAAGAAAATTACCTTCTATTCTCAGTTTCCTTAGAGTTGTTATCATAAAAGGGTGCTGATTTATACTTCTGTTCTTTAAAAAATTTTAAACGGGTGTAGCTCACTTTCCAGAAAAAGTGCATTCCTAAATATATATGATTCCTGGGTCATGGCAGGTTACATGTCCCCCCATACCCCTCTTAACAGTAACCCAACTAGATTAGAGCTCCACTCCCATATACATTGGTTCTATACCCACACTGCAACAGTTCTACTTCATTATATCATCTGAGACGGCTTGTAGCCATGCTGAACTGCTAGTCCAGGCTGCCCAAGTTATTTCCCATGGCATCAATTTTGCTTTTGTTAATACTCTGATTTTGTGTAATTTCTCTCTAAATTTATTTTTCCCACATATCTTATTGATTTAAGTACAGATTCTGGAGAACATGATCCATCTCAAGAATGTGTAAATGTTACAGTAGAAATACCCATATATGCCACAGAAGAGGATAGCAGTCAAGCCAAACTACATTTAAACGTATTTAGGCTGGGTACAGTGGCTCACGCCTGTAATCCCAGCACTTTGGGAGGCTGATGCAGGTGGATCACCTGAGGTCAGGAGTTCAAGACCAGCCTGGCCAACATGGTGATATCCCATCTCTACTAAAACTACAAAAATTAGCTGGATGTGGTGGCGGGTGCCTATAATCCCAGCTACTAGGGAGGCTGAGGCAGGGGAATTACTTGAACCCAGGAGGCAGAGGTTGCAGTGAGCCAAGATTGCACCATTGCGCTCCAGCCTGGGCAACAAGAGCAAGACTCCCTCTATAATTTTATTTAAAAAAATATAAATAAAAATCAAAAAATATTTAAGGGCTTGTTTTAATTAGGACTAAAGATGCCCAGTCAATCAGATGGAAACACACAAATGAATGGACTATAAGGTAGTTCTATTGAAAGGCAGCTAAGCATGGGTAGATTACCTATTTGTAAAAAATAAATAAGAGGGCACAAAATACAGTTAGATACAATGAGTAAGATCCAGTATTTGATAGCACGATAGGGTGACTACAGTCAGCAATAATTTGTTGCACATTTTTGAATAATTGAGGGAGTACAACTGGAACTTCTGCAACACAAAAAAAAGTAAATGCTTGAGGTGACAGATACTACATTTACCATGCGATTATTACACATTGTATGTCTGTACCAAAGTATCTCATGTACCCTATAAATATATCTAAAAAACATGTTCTGACAGCCAGAAATTATCTAATTGTTGCTAATACATTAGAATCAAAAAAGCTCACACCTTTATGCTGAACATAGATCAGAAAGAATTTTATATAACACTATTTCATCATGTGACTAATTATGGCTCCAGAATTACTGCTTATAATTCTTATTAGCACAAAATAAATGTATATAATACTGCCAAAAATGATCACAATTTATGTGCTTTGTAGGTCCATACTCACCTTCACATTTTTCAAGAATCTGGACTGTTTCTCCTATTTCTAAGACCAATCCTTGAGGGACAGATCCTCGAAAGCTGCATATCACTAGAAAAGCAAGGATAAACACACCAATTAGTATTTTTAAACACTGAGACAGGGTCAGAGTCACTGAATTAAGCACTAAATTTTCTTAAATGTATACCTTCCCTTCTTTACTAATTCCTCTTTCTAAAGTGTAAACTCCTTTCCATTTAATCTACATTTTGAAAAATAATATTAGCAGTTTGGGACAATAAGACACATTGTGGGAAAACTGCTATCCATGAGTGGTGGGTTCATGTGTGCTTGTAGAAAAACATTTCTATTAACAGAGTCTCTGTCCCTTGGATACCCTATGTTCGAGTGTCCTTTTTCAGCAAGTTTGTATCAATTACTTAAGAAAAAAATAATATTAGGAGCTTCTTATCTACCACAAGCAAACAAATAGATATGTTTTAAAAGAATCACCAAATAAATTTGATCATGCTTTGAAAAGCAAAAATCTCATAATAAAGATGAACAGAAATTAATGAAATAGAAAGCAAATGCACAACAGAAAAAATCTATAGATAACAATCAAAATCCCATAACTTTTTTAAGGAAATTGACAAACTGATTCCAAAATTCATATAAGAATACAAAGAATAAAGAAAAGCCCCATCTTACCTCAAAGTAATAAAAGCCATATATGACAAACCCACAATCAAATCACACTGAATGGGGAAAAGTTTAAAGCATTCTCCCTTAGAACTGGAACAAGATAAGGATGCCCACTTTCACTTGTCTCTGACATAATACTAGAAGACCTAATCAGAGCAATCAGGCAAGAGAAAGAAATAAAGGGCATCCAGATTAGAAAAGACGACGACAAACTGTGACTATCCATCAATGATATAATCATACACCTAGAAAACCTGTCATACAAAAGATTCCTAGATCTAATAAACTAATTCAGTAAAGTAAGGTCTCAGGTACAAAATCAATGAAACAAATCAGTAGCACTGCCATACACCAAAAACCAATCTGAGAATCAAATCAAGAACTCAATCTCTTTTACAACAGCTGCAAAAAATAAAAATAAAATACGTAGGAATATACTTAACCAAGGAAATTAAAGATCTCTACAAGAAAAACTACAAGGCACTGCTAAAATTAAAAAAAAAAAAAAAAAAAA
>NW_012104576.1:48450-63463 GCF_000951045.1 Mandrillus leucophaeus
AAAAAAAAAAAAAAAAGTCACAGATGACACAAACAAATGGAAACACATGCCATGCTCACAGATAACAAGAATCAATACTGTAAAAATGACTGTACTGCCAAAAGCAATCTACAGATTCAATGCAATTCCCATCAAAATATCATCATCATTTTCCCCAAGAACTAGAAAAAACAATCCTAAAATTCACATGGAACCAAAAGAAGGCCTGAACAGCCAAAGCAATATTAAGTATCACATTATGGGACTTTGAATTATACTACAGGGCTATAGTTACCAAAACAGCATGACACTGGAATAAAAATAAGCAATGGAAAAAAAAAAATAGAGAACCCAGAAATAAAGCCAAATGGTATTCAACGAAGCATACAAAAACATAAGCTGGGAAAAAAAAAACCACTGATATGGTTTGGCTCTGTGTCCCCACCCAAATCTTATCTTGAATTGTACTTCCATAATTCCCACGTGTTGTGGGAGGGACCTGGTGGGAGATAACTGAATCATCGGGGCAGTTTTCCCCATACTGCTCTCATGGTAGTTAAAAAGTCTCACAAGATCTGATGGTTTGATAAGGGGAAACCCATTTTGCTTGGCTTGCATTCTCTCTTCTCTTTGTCTGCTGCCATGTGAGAAGTGCCTTTCACCTTCCACCATGATTGTGAGGCCTCCCCAGCTACATGGAACTGTAAATCCAATAAACCTCTTTCTTTTGTAAATTGCCCAGTCTTGGGTATGTCATTATCAGGAGCATAAAAACGGATTAATACAGACACCTTATTCAATAAATGGTGATGGGAAAACTAACAAGCCACACGTAGAAGAATGAAACTGGGTCCCCATCTATCTCTACACAAAAAAAAAACTCAAGATGGATAAAATACTTAAATCCAAGACTTGAAACCTTAAAAATTTCGCAAGATAACATTGAAAAAAACTCTCCTGAACATAGGCTTAAGCAAAGAATTCCTGAGTAAGACCCAAAGGCAAATGCAACAAAAACAAAAACAAATAAATGGAACCTACTCAAACTAAAAAGCTTCTGCACAGCAAAAGAAATAATCAACAGAGTAAACAGACAACCCACAAAGAAAATATCTGCAAACTATGCATCTGACAAAAAAACTAGTATCCAGAATCTACAAGGAACTCAAATCAGCAAGAAAAAAAAAATCACACAAAAAAGTGGACAAAGGACATAAATAGGCAGTTCTCAAAACAAGATAGACAAACAGCCAACAAACACATGAAAAACAAAAATGCTCAACATCATTAATCATCTGGGAAATGCAAATTAAAACCACAATAAGACACCACCTTCCACAAGAATGGTCGTAATTTAAAAATCAAAAAACAATAGATGTTGGCATGGATGTAGTGAAAAGGGAGCACTTTTACACTGCTGGTGGGAGTGTAAATTAGTACAACCACTACAGAAAACAGTATGGAGGTTCCTTAAAGAATTAAAAATAGATCTACCATTCGATCCAGCAATCCCACTACTGGGTATCCATTCAAAGGAAAAGAAGTCATTATATGAAAAAGACACATCCACATGCATGTTTATAGCAGCACAATTCGCAACTGCAAAGACATGGAACCAACCTAAATACGCACTGACCAACAAGTGGATAAGAAAATGTGGTATATACACACCATGGAATACCACTTAGCTATTAAAAGGAATAAAATAATATCTTTTGCAGCAACTTGGATGGAGCTGGAAGGCATTATTCTAAGTGAAGAAACTCAAGAATGGGAAAGCAAATACCGCATATTCTCATTTACAAGTGGGAGCTACGCTATGATGACACAAAGACATACAAAGTGATATAACAGACTCTGTGGACTTGGTGGAGGGAGGTTGGAAGGGGCT
Source organism: Mandrillus leucophaeus (assembly GCF_000951045.1). Classification (NCBI taxonomy): domain Eukaryota; kingdom Metazoa; phylum Chordata; class Mammalia; order Primates; family Cercopithecidae; genus Mandrillus; species Mandrillus leucophaeus. The sequence goes on from NW_012104576.1 coordinate 50,321, forward strand.
GAGAAATAAAAGACCACATATTAGATACGGTGTACACTGCTCAGGTGACAGGTGCACTAAAATCTCATATTTCATCACTAAAGAACTTATCCATGTAACCAAAGCCTACTTGTACTCTCAAAACTATTGAAAAAACTAAGAAGAAACTCCCTGTCAATCTTAAAGAACTTCCGCTACTGTAAATCAAGTCTTATAATCTAAAAATTGGTTCTTTGAAAACACTAACATTGACAGATATCTAGAAAAACTAATTAGGAAAAGAAGAAAAGAAACAAATTATCAATATCAGCAATCAAAACATTAAAATCATCATAAAAGGATATTACACAACAAAAGTTATACCAACTAATTTGAAATTGTACATGAGAGATGAATTTACAGCAAGGCAAAATCTACAAAAACTGGCAGAGAAGTTAAAAATTTAAATAGTCCTATATTTATTAAAGTAAAGTGAATCTGTAATTAAAAACTTCCCACAAATGAAATACCAGGTCCTGATGACTTTATCAGTGAATCTGTCCAAATATCTGAAAAAAATAACACCAATCATAAATAATCTCTTCCAAAGAGGGAATTCATTTTGAACTCAGCATGATAGCAAAGCCTGAGAAAGACATGAGATGAAAGGAAAATTACAGGCTGATCTTTCTCATTAATATAAACAAAAATATTTTTTAAAAAATACAAAGCAAATCAAATCCAATTATGCATAAAAAGGATGAAGCATCATGACCAGTTGGGGATTATTCCAGGAATGCAAGATTGGTTTAATATTAGAAAATCAATGAAGGAAAAAAAATCATATGATCATCTCTATATATGAAAAAACAGATAAAATTCAAAGTCCACTCATGACAAAAATTCTTAACACAGTAAGACTGGAAGAGAACTTCCTTAATCTGATAAAGAGCATCTACAATGTGTCTATAGCAAACATCATATACATCGGTGATATATGAAACATTTTATCACTAAGATTAGGAACAAGAAGAGGACAGTCACTGTTACTATTTCTATTCAACACTGTATGCAGGACCAGTCAACACAAATAAGGCAATTAAAGGTGTAATAATTGGAAATGAGGAAATAAAACTGTCTTCATCAGCAGGTCTGACTGTGTATGTAAAAAAGTCAAAAAGAATATAGACATAAATTATTACAACAAATACATGACTGTAGCAAGGTCACTAGATACAAAGTGAATATTTTTAAGTCTATATATCAATAAACAATTAGAAAATTAAATGTTTTGAAAAATACACCACTTAAAACAATATCAAAAAATGCCATGTAACTGGAAATAAGTCTAATGAGACATGTAGAAGAACTCTACACAAAAAGCTATAAAATATTAGAGACATTAAAAGCCTAATAAAAGCATACATTATATTAATGAATTAGAAAACTCAATAGCATAAAAATATATATTCTCCCTAAATTCATCATTACATCTCTGCAATCCCAATCAAAATCCTAATAAACTTTTTTGTAGAAATCAATAAACTGATTCTAAAATGTGTATAAAAATGCAAAGGATGAAGGAGGTGAACATATACTAAGAGATATCAAGCCTTTCAGTTGCAAAGAAAATAAGCTGTGAAAAAAATGTATATACCATGAGTCTATCTGCATGTGTATATATGTGTGTATTTATATATGATCTCTGCTGAAGACATCAAACCTGCTATTGGTAATCTGTATACTGTGGGAATATTTGGCTATATTTTCAAATACTTGTAGCATTATAAATCTGTAAATGTTTCAAATTCTCAAATTTAAAACAATTTAATTAATTTAATAAAATTAAATTCTTAAATGTATTTGGAAAATAAATTCTGAACAAAAACTTCTCAAATTTTTTAAAACTTTAAAAAATAGTTATACCAAGCTCTCACTTAATATTGTACAGACTTGGGAACTGTTAAGAAACAGATACTCATCGGTATCTTACTCTGACTACCAAGAGAAAAAGAAATGGTCTACCCTAGGATTTACTGCATCGAACCCTCCAATGGGGAGGGGAAAGGATTAGGTTCTGTAGTCTCAAGTCATTGCAGGTAGCCACAAATTAACAATGATATAGCTGTCTAAGATCAAAGACGTATTCTCAGCATGGCTCATAAATGAAACTACAATGAACTGCATAAGCACTTAAGAATTTAACATCAGCAGTTCTTTTACTCTTTAACAAACTCTTTATTGAGGCCCTTACTATTAAATTTCAATCTCCGGAGCACTTACCACCACTCCTGTCTTCTTATCTACATCACTAATTAACAAGAACATGTAAATTAACAACAGCCTTCATTGTTTAAAATTGAGTGTTTCGGCCAGATACAGTGGCTCACGCCTGTAATCCCAGCACTTTGGGAGGCCAAGGCGGGTAGATCACAAGGTCAGGAGACCAAGACCATCCTGGCTAACACCGTGAAACCCTGTCTCTACTAAAAATACAAAAAAATTAGCCGGGTGTGGTGGCAGGCACCTGTAGTCCTAGTTACTCAGGAGGCTGAGGCAGGAGAATGGCGTGAACCTGGGAGGCGGAGCTTGCACTGAGCCAAGATTGTGCCACTGCACTCCAGCCCGGGCGACAAAGCAAGACTCCGTCTCAAAAAAAAAAAAAAAAAAAAAATTGAGTGTTTCATGTGTATTCAGAAAACCCATGTAAACTTTCCATTTCCATAACAATCTTCCTTCTACATTGGCTTTCAAATTATTTTTTAAAAACTAATACAGATCAATGTCATGAAGTGCTTCCCATTTTCTTCCAGTAGTTTTAGAGTTTCAGGTCTTACATTTAAGGGTTTAGTCCATTGTGAGTTGATTCTTATAAATGGTAAGAGATAGGCGTCTAGTTTAATTATTCTGCATGTGAATATCCAGTTTTCCCAGCATAATTTATAGAAGAAACCATTCTTTCCCCAATCAGTATTCTTGGCACCTTTGCCAAAATTAAGTTGGCTGTAATTGTGGACTTATTTTAGGTTCCCTATTCTGTTCCATTGGTCTATGTGTCTGCTTTTATGCTAGTACCACACTGTTTGGGATAATATTGCTTTATTGTATATTTTGAAGACAAGTAGTGTGATGCCTCTAGCTGTGTTCTTTTTGCTCAACATTACTTTAGGTATTCAGGGTCTTTTGTGGTTCCATACTAATTTTAGGATTTTTTTTTTCTATTTATGTGAAGAATGTCATTGGTACTTTGATAGGGATTTCATTGAATATGTATATCATTTGAAATAGTATGGACATTTTAACAATATTAATTCTTCAAATCCATGAGCATGAGATCTTTCCATTTATGTGTGTCCTCTTCAGTTTTTGTCATTAATAACATTAGTTTCTCATTGTAGAAATCTTTCACCTCTTTGGTTAAATTTATTCCTAGGTATTTTTTGTTTTAGCTATTGTATATGAGATTGTTTTCTTGTGACTGAATATTCGTAGCATATATAAATGTTACAGATTTTGTATGTTAATTTATGTTTATTTTTAATTTTTGTGGATACGCAGTAGGTGTATATGCTTATGGTATACATGGGATGTTTTGATACAGGCATACAATGTGAAAATAAGTGCATCATGAAGAATGGAATATCCATCCTCTCAAGCATTTATCCTTTGAGTTGCAAACCAATTACACTCTTTAAGTAATTTTAAAATGTAAATTAAGTTACTGACCATAGTCACCCTGTTAAGCTATCAAACATTAGGTCTTGCTCATTCTTTGTAACTATTTTTTGTACCCATTAACCATCTCCACCTCCCCTCACCCAGCCACCCACTACCCTTCGCACCCTCTAGTAACTATCCTTCTACACTCTGTCTCCAATAATTCAGTTGTTTTGATGTTTAGATTCCACAAATAAGTGATAACATGTAATGTTTGTCTTTCTGTGCCTGGTTTATTTCACTTAATATAATGATCTCCAGTTTCACCCATGTTGTTGCAAATAAAACGATCTCATTCTTCTTTATGATCGAATAGTACTCTGTAGTGTATGTGTACTACATTTTCTTATCCATTCATCTGTTCATGGATGCTTAGATTGCTTCCAAATCTTGGCTATTGTGAACAGTGCTGTAACAAACATGGGAGTGCAGATATCTCTGATTTCCTCTCTTTGGGGTATATACCCAGCAGTGGGATTGCTGGATCACATGGTAGCTCTAGGTTCTGGGTTTGGTTTGTTTTTTGTTTTTTTTTTTTGAGATGGAGTCTCGCTCTGTCGCCCAGGCTGCAGTGCAGTGGTGCGATCCCGGCTCACTACAAGCTCCGCCTCCCAGGTTCACGCCATTCTCCTGGATCCTCGTGATCCGCCTGCCTCGGCCTCCCAAAGTGCTAGGATTACAGGCGTGAGCCACCACGCCTGGCTGATAGCTCTAGTTTTAGTTTTTGGAGGAACCTCCAAACTGTTCTCCATAGTGGTTGTACTAATTGACATTCTCACCAACAGCATACAAGGGTTCCCTTTTCTCCACATCCTCACCAGCATTTGTTATTGTCTGTCTTTTGGATATAAGCCATTTTAACTCGGGTGAGATAATATTTCATTGTAGGTCTCATTTGCATTTCTCTGATGATCAATGATGTTGAGCACCTTTTCATATGCCTGCCTGCCATTTGTATAACTTCTTTTGAGAAATGTCTGCTCAAATCTTTGGCCCATTTTTTTATCAGATTATAAGATTTCTTTCCTACAGAGTTGTCTGAGCTCCTTATATTTTCTGGTCATTAATCCTTTCTCAGATGGGTAGTTTGCAAATATTTTCTCCCATTCTGTGGGTTGTCTGTTCACTTTGTTGATTGTTTCCTTTGCTGTGAAGAAGCTTTTTAACTTGATGTGATCCCATGTGTCCATTTGTGCTTTGGTTGCCTGTGCTCTGAGGTATTGTTTAAGACGTTTTTGCCCAGACCAATATCCTGGAGATTTTCCCCAACGTTTTCTTGTAGTAGCTTCATAGTTTGAGGCTGTAATCCATTTTGATTTGATTTTTGTATATGGCAAGAGATAGGTGTCTAGCTTCATTCGTCTATATATGGATATCCAATTTCCCCAGCACCATTTATTGAAGAGACTATCTTTTCCATAGTGTATTTCTTGACATGTTTGGTGAAAATGAGTTCGCTGTAGGTGTGTTAACCTTAACCCTAACCCTAACCCTAACCAGTCAGTTAAGGTTACAGCTAGGGTTAGGGTTAGACAAATCCTGTTTCTGGGTTCTCCATTCTGTTCCATTGGTCTATGCGTCTGTATGGAGCATAATCTGAAAGTCAGGTAATGTGATTTCTCCAGTTTTGTTATTTTTGCTTAGGAATGTTGTGGCTACTCTGGGTCTTTTGTGGTTCCGTATAAATTTGAGATTTTTTTTTTTCTATTTTTGTGAAGAATGTCATCACTGTTTTGATAGGCAGTGTCTCGAATCTGTAGATTTCTTTGGGTAGAATGGACATTTAAAAAATACTGATTGTTCCAATCAATGAACATGGAATTTTTTTTCATTTTTTGTGTCCCCTTCAATTTCTTTCATCAGTGTTTATAGTTTTCATTATGGAGATCTTTTACTTTTTTTGGTTAATTCTTAACTATTTAATTTTAGGTGTAACTATTGCAACTGAGATTACTTTTTCCTTTCTTTTTAAGATTGTTCACTCTTGGCATATAGAAATGCTACTGACTTTTGTATGTTGGTTCTGTATCCTGCAACTTTACCGAATTCATCAGTTCTAATTGTTTTTTTGTTGGAGTCTTTAGATTTTTCCAAATATAAGATAATATCATCTGCAAATATGGATAATTTGACTTCTCCCTCTCCAATTGGGATGCCCTTTATATCTTTCTCTTGTCTGACTGCTCTATCTAGGACTTCCAGTACTATGCTGAATAACTGGTGAAAGTGGGCATCCTTGTCCTGTTTCAGATCTTAGAGGAAAGGCTTTGTATGTTGATTTTGTAGACTGCAACTTTACTGAATTCTCATTTCTTAGTTTTAACAGTTTTTTTGGTGAAGTCTGTAGTTTTCAACATATAAGATCATGTCATCTGCAAACAGGGACAATTAGACTTTCTCCTTCCCAATTTAGACACCCTTTATTTCTTTCTCTTGCCTAACTGCTCTGGCTAAAAATTTTTTTTTTTTTTTTTTTTTTTTTTTGAGACAGAGTCTCACTCTGTCACCCAGGCTGGACTGCAATGGCACAATCTCAGCTTACTGTCACCTCCACCTCCCAGGTTCAAGTGATTCTCCTGCCTCAGCCTCCCAAGTAGCTGGGATTATAGGCACCCACCACCACACACCCGGCTAATTTTTGCATTTTTAGTAGAGACAGGGTTTCACCATGTTGGCCAGGCTGGTCTCGAACTCCTGACCTCAAGTGATCTGCCTGCCTCAGCCTCCCAAAGTGCTAGGATTACAGGTGTGAACCACCATGCTCAATCAAAACTTCTAGTACTGTGTTGAACAGGAGTGGTCAAAGTGGGCATCTTCATCTAGGTCCATATTGTAAAGGAAAAGTTTTTAACTTTTCCCCATTCAGTATGATGTTAGCTATGGGTTTGTCATATATGGACTTTATTGTGCTGAAGTACATTCCTTCCATTAATATATCTAACACGTTTAGAGTTTTTATTATGAAGGGATATTGAATATTATTGAATGCTACCAGTAAAGACCATAGGAGAAATAATGCATAATATTAGTCTGGCAAAGGCACAGGCCAGAAATGTTTAACAAAAAACGATTACATTAAACTAAATTCTGCACAGTAAAGAAAACAACAGAGTGAAGAGACAATCTACAGAATGGGAGAAAATATTTGCAAACTATGCATCTGACAAGGGATGTTAATATCCAGAATATAAAGAACTCAACTCAACAGCAAAACAAAATCCAATTAAAAATAAACAAAAGATTTCTCAAAAGAAGACATACATGTGACGAACAGGCATATCAAAAAATGCTCAACATCATTAATCATCAGAGAAATGTAAATCAAAACCACAATGAGTTATCACCTCATCCCAGTTAGGATGGCAATTATCAAAAAGACAAAAAAAAATGCTGATGAGAATGTGAAGAGAAAGGAAACTCTCATACACTGCTGGTGGAAACGTAAATCAGTACAGCCATTCAGGACAATGGTATGGAGGCTCTTCCAAAACTTAAAAAATACAAATAACATATGATTCTACAATCCCACTACTGCATATATATCCAAAGGAAATTAAATCAGTATGTCAGAGATATCTGCACTCCCATGTTTATTGTAGCACTATTCACAAGAGCCAAGATATAGAATCAACTTAAGTATCCATTAAAGGATGAATGAATTTTTTAATGTGGTATATATAAATACACACAATAGAATACTATTCAGCCATAAAAACAGAATGAAATCCTGTCACTTGCAACAAGATGGATGAAACGAGAAGACATTAAGTGAAATAAGCCAAGCACAGGACAAATACTGTATTATTTCACTCGTGGAGTTTTAAAAAGTTGATCCCACAGATGTATACAGAACAGTGGTTACCAGAGGCAGGGGCAGGGGCTGGGGGTGGTTAAGGGATGGGGAATGGTTAGAGGTTTGGTCAAACAAAGTTGCAGTTAGATAGGAGGAATACATTCTGGTGTTCTATTTCATAGTAAGGTGACTATAGTTAACAATAATGTATTGTATATTTCAAAACAGCTAGAAAAGAGGATTTTGAATGTTCTCACCAGGAAGAAATCACAAGTGCTTGAAGTGATGGAAAACCTAACAGCCCTGATTTGATCATTACACAATGTGTACATGTATCAAAACATCACACTGTACCCCATAAATATGCATAATTATGTGTCGATTAAAAATAAAACTTTAAAAAATGAATTAAATTTTTTTAATTAATATAAAAAGAGGAGAAAAAAAATAAATTATGCCTGCTAGAAAAGCAGGGAGCCTGAAAGAGAGTAGAGCTTTCTCCCTATAATCATGGATCCATTTTCAGGCCTATACTTTATCTGCAGGCATATCATGAAGAATAAATCTACAAGTTAATAGATTGTTTGGCTCTGTTCCCCACTGTGTCTGTCAGATACTATATAAATTCTAAGAAAGGCCTGACATGGAGGCTCATGCCTATAATCCCAGCACTTTGAGAGGCTGAGACGGGCAGATCACTTGAGGTCAGGAGTTCGAAACCAGCCTGGCCAACATGGTAAAACCCTGTCTCTACTAAAAATTCAAAAAAATTAGCCAGGCATGGTGGCACGTGCCTGTAGTCCCAGCTACTCGGGAGGCTGAGGCAGGAGAATGGCGTAAACCCAGGAGGCGGAGCTTGCAGTGAGCTGAGATCCGGCCACTGCACCCCAGCCTGGGCAACAGAGTGAGACTCCGTCTCAAGAAAAAAAAAAAAAAAAAAAAATTTTTTAAGAGATGGGGTCAGCCAGACGCGGTGGCTCACGCCTGTAATCCCAGCACTTTGGGAGGCCGAGGCAGGTGGATCACGAGGTCAGGAGACAGAGACCACCCTGGCTAACACGGTGAAACCCCGTCTCTACTAAAAATACAAAAAAATTAGCCGGGTGCGGTGGCAGGTGCCTGTAGTCCCAGCCACTCGGGAGGCAGAGGCAGGAGAATGGCGTGAACCCGGGAGGCGGAGCTTGCAGTGAGCCGAGATCGTGCCACTGCACTCCAGCCTGGACGACAAAGCGAGACTCCGTTTCAAAAAAAAAAAAAAAAAAAAAAATGGGGTCTTGTCATGTTCCCCAGACTGGTCTCAAACTCCTTGGCTCAAGTGATCCTCCTGCCTCACCCAAGCAGCTGGAACTGCAGGTATGTGTCATCATACTGAGCCGCTAATTCTTAAATTTTGTAGATATTTATTAACTTCAATTTTTTTCATACTATGTTAAGTAGAAAGGGTTATAAACAGTATTTACAGCATAATTCCACACAGTCATCCCTCAGTGTTCATAGAGGATGGTTTCCAGGAATTCCTAGATACCAAAATCCATGGATGCTCAAGTCCCTGATATAAAATGGTGTAGTATTTGTAAATAACCTATACACATCCTCTTGTTTACTTTAAACCATCTCTAGATTAGTTATAATGCCTAATACAGTATAAATTCTGTATGCCTGTAATAATTTTGTATTTTTTATCATGGTATTGTTATGTTTTCTATTTTTGATCTGCTGTTGGTTGAATCCACAGATGCAGAACCCAAGGGTATGAAGGGCCAATTGTATACAGCTTCTGTAATATTTATTTCTGTTTATTATGCAATAATATGAAATCTGTGCTAAAAGAATACATGTTAGCATTACCAGACTAAGCACTAAGCACAATATTCCCAATTCACAGGAAACCATCTATCAGGAAAAAAAAAAATGTAATACAACATCTCATCACAGAATGTCACAAAAATAGAAATGAAAATAAAACCAGCAAAAGTAAATTTCTGAGTACCTCATTAGCTAGTCGTACAAGGAAAGCCACCTACAAATAATGAATTAATTAAACAGTGTTTGATCACAGCAAACAAAGAAATATGTCCTGAGAATATAAACTTGCTCAAGACCATTAGCATTTTGGTGAGAACAAGTGCTCTAAGAGTTGTATACATATAGACCAATATCAATAGTCAATTTGAAAACAGAGCAAAGAAATTGATGAAACCGAATGTTACTTTCTTTGAAAATATCAGTAGAATTGATTAATCCTTTAACCAGACTGACCAAGAAAAAGAGAGAGAAGATTTAAATTACTAATATCGGGAATGAAAGTGAAGCTATTACTACCAACACTTTAAAAAATAAAAAATATTTTAAAGAAATACTTAGAACAACTGTAAGCCAAAATTTTCGATAAGCTAGATTAAATGGACAAATTTCTAAAACGAAACATACGATCAAAACTGACTCAAGAAGAAACAGAGGTCAGGCACGGTGGCTCACACCTGTAATGCCAGCACTTTGGGAGGCCGCGGCAGGCGGCTCACCTGAGGTCAGGAGTTTGAGACCAGCCTGGCCAACATGGCAAAACCCCAACTCCACTAAAAATACAAAAATTAGTCAGGTGTGGTGGTATGCACCTGCAATCCCAGCTACTCACGAGGCTGAAGCAGTAGAAACCACCTGAACCCAGGAGGCAGAAGTTTCAGTGAGCCAAGTATCTCACCACGGCACTCCAGCCTGGGCAACAGAGTGAGACTCCATCTCAAAAATAAAAATAAAAAAGAAGAAATAGAAAAATCTGAATTAATCTCTAACATGAAAAGAGACTGAAGCAGTAATCACAATGCTTCTCACAGGTGTGAGACCAGACAGATGGTCTCTGACTTAACAATGGTTAGAAATATAATTTTCAACTTTCCAATGGTTTATTGAGATATAACCCCATTGTAAGTTGAAAAGCATCTGAACTTACAACTTTTTGACTTTACAATGGGTTTATCAGGGTATTTTCAAATGGATTTTCAACTTAACAATATTTTCCACTTATGATGAACTTATTAGGAAATAACCCCATTGTAATTCAAGGGGCATCTGTCCTGGTGAACTTTACCAAATGCTTAAAAAAGAACATTAATCCTTCAAAAAAACTTTCAAAAAAATAATAAAAGGAAGGAACAACTCCCAAGGCAATTATTACTTATTCTCATGCCAAAACCAAACAAACATATCACAAGGAAAAAAATATCCATAACATATAAAGATGATTACATGTGATGAAATGGGATTTATTCTGGATGCAGAAATAACATTTGACAAAATCTAACGCCCTTTTATGATTAAAAAAAAAAAAACTCAGAATATTAGGAATACAATATAACTTCCTCAACCCAGAGGTAACATCACACTTACTAAAGAAAAACTGAATGCTTTGTAAGATCAGGATCAGAAAGTAGGGTACAAAACCACTCCCATTTAAAGATGACAGGATCTTGTGTGTATTTTTTTTTCTAAATAAAGAATCCGTCCAGGTGCGGTGGCTCACTCCTGTAATCCCAGCACTTTGGGAGGCTGAAGTGGGAGGATCATGAGGTCAGGCGATCGAGACCATCCTGGCTAACACAGTGAAACCCCGTCTCTACTAAAAATACAAAAAATTAGCCAGGCATGGTGGCAGGCGCCTGTAGTCCCAGCTACTCAGGAGGCTGAGGCAGGAGAATGGCTGTCTCTTATACACATCTAGATGTGTATAAGAGACAGATCTCACTCAGTCACCCAGGCTGGAGTGCAGTGGCATGATCACAGCTTATTGCAGCCCTAAACTCCTGGGCTCAAGCAATACTCCCACCTCAGCCTCCCAAGCCTTCCTGTAGCTGGAATTACAGGCATGTGCCACCATGCCCCGCTAATTTTTTCCATTTTTTTGTAGAGCCGGGTCTTACTTGTCACCAGGCTGGTCTTGAACTCCTGGGCTCAAGCAATCTTCCTGCCTTGGCTTCCCAAAGTGCTGGGATTACAGGTGTGGGCCAACACACCCAACCCAAAATGATTCTTAAAATGGGCAAAAGACTTGAGTAGGCATTTTTGCAAAAAAGATACACAGATGCTCAACAGGCACATACAAAGATGTTCAACATCCCTAATCATGAGGGAAATGCAAATCAAAGCACAATGACATGCCACTTCATACCCATCTGGATGGTTATTATCAAAAAATAAAAAAGAACAAATGTTAAAGGTGTGGAGCAATTAGAACCTTTTTGCATTGCTGGTGGGGATGTAAAATGGTGCAGCCGCTGTGGAAAACATTATAGCAATTCCTAAAAAAATTAAACAGAATAATCAAATATAATTACTTTAAAAAGAATTTAAATTAAATATTTAATTTAGTTAAATACCTAATTTATTTTAACAAATTTAATTTTAATTTGATATTAAACAGACTTATATGATCCAGCCATTCCACTTCTGCATATATATCCAAAGGCAGGAGACAAGGACAGATATTTGTATGCCCATGCTCTAGCACAATTATACACAACAGTCAAAAGGTGAAAGCAATCCAAGTGTCCACTGACAGATGAACAGATGAACAGATAAAATACCGTATGTGCCTACAAAGGAATATTATTCAGCCTTGCAAAGTAACAAAATCTTGACATGCTACAACATGGATAAACCTTGAAAGTACTACACTAAATAAAGTAAGCTAGTCACAAAAGGAAAATTTTGTATGATTCCACTATAGACAGACGATCCTCAACTTATCAAAATCAATTCATGATTTTTCAATCTTACAATAAGCTTTTTGGATGTACCCTCATCAAAAGAGGAGTATCTATAATATAATGTTCCTAGAGTGCTCAAATTCATAAAGAAAAAAGTAGAATTTTGGTTGCTGGGGGCTGGGAAAGTGTGGAATGAAGAGTCAGTGTTTAATGGGTACAGAGTTCAAGTTGAGGAAGATGAAAAAGTTCTAGATATAGATGGTGGAGATGGTTATTTAACAACAGTGTGTATGTACTTGATGATGCAGAACTGTACACTTTCAGACAAGATCGGGTGTATTCAGGGTGGTATGGCCACAGACAGAGCTGTATACTTTCAAATGGTTACAATTGTAAATATAATTATATATCTTTTCTTTACTGTGGTAATATATAAGCACAATAAAAAAAATAGAGATACATAGATCCAGAATATCCAAAACAATCTTGAAAATGAGGACAAAATATAAAGGATCCGCACTTCCCAATTTCAAAACTTACTATAAAGTTACAATTGTGAAGATAGTGTGGTAGTGGCATAAGGATAGAATTATGTCAAAGGAAAAGAACTAAGACTCCGGCAGGATGGGGGGGTCCCGGGAGATAACCTTCAAATTTATGTCCAATTAATTTTCTTTTTTTTTTTTCTCCCGACAGAGTCTCGCTCTGTCACCCAGGCTGGAGTGCAGTGGCACGATCTCAGCTCACTCTAACCTCCACCTCCCAGGTTCTGGTACCAAAACAGAGATACAGACCAACGAAACAGAACAGAGCCCTCAGAAATAACACCACACATCTACAGCCATCTGATCTTTGACAAACCTGAGAAACACAAGAAATGGGGAAAGCATTCCCTATTTAATAAATGGTGGTGGGAAAATTGGCTAGCCATAAGTAGAAAGCTGAAACTGGATCCTTTCCTTACTCCTTATA
>NW_012104576.1:65980-67015 GCF_000951045.1 Mandrillus leucophaeus
GAGCTTGCAGTGAGCCGAGATCACCCCACTGCACTCCAGTCTGGGAGACAGAGCAAGACTCCGTCTCAAAAAAAAAAAAAGAAAAGAAAAAAAAATCCGCATGAAACTATTACAGCTAGCAAACTAGTTCAGCAAGATTGCAGGATACACAATCTGTACAGATGCTCCTCAACTAACAATGTGGTTACATTCTGATAAATCCATCGTAAGTTAAAAATATCTTCAATTGAAAATGCATTTAAAATATCTAACCTACCGAACATCATAATTTAACCTAGCCTATTTTAAACATGCTCAATTAGCCTACAGCTGCACAAAATCATCTAACACAAAGCCTATTTTATAAGATGTCCAATGTCTCATATAATTTAGTGAACATTATACTGAAAGTGAAAAACAGAATGGTACTATGAATATTCAAGGTATGATTTCTACTGAATTCACATCACTTTCACACCATAGTGAAGTCCAAAAACCCTAAGACAAACCATCCTAAGTCAAGAACCATCTGCATATAAAAATCAGTTGTGATCTTAGAAACAAACCCTCAAATAAATGATCACTTGATTTTTGACAAGAGTGCCAGGACCATTCAACAAAGAACTGACTGTCTTTTCAATCAAAGGTGGTGGAAAACTGGATGCCACATGCAAAAGAGTAAGTTGGATGGACCCTTATCTCACATCATATACAAAAAAAAACTAAAAATGGCTCAAAGACTTAAAAGTAAAAGCTATAACTGTAAAACTCTTAGAAGAAAACAAAAGGGAAAAGCTTCATGACACTGGGCTTGGAAATGATTTCTTCATGACCAAAAGTACAGGGGAAAAAAAAAAGAGTCTGACTTCATCAAAATTTGAAACTTTTATGCATCAAAGGCTACAACAATAACAATCCACAGAATGGGAAAAAATATTTTTAAATCATATATCTGATAAGGAATTAACTGACAGGATAAAGAACTCCTACAGATCAGCAATAAACAAACTGATTTTTTTCTTTTTTTTTTTTTTTTTTTTTTTTTTTTGAGACTAT
>NW_012104576.1:69555-74700 GCF_000951045.1 Mandrillus leucophaeus
TATGTTTATTGCAGCACTATTCACAATAGCAAAGACTTGGAATCAACCCAAATGTCCATCAGTGACAGACTGGATTAAGAAAATGTGGCACATATACATCATTGAATACTATGCAGCCATAAAAAAGGATGAGTTCGAGTCCTTTGTAGGGACATGGACGCAGCTGGAAGCCATCATTCTCAGCAAACTATCGCGAGAACAGAAAACCAAACACCGCATGTTCTCACTCATAGGTGGGAATTGAACAATGAGATCACTTGGACACAGAAAGGGGAACATCACACACCGGGGCCTATTGTGGGGAGGGGGAAGGGGTGAGGGATAGCAATAGGAGATATACCTAATGTAAATGACAAGTTAATGGGTGCAGCACACCAACATGGCACATGTATACATATGTAACTTGCACGTTGTGCACATGTACCCTAGAACTTAAAGTATAATAAGAAAAAAAAGAAAAAAAAGTAAGCAAAGAACATGAACACTTTTCAAAAGAAAACATACACTCAGCCAAGCATATGAAAAAAAGCTTAATATCACTGATCACTAGAGAAGTACAAATCAAAACCACAATGAGACACCATCTAACACCAGTCAGAATGACTATTATTTAGAAGTCAAAAAATAACAGACACTGGCAAGGTTACAGAGAAAAGGGAACCCTTATACACTGCTGGTGGAAATGTAAATTCGTTCAGCCATTGCGGAAAACAGTCTGGCAATTTCTCAAAGAACTTAAAACAGAACTACCATTCAACCCAGCAATCCTATTACTGGGCATATATTCAACAAGCAATCCCATTACTGGGTATATATCCAACTAGCAATCCCATTACTGGGTATATATCCAAAGGAATATAAATCATTCTCCCATAAAGACATATGCATGTATATGTTCTTCGCAGCACTATTCACCATAGCAAAGACGCAGAATCAATCTAAAAGCCCATCAATGCTATACTGGATAAAGAAAATGTGGTACATATACACCATGGAATACTACACAGCCATAAAAAAGAATGAGATCATGTCCTTCACAGTAACATGGATGGAGCTGGAGGCCATTTTCCCAAGTGAACTAACATAGAAAAATAAAAACTAAATATTGCATGTTCTCACTTATGAGTGGGAGGTAAACACTGAGTATACACGAACACAGAGAAGGGAACAATAGACTAGGGCCTACATGCGGGTGGACAGTGGGAGGAGGGTGAGAATAGAACACAACCTATTGCATACTATGTTTACTACCTGGGTGATGAAATAATCATATGACAAACCTTCATAACACGAAATTTACCTATATAAAAAATCTGCACATGTACCCCTGAACCTAAAATAAAAATTTTTTAAAAACAAGATTCCAGGTAACAACTTTGTATGTTAAAGTTTGAAAAACACTATTCTAGAGCATTATTAAAAGAGTAGATTTTAAATGTTTTCACCACAAAGCAGAACACAGAATTAGTGAACTTGAAGACAGATCAATAGAAAATATCTAAACTGTCTTTGTAGACACTGACACCACCCAGAGCCCTGACATCACCGTGGATGGTATGCCCTTGGGCTGCATCTCCTTCAAGCTGTTAGCAGACAAAGTTCCAAAAAACTTTCATGCTCTGAGCACTCGAAAGAATGCATTTGGTTATAAGTGTTCCTGCTTTCACAGAATTATTCCAGGGTTTATGTGTCAGGGTAGTGACTTCACACACCATAATGGCACTGGTGGCAAGTCCATCTATAGGGAGAAATCTGATGATGAGAACTTCATTATGAAGCATACAAGTCCTGGCATCTTGTCCGTGACAAATGCTGGACCCAACACAAATGGTTCCCAGTTTTTCATCTGCACTGCGAAGACCTCAGTGGTTGGATGGCAAGCATGTGCTCTCTGGCAAGGTAAATAATAGCATTAATATCATGCAGGCCATAGAGTGCTCTGCATCCAGAAATGGCAAGAACAGTGAGAAGATCACCATGACTGACTGTGGACAATTCTAATAAATTTGACTTGTGCTTTATCTTAACCATCAAACCATTCCTCCTGTAGTTCAAGAGAGCACCCTCCACCCCATTTGCTCACAGCATCCTATAATCATTGTGTTCTTGCTGCAGTTCTTTGGGTTCCATATTTTCCTTATTCTCTTCCATGCCTAGTTGGATTGCAGAGTTAAGTTTAAGAGTATGAAATAAAAACTAACAAAAAAAAGAAAATACCTAAACTGAAACAGAGAGGGAAAAACAAGTAAGAGTATAATAGACATGTGAAACTTGATCAAAAAATCTAAAAAACTTACAGCTAGAGTCCTTAAAAAAAGAGAATACAAGAGAAACGATATTCACAAAGATAATGACTGATATTTTCCTCAAACTGATTAAAAACATCAACCCGCGGCCGGGTGCGGTGGCTCACGCCTGTAATCCCAGCACTTTGGGAGCCCGAGGCAGGCGGATCACAAGGTCAGGAGATTGAAACCATCCTGGCTAATACAGTGAAACCCCATCTCTACTAAAACATACAAAACAAAAAATTAGCTGGGCATGGTGGCAGGCGACTGTAGTCCCAGCTACTCGGGAGGCTGAGGCAGGTGAATGGTGTCAACCCAGGAGGCAGAGCTTGCAGTGAGCCAAGATCACACCACAGAACTCCAGCCTAGGTGACAGAGCAAGACTCCGTCTCAAAAAAAAAAAAAAATCGACCCACAAACTTGAAGGGAGATTATAGCTAGAGAGGATGGCAAAAGGAATCCAATATATGCATAATTGAAATTCCTAAACAAACCCAAAACAAGAGAAGATTAATTCAGAAATATAATTACAGAGATATAATTCAGGAAGGTTTTCTTGTGGGAGGATGAAAAATACTGTAACATATATTTTGTGCCAAGAAACACTGACACAGAATGCTCCACACAAGACATAACCTAGAAAATTTATTAGACTTTAAAACTTAAAAAGAAAAATAAAAGTGGTTAAAGTCATACTAGCCTCAGATTTCTCCAATGCAATATCTAACACTGAAAGACACTAGAGAAACATTTTAAAGATACTGAAGGAAAGAAAATATAAGCAAAAGATGTTCCATTCAACCAAGATGTCCTTAGAGAATAAAGCATAAAAGCTACAAACAGTTCTGAACACCTAAAAACTCAGGGAATATCTTGCTCATGATTTCTTATTGAGGAAACAGGATAGTTTTGAGGAAATTTCACAAAAAAGAGCTGACAATGAGCACTGAATAAATTTGATAGCTGAACTAAGAATAAAACAAATACAGAGATTAGAGTGACAGGATATAAATGTTATATGCCCTGATAATGTAGAATGACACACCCAAGAAAAAACTGAAAAGGAAAGAAGGTGAGAGGCACATTAAAGGTGCTGATGGCCTCATCTGTAACCACTGGAATTCAAAGTATATTATTTAGATATTCTGATATACTTGATATATATTGTAAATGCTTAATATAACACAAACCAAGTAAAGAATATAAGATTATTTAATAATGCAAAAGTAAACACAAACACGGCTGGCTGCAGTGGCTCACGCATGTAATCCCAGCACTTTGGGAGGCCGAAGTGGGCGGATCACTTGAAGCCAGGAGTTCGAGACCAGCCTGGCCAACATAGTGAAACCCCAACTCTACTAAAAATACCAAAAAATTAGCCGGGCATGGTGGCGCATGCCTGTAATCCCAGCTACTCGGGAGGCTGAGGCAGGAGAATCACTTGACCCAGGGAGGTGGAGGCTGCAGTGAGCTGAGATTGCACCACTGCACTCCAGCCTGGGCAACAGAGTGAAACTCCGTCTCAATTTAAAAAAAGTAAACACCTCCAGCCTGGGCAACAGAGCGAGACTCCGTCTAACATAATAATAATAATTACTAGAAGAATCTAAAAACTACCTATTGGGTACTGTGTTCACTACTTGAATGCAATATACCCATGTAACTTATCTGCACATGTACACCATGTATCTAAAATAAAAGTAGAAAAAAAGATTTCAAAAATAAAAGCATTTTACTCCCCAAAAAAAAGTAAACACAAAGACACTTTGTTATTAAAATCAGGTGTGGACAGAAAGGGAAAAAATAAACACTGTTCTGCAGGTGATTTCACAAACTCAAAAAACCCAAGATAATCAACTAGAAAAAAAGTTACAATTAAAGGTATATATATGTGTGTCTATATATATGTCTATACACACATATATACGCACATACATATGTGCATATATATGTATACATATACACACATACATAAATATATGGAATCAACAGAAATACAATCATAGAAAAGACCCCATTTACAACAACTACAAAAAGGTAACTACCTAAGAACAAACTAAGAAATGGGCAAGATCTATATAAAAAAGAAAAAGAAAAAAACTTCAAACTACCACTGAAAGACAAGTGCATATACTCAGAGATTCTACATGCCCAACACCTGTAACTTTATCTTACAAGTATATTTGCACAAGTGTAAATGAGGATTGGCAAGTATATACAAGGTCATTCCCTGAAGCACTGTTTCTATTAGCAAAAAAATGTACATAATGCAAATATCCATTAATAAAGGACTAGGGTTAAATTATGGCATATCCATGTACTAGAACACTATACAGATTTTTAAAATAAGGACTCTCCCTATGGACTATATTAAAAGATCTCGAAGAAGTATTAAGTAGGGGGAGAAATTTGCTGAACAGTAAATACAGCATGCTACTTTTAGTATCAAAAAAAACAAAATGTAAGAATATGCATTAATATTTGCTAGCATTGTGAATGCACAGAGAAACTCCAGAAAAATACATAAGGAACTGTGGAAAAAGCAGAGAACTGAATGGGCAAGGGAAGCATCACGGTGGTGTATACCATATCATGGGATTTTGAAGCCTCTATTAGTTATGCAAATATATAAATAAGATCCAAATAAAAAAATAAGTCAGAATTAGAAACTAAAACAGTTTAACAGGAATAAGGATTAAAATCCCTAATTTAGGTTCCAAAGATCAACTACAAATAAAAAAATCTTAAAAGTAATTCATGTAAAAAGCTTGATAAGCTTTGGTGGATAAACATAAACCAAAAATTACTATACCCAAAAATATATATATTTATGTATATAATTAGCCATACAAATATA
>NW_012104576.1:74901-80345 GCF_000951045.1 Mandrillus leucophaeus
GAGACGGAGTCTCGCTCTGTCACCCAGGCTGGAGTGCAATGGTGCGATCTCGGCTCACTGCAAGCTCTGCCTCCCAGGTTCACACCATTCTCCTGCCTCAGCCTCCAAAGTAGCTGGGACTACAGGCACCTGCCACCACGCCCGGCTAATTTTTTGTATTTTTTAGTAGGGATGGGGTTTCACTGTGTTAGCCAGAATGGTCTCGATCTCCTGACCTCATGACCTGCCAGCCTGGGCCTCCCAAAGTGCTGGAATTACAGGCATGAGCCACTGCGCCTGGCCAACTACACCCAATTAATGCCACTGTCAATTTCATTAAGAAAGCAGACAGCAAGAAACACAGGTAGTAAAAGTGTTATTCTACAGGATTCATATGGTATGCTGTACTCATTTTGAAAGAGGCATTGATAAGAGTATACCAAAACTGTACCAAAAATGACCTAAGTTCTCTGTGGGATACAGAGAAGTGTAATACACAAAATCTGATTTCAAAGAATAATGATCTTGCTTAGGATATAAACACCTAGTGTATCAGGATAAATAAGATAGCAGCCTTCACTCACTTAAGATGAATCACAGCTGACAGAAAGAAGACTGTTGTATTAAATAATACATTTTTAGAAAAAAACCTAGGACATAACAAAAGTTTAATAAATGTTAAAATATCCTCCTTAACATGAATGGCCCCTAATGCCAACCAGAAGATAATTATCTTTAAGGCCCTCCATGATCTTGTCTCTTCTTCATCACTAGTCCCATTTCTCAAAAATTCCTCAAATTCACACTCTACCTGGTTGGAACTATGGGCAGTCAGCTGCTTAATGTTCTGTGCTTTTTCATATCTTTGTGCCTTTGCAAATGGTGTTCTGTCCTCCCAAAATGCCCTTCCCCTCATCACCCTCATTCTCACTCCAAAATACTGAAAACACCTACTCATTTTTCTTTTTTTTTTTCCTGAGACAGGGTCTTGCTCTATTGCCCAGGCTGCAGTGCAGTGGCACGATCATGCTCACTGCAGCCTCAACCTCCAGGGCTCAAGTGATCCTCCCACCTCAGCCTCCAGAGTAGCTGGTACTACAGATACACACCACCATGCCTAGCTAATTTTTGTATTTTCTGTTGACATAGTGTCCTACTATGTTGCCCAGGCTGGCGTCAAACTCCTGCGCTCAAGTGATCCACCCACCTCAGCCTTCCAAAGTACTGGGATTACAGGCATGAGCCGCCACCACGCCTGGTCCACCTACTCATTTTTCAAGCCCCAACTCATGCATTTCCTTGTATCTGAAACATTTTCTGACCCACCCAAGCAAAGTTAATTATGACAGTCATTTCTCAACATTCAGTAAATATGCACTGAGCATTTTCCATGTGTCTGGCAAGATGCCAGGTGCTGGAGATACAGTAGTGAACCAGACAGACCCAGATGCTGTCCTTTCAAAGCTCACAATGCTGTGGAGAAAAAAAACAAGTAATCCTTATAAAATATGTTGAGTGCAATTGCTAAAGCACATAAAAGGTTCAGTAGGTGCATGTAACAGAAAAATCAGGCCGGGCGCGGTGGCTCAAGCCTGTAATCCCAGCACTTTGGGAGGCCGAGACGGGCGGATCACGAGGTCAGGAGATCGAGACCATCCTGGCTAACACAGTGAAACCCCATCTCCACTAAAAAATACAAAAAACTAGCCGGGCGAGGTGGCGGGCACCTGTAGTCCCAGCTACTCGGGAGGCTGAGGCAGGAGAATGGCGTAAACCCGGGAGGCGGAGCTTGCAGTGAGCTGAGATCCGGCCACTGCACTCCAGCCTGGGCGACAGAGCAAGACTCCGTCTCAAATAAAAAAAAAAAAATCAAACCTGGTCTAGGGGTCAAGGAAGGCCTCCTTGAACAACCTCAAAACTGAAGAATGAATACGAGTAAGGCAAAAATGGGTGAAAAGGAGTAAAAGTGTTAGAACAGCATGTGCAAAGAGCCAAAAGGCAAGAGAAAGAATAACTCTCTTAGGAACTAAAAGATACTTGATTGATTGGATAATACAGCTGGAGAGAGGGAGACCAAGAGAGGTAGTTAGAAGCTGGGTGCGGTGGGTCACCCCTGTAATCTCAGCACTTTAGGAGGCTGAGGCAGAAGGACTGCTGGTGACCAGCCTGGGCAACATAGCGAGACTCCATCTCTACAAAAAAATGTAAAACTCAGCCAGATGTCCTGGCATGCGTCTACAGTGCCTTGAGCCCAGGAGGTCGAGGCTGCAGTGAGCCATGATCACACCACAGCACTCCAGCCTCCGGTAACAGAGGGAGATCCTATTCAAAAATAAATAAGTAAATAAAAGAAGTAGTTACAGACATAAATCAGGACCAGATCTGCAAGAACAGCAGGCTATAGAGAATATTCCACATTTTAAACTCAAAAAGTTCAATATGGCAGATTAATAGCTCGGTGACAAAGGATGAAGCTGGTGAAGTAAGCAGGAGCCAGAAGTCCAAGTTGCTTTTAAGTTATTTTAAGAAATGTGGACTTTATCCTAAACGATGCAATAAGAAGGTTTTAAGAAAGGGAGTGCCAAGACATGGTTTGTTTTTATTAAAATCACTTGGGAAGTTACAGTGTAGAAAAGGGAGAGAGAACAATAGCAAAATTGAATGCAGGAAGATTCTGCCCAGCATGGTGGTGTACGCCTGCAGTTCCACTTAGGAGGCCGGGGCAGGAGGAATCACATAACCCCAGGAGTTTGAGGCTGCAGTGTGTGATAACTGCTCCTGTAGACTGCCTCTGCACTCCATCCTGGGCAATACTGTGAGAGCTCATCTGAAATTAAAAAATTAATAAAATAAAAATGAAAAACCTGATCCAGCAGTTCAAAAAGAGATAATGGTGTAATGGTGGCCTGCTACACTTACCTCAAGAGATCTTCAGAATCAATACTTGGTGACTAATTGAACATGGACTTGCAAACTTGTACCTTCATCTGACTAATATCATTTATTGAGCCAAAAAATACTAAAACAAGAATAGACTGGAGATGACTAAAGATCATGATCTCCATCTAGACATGTAGTTGAGGTCTCTGGGAGACATTCAAATGGCAAAATCTAATAAGTATGGGATATCTGCATCCAGAGCTCAGAACAGGTATCTAAAACAAAATATATATATATTATGTATCAGACTACAGACAGTAACTTTTCTTGTGCCACCACCATACCTAAGACATATCAAAATTACTGTACTCGAAACACTGAATGTGATTGTGAATTCTTGAACAAGAGGAGCTCAGCCCATGCCTAACACAAAATAAATTCTCAACAAGTTTTTAATGAATTGAATGTAAATTTCTTTCTGCATAAACTCTAAATAGGCTTCATAGTTCTAGTCTCTTCTTCCCATTATCCATACTAACCTCACTAAAACAAAATGTTTATTTCCTAAAACTTCAGTAGTTTCCCAGTGCATATAAAAGCAAATCCTTAACCTTAACCCTTTACAAGATTCTTTCAATTCATCCTCAACCTGGGGCACGCACACCCCTGGAGAAAAATAAAGTCTTACTAAAAGATAAAGAACCACAAATGGTTTTAAGATAATCCATTTCCAGATCCTTTGTCTCCTTTATAGGACTTCCTCAAACAAATCTGCCTGAGAACACACTTAAAGTTGAGGCACCCATACTGGTTCCTCCTTTCTCATCTCCCTTTGCACAGTAATGTCTCTTCACCCATCTTCAAACTAACCAAGGTGCACTCCCCTGAAACTCCATCCAGGACATCAAAGGAATCATTCTAAGAACTGGGAAAGAACCACAGACCTACATATATTTCTTACTAAGGGCAAAACATTGTCTGTTTGAGGCCTAAGAGACAATTACAAAACATTCCACCCAACAACAGCAGCATAGTTATCAAGTGCTCATGAAACACTTGATAGAGCCTGTTATGCCATAAACAAGTTTCAATAAATGTAAAAGGGCTGAAATTACATAAACTATAATCAATCTCCTGTAACAGCAGGAAAATTAGGGAATATACAAATATCTGGAAATTAAACAACACACTCCTAATTAACCAATGAGTCAAAGAGGAAATCAGAAAGGAAAACAGAAAAGACTTTGGGATGAATAAAAATGAGACTACCACCTGTCAAATCTTACAAGAGGCAGCCGGACATGGTGGTTCATGACTATAATCCCAGCACTTTGGGAGGCCGAGGCAGGCAGATCAGTTGAGGTGAGGAGATCGAGACCAGCCTGGCCAATATGGCAAAACCCCGTCTCTACTAAAAACACAAAAATTAGCCAGGCGTGGTGGAAGGTGCCTATAGTCCCAGCTTCACAGGAGGCTGAGGCAGGAGAATTGCTTGAACCTGGGAGGCACAGGTTGCAGTAAGCTGAGATCATGCCACCGCATTCCAGCCTGGGCAACAGAGCAAGACTCCACCTCAAAAAATAAAAACAAAAAGTCTTACAAGAGATGGCTAAAGAACTGCTTAGGGGAACATTTATTGCTATAAATATCTCTACTAAAAAAGAAGAAAAATTTAAAATAACTTAAACATCCACCATAAGAAACTGGAAAAAAGAATAGAAAATTAACTAAGGCAAGCAAAGGAAAAAATGACAATGATTAGAGTTGAAGTAAATGAAATAAATGGAAAATAGAGAAAAATGGCAAAACTGAAAGTTGGTTTTTTGAAAAGATCCATAAATGTGACAGGCCTTTAGTGGGACTGACCAAGATTTTTTTAAAAGACTTAAATTACTAAAATCAGGAATAAGACATGGAACATCACCACCTACCTTATAAAAGTAAAAAATGATTATAAAAGAACACTATGGACTGTACACCAGATTAGATAATTTACAAGAAATGGACAAATTCCTAAAAAAGACAAATTACTGAAGAAATAGAAAATCTGAATATGCCTGTAACAAGTAAAAAGATCAAATTAGTACTTTTAAAACTTCCTACAAAAAAAAAAGCACAGCCCAGAAAAGCACAGCCCAGATGGCTTCTCTGGAGAAATCTACCAAACATTCAAATAATTAGTGTCATCAATCCTTCATAAACTCTTCCAAAACAAAAGGAAAGAACATTTCCCAACTAATTATATGGGGCCAGTATTATCCTAATATCAGAACAAGACAAAGACATCAAACAAAAACTACAGAGTAATATTTTTTATTAATACAAACACAAGAATCTTCAACAAAATATTACCAGCAACATTAAAAAGGACTGGGTCAGGCGCAGTGGCTCACGCCTGTAACCCTAGCACTTTGGGAGGCCAAGGAGGGTGGATCATGTGGTCAGGAGATGAAGACCATCCTGGCTAACACAGTGAAACCCCGTCTCTACTAAAAATACAAAAAATTAGCCGGGCGTGGTGGCAGGCGCCTGTAGTCCCAGCTACTCAGGAGGCTGACGCAGGAGAATGGTGTGAACCCGGGAGG
>NW_012104576.1:80476-97518 GCF_000951045.1 Mandrillus leucophaeus
CCCCGTCTCTACTAAAAATACAAAAAATTAGCCGGGCGTGGTGGCAGGCGCCTGTAGTCCCAGCTACTCAGGAGGCTGAGGCAGGAGAATAGCGTGAACCCAGGAGGTAGAGCTTGCAGTGAGCCAAGATCACCACAAGCCTGGGCGACAGAGCGAAACTCTGTCTCAAAACAAAAAAAAAAAAAAAAAAAGGACTAAGCAACATTATAAGTACGATTTATTCCAGGAAATGCAAGGTCAGGTCAATATATGAAAATCAGTTCATGTACTATGTAATATTAATAAAGGACAAAAACCACAGTCATCACAATATATGTATGCAAGAAAAAAGCCAGTGACCTTCTTTATTATTTCAAAAGTTTTTGGGAAACAGGTGGTTCTTGGTTATATGGATAAGTTCTTTAGTGGAGATTTCTGAGATTTGGGTACACCCATCACCTGAGCAGTGTATGCTGTGCCCAATGTGAAGTATTTTATCCCACCTCTTATGTCTTTACATCCTCATGGCTTAGCTCCCACTTACAAGTGAGAATGTATGGTATTTGGTTTTCCATTCCTCAGTTACTTCACTTAGAATAATAGTCTCCAACTCCATCCAGGTTGCTGCAAATGCCATTATTTTACTCCTTTTTATGGCTGAGCAGTAGTCCATGCTGTCCATATCACATTTTCTTTAGACACTCATTGGTTAACGGGCATTTAGGCTGGTTCCATATTTTTGCAATTGCAAATTGTGCTGCTATAAACATGGATCTGTAAGCATCTTTTTCATATAATGACTTATTTCCTTTGGGTAGTGAGACTGCTCAATCAAATGGTATTTCTACTTTTAGTTATTTAAGGAATCTCCATTCTGTTTTCCATAGTGGTTGTACTAGTTTACATTCCCACCACCAATTTAAAAAGTGTTCCCTTTTTACTACATCCACGCCAACATCTATTTTTTTATTATTTTGTAATTATGGCCACTGTTGCAGAGTAAAGTGGTATCTCGTTGTAGTTTTGATCTGATTTCCCTGATAGTGATGTTGAGCATTTTTTCATATGTTTGTTGGCCATCTGTATATCGTCTTTTGAGAACTGTTTATTCATGTCCTTTACCCACTTTTTGATGGGATTATTTGTTTCTTTTTGTTGCTGATTTGAGTTCCTCACAGATTCTGGATATTAGTCCTTTGTCAAATGCATAGTTTGCAAAGATTTTCTCTGGGTTGTCTGTTTACTCTGCTGTTTTTTGTTTTTTGTTTTTTTTTTTGTGCTGTATAAAAGTTTTTTAGTTCAATTAGGTCCCATCTATTTATTTTTATTTTTGTTGCATTTGCTTTTGGGTTCTTGGTCATGAACTCTTTGCCTAAGTCAATGTTTAGAAGAGTTTTTCTGATATTATCTTGTAGAAATTATTGGTTTCAGGTCTTTTTTTTAAAGAGATGGGAGTCTTGCTATGTTGCCCACGCTGGCCACAAACTCCTGGGTCCAGTGATCCTCCCACCTCAGCCTCTCAAGTACCTGGAACTATGGCAAACATCAGCATGCTCAGCTTCCAGCATCCTTTTGCAATAAAACCACTAAACAAACTAAAATAGAAGTGAACTTCCTTGACCTGATAAAGCCCACCTGTTTGTTTATTTTTGAGATGGAGTCTCACTCTTGTCACCCAGACTGGAGTGCAATGGTGTGATCTCAGCTCACTGAAACCTCCACCTCCCGGGTTCAAGTGATTCTCCTGCCTCAGCCTCCCACATAGCTGGAATTACAGGCACCCACCACAACACCCAGCTAGTTTTTGTATTTTTAGTAGAGACAGGGTTTCACCATGTTGGCCAGGCTGGTCTTGAACTCCTGACCTTAGGTGATCTGCCCACTTCAGCCTCCCAGAGTGCTGCGATTACAAGTGTGAGACACCATGCCCAGCCCCACCTGTTTAAAAAAAAAATCATGGCTAATACTACAATGGTGAAGGACTGAATGCTTTCCCCTTAAGATCAGGAACAAGACAAAAATGTTCACTACTGTCAGCTCTACTTAACATTATAGTGGAAGAAAAGCCATTTGGTAAGAAAAAGAAATAAAAAGGCATCCAGATTGGAAAGAAAGAAGTAGAACTATCTCTAGTAGCTGATGGTATGAGTTTCTACACAGAAATTTCTAAGGAATCCACTAAAAAAACTATTAAAATAAATAAGTTCAGCAATGTTGCAGGACAGATGATCAATATACAAAGTCAAGTGTATTTCTATGAATTAGCAGGGAACAATCCAAAAATAAAGTGAAGAAAACAATTCCTATTATAAATAGAATTCCACTAACAAATGTCTAACAAGTGACATCCCTTGACTATTATCAGGATTAGGAGTCTCAGCACTTTTGTCCATTGCATCTTGGTATCACAGCTGCCAAGGAAAACACAACAAAGTCGAGCACTGGATGGAACAATGCTTTACTTGCATAAACGAAAACAGAACAGAGAGATGACGGTGGGCTTCAAGATGGCTGACTGGAGGCGACTAAGGCTCATTTCCTTCACCAAAACACTAAGTAGATAACCACACATCAAACGGAGCTTCTAAGGAAGAATACTGAAATTCAGCACAGAAGTGACAAGAAATATCTGAGGCATAAAAGGAAAGGAAAGCAAGGCAGCCAGCCAGGTTCGGCTCAGTGCCAGGAGGCACTCCTCATTGTGAAAAAAAGGTAAATGAGAGATTCCCAAGTGATGCAAATTCCCATTGCAGACTCCCACAATCGTAGCCATGGGAGAGCCCCTAGGCCCTTGTGGACCCCAAGACTATTAAAGGGAGATCCCAGGAGCCCACACAATGGCATTATTGCAGAGAAGGCATTACTGCCAGGTCCTACATACCCACTAGAGACACGAGCATCCACAGCATAGTGCCATTTTGAAATCACAGCCCCTACTAGACTACATCCTCCACTAGGGCCCTACAACCCTTAAATCTCCACATCCCTAAAGCCCCAGTGACATCCTCCCATGTCCACCTGAAGCATCAAGACACACCACCTGGAGCCAGTAGTGCAACCAGGTCCCCTGCACTACAGCCAATGCATTGCCCTACATCCTGAGAAATGGGCAGCACAGCACACCAGGGAGGCTGCCCCAAAGACAAAAAGAACAGAAGCATACACTCCCCACAGCCTGAGAGCCACCTACACAGGGCCACTGCCACTGACAGCAACCTCAACCCCTCCAGCAGCAGGGTTCCCATGAATATTCAAGGGCCTTTAGAGTGCCCAGAGACCAGTCCGCCTGGATGTCATCCCAGGAACTGAAAATAGGTCCACACCGCCCACCACCACCCGCATGCACCATTAGCAGGGCCAGAGGACTGCCCACACTACCCACCACCACCATTGTCAACACCTGCACATGCCATCCAAGTGTGTGTGGATGGGCCACTCTGTCCACCACTAGCAACGCACATGTGGGCTGTCCAAAGGCATAAAAAGGGGGCCATCTAGCTGAAAACACCTATATGCACCTCACAGGGGCCTAGGGATCAACATGCCAAGACTGCACCACCACCACCACACACATACCCCACCTGGGGGCCAGGAGACTGTCTTGCCCAGCCCATCACCACCACCACTGGCATCCATGCACACCAATCGGGGCCTAAAGGTGGCACACCACTGCCACTGCCACCACCAACATCATGCACACCACCCAGGGGCCTATGGCAATGGCTACTCAGCCCACCACTGTAATCACTACCACCTGAGAATGACACCAGAAGGCCCAAGAACTGACCCAGCTCAGACTCACAACTACAGATACACACATACACTGCCCAGTGGCCCAAGGACTAGCAAATCTCTCCCGCTACCACTGCCCAAGGACCAGCCCATCTGAAATCCCCATCCCCACCAAAGACTCACCAGTTTCCACTAACAACCACAGCCTAAGCCGCTGAGAAATTCACAGACAACACTGACACTCATTACAGCCAAAGAAACCATACAGGGATGTATTAGGCTGTTCTAGCATTGCTATGAAGAAATACCAAGGACTGGGTCATTTTTTTTTTTTTTTTGAGATGGAGTCTCTCTTCTGTTGCCCACGCTGGAGTGCAGTGGCACAATCTTGGCTCACTTCAACCTCTGCTTTCTGGGTCCAAGTGATTCTCATGCCTCAGCCACCCAGACAGCTGAGATTACAGTCGTGCCCCACCACACCTGGCTAATTTTTTTGTATTTTTAGTAGAGAGAGGTTTTCACCATGTTGGCCAGGCTGGTGGCGTGAGCCACCGCACCTGGCCAAGACTGGGTAATTTTGAAAAGAAGTTTCAAACTGGCTCACAGTTCCACAGGTAGTAGCATGGCAACATCTGCTTCTGGGGAGGCCTCAGGGAGCTTTTACTCATGGCAGAAGGCAAAGCCAGAGCAGCCATCTTCACATGGCCAAAGCAGGAGAAAGAGAGAAAGGGAAGAGATGAACACTATACATTTTTAAACAACCAGATCTCACAACAACCCACTCGCTCACTATCATAAAAACAGCACTGAGGGGATAGTGCTAAGCCATTCATAAAGGACCATTCCCACGATCCAATCACTTCCTACCAGGCCGCACCTCCAATACTGGGGATTACAATTCAATGTGAGATTTGCTGGGGACACAGAAAAAAATCAGAACTTTTCTCTTTTCAAATAACCAAGTCAGACCAAAAAAAAGAATATAAAAGAGTAAAGAAAGCCTATGAGACACACAAGACACCATCATAAAGCAAATAAATAATTGAATTTTGAGAGTTCCAGAGAAGAGATGGGCAAAGGTATAGAAAACTTGCCTAACAAGATAATAACTGAAAACTTTCCCAGTCTTGCAAAAGACAAACACATCCAGACACAGGAAACTTAAAGGTCTCCATATAGATTCTATCTCATAAGGTTTTCTCCAAGGCACATTTTACCCAAACAGTAAAAAGTCAGACAGAGTTCTAAAAACAGCAAGAAAAAAGCATCAAATAACATATAAGGGAAACTTCATCAGACTGACAGCAGCTTCCTCAGCAAAAACCTCACAGGCCAGGAGAGAACAGAATGATATATTCAAAGTACTGAAAGAAAAAACCTGCTAGGTAACAATACTATATTCAGCAAAACTATCCTTCAAAATAGAAATAAAAGTCTTTCCCAGACAAGCAAAAACTGAAACAATTCATAACCACTATACTGGCCCTAAAGAAATGCGTAAGGGAGTCCCACATCTGTAGCAGTCCTTTTTCACACTGCTATAAAGAACTTCCCTAAGATCGGGTAGTTTATAAAGGAAAGGGTTTAATTGACTCATAGTTCCACATGGCTGGGGAGGCCTCAGGAAACTTACAATCATGGCAGAAGGCAAAGGAGAAGCAGGCGCCTTCTTCACAAGGTGGCAGGAGGGAGAAGTGGACATACAGGAGAAAACCGTCACTTTTTTTTTTTTTTTTTGAGACAGAGTCTCACTCTGTCACTCAGGTTGGAGTGCAGTGGTGCCATCTCAGCTCACTGCAACCTCTGCCTCCCAGGTTCAACAAGTCTCATGCCTCAGCCTCCCGAGCAGCTCAGATTACAAGCGTGCACTACCATACCCAGCTAATTTTTGTATTTTTTAGTAGAGACGAGGTGTCACCATGTTGGCCAGGCTGGTCTTGAACTCCTGGCCTCAAGTGATCCACCTGCCTCAGCCTCCCGAAGCGCTGGAATTACATGTGAACCACCATGCCCAGCCAGAAAACTGCCGCTTTCAAAACCATCAGATCTCGGCTGTGCGGGGTAGCTCATGCCTGTAATCCCCGCATTTTGGGACACCAAGGTAGGCAGATCAAGAGGTCAGATCCAGACCAGACTGGCCAGCATGGTGAAACCCCATCTCTACTAAAAACACAAAAAATTAGCCGGGTATGGTGGCGCATGCCTGTATCTCTGCTACTTGGGAGGCTGAGGCAGGAGAATTGCTTGAACCCAGCAGGCAGAGGTTGCAGTGAGCCAAGATCACGCCACTGCACTCCAGCCTGGGCAACAGAGCGAGACTCCAAAAAAAAAAAAAATCAGATCTCGTAAGAATTCACTCACTATCAAGAGAACAGCATGGAGGGTACTGCCCCCAGGATCCAATCAACTCCCTCCCTCAACACGTGGAGATTACAGTTCAAGACAAGATTTGGGTGGGGACACAGAGCTAAACCATATCAACATCTCAAAGCAAAAGGTGATATATATCATGAAAACACATGACAGTATGAAACTCACTGGTAGAACAGGATACACAAAAGAGAAAAAGAGTCAAACCACTACAGAAAACCGCCAAATCATAAAGGCCGACAATAAGAGAGGAAGAAAGGAACAAGGAATAGATTTTAAAAAATCAGAAAACAAGTAGCAAATAGCAAACGGAGAGGTATAAGTCCTTAACTATCAGTGACAACCTAGAACGTAAACAGCTTAAATTCCCCAATTAAAAGATACAGAGGCCGGGTGTGGTGACTCACGCCTGTAATCCCAGCACTTTGGGAGGCCAAGGCAGACGGATCACTTGATGTCAGGAGTTTGAGACCAGCCTGGCCAACACGGCAAAACCCTGTCTCTACTAAAAATACAAGAAAAAAAAAATTAGCCGGGCATCATGGCACATGCCTGTAATCCCAGCTACTCGGGAGGAGCAGAATAGCTTGAACCCAGAAGCGGAGGTTTCAGTGAGCCGAGATTGAGCCACTGCACTCCAGCCTCGGTGACAGAGTGAGACTCTGTTTCAAAAAAAAAAAAAAAATTGCTGCCTACAAGAAATGCACTTCACCTATAAAGACACACATAGTCTGAAAGTGAAGAGATGGAAAAAACATGTTTCCACGCATACTGGAGTAATTATAGTAACAGAGTCATTATATGGTTACTTTATACTTATATAACGAGAATATAACAACCATAAATAAAATGCATCCAACACTGGAATACTCAGATACATAATGCAAATAACAGAACTAAAAAGAGAGATACCAGTACAATAATAGCTGGGGAATTTAACACTCACTTTTAGCACTGGACAGACCACCTATACAGAAAATAAACAAAGAAACTTCAGACTTAACCTGCACTGTAGAACAAATGGACCTAACAGAGATTTACAGAATATTGTATCCAACTGCTGCAGAATACACATTCTTCACATCAGCACGTAAAAGTTTTCCCAGGATAGACCATATGTTAGGCCATAAAGCAAGCCTCAACAAATTCTTAAAAATCAAAATGATATCAAGTATCTTCTCAGATCACAATAAAACAAATTAGAAATTAGTAACTAGAGGAATTTTGGAAACTGCACAAATAAATGAAAATTAAACAACATATTCCTGAATGATCACTGGGTCAATAAAGAAATTAGGAAGAAAATCAAAAACTTTCCTGAGACAAATCAAAATGGAAAAATAAAATACCTAAATCTATGGGATATGGAAAAAGCAAAGCTAAGAAAAAAGTTTATAGAAATAAACACCCATGTCAAAAAAGTAGAAGTTAACCTAACAATGTACCTCCAAGGAACTAGAAAAGAACAAAAAAATGACAGATGAAAAAAACAATAAATATCAGAGTGGGACTAAATGAAAGAAACCAAAATATACAAAGAATCAACAAATGAAAACTTGTTTTTCTAAAAAGATAAACAAAATCAATAAACAGCTAACTACAGTAACCCAGAAAAGAGAGAAAACCCAAATAAGTTCATAAACAGAAAAGAAGACATCACAACTGATATCACAGATACATAAAAGAATCATTAGACTGTTATGAACAACTATATGCTAACAAATCGGAAACCCTAAAGAAAATATCTAAATTCTTGGACACATAAAACCCACCAAGACTGAACCAAGAAAAAAAAAAAACAGAAAACCTGAACAGATCCTCAATAGTAAGTAATGAAATTGAATCAATAATAAAAAGTCTGCCAAAAAGAAAAAGGATCAATGGCTTTACTGCTGAATTCTACCAAACTTATGAAGAAGAACTAACACCGGTTCTTCTCAAATTATTCCAAAAATTGAAGTGGAAGGAATTCATTCAACAATTTTAAGGAAGCTGAAAGCTTTTCCTTAAAATCTGGACCAAGACAAGGATGCCCACTTTCACTACTCTTATTCAACACAGTACTGCAGGTCCTAGCTACAGCAATCAGGCAAGAGAAATAAAAGGCATTCAAACTGAAAAAAGGAAGTCAAACTGTCCCTCATCTGAAAACAGTATGATCTTATACACAGAAAAAGCTGAAGACTACAGGGAAAAAAAAAAAAAAAGTCTTAGAACTAATAAATGCATTTGGCAAAGTTACAGGATACAAAATGAACATACAACAATCAGACTGGGCACAGTGGCTCACGCCTGTAATCCCAGCACTTCGGGAGGACGAGATGGGCAGATAACTTGAGGTCAGGAGATTGAGACCAGCCTGACCAACGTGGTGAAACCCCATCTGTACTAAAAATACCAAAAAAAGTTAACTGGGTATGGTGATGCACACCTGTAATCCAAGCTACTCGGGAGGCTGAGGCAGGAGAATCGCTTGAACTCAGCAGGCAGAGGTTGCAGTGAGCTGAGATCGTGCCACTGCACTCCAGCATGGGCGACAGAGCAAGACTCCGTGTCAAAAAAAAAAGAAAGAAAAAATCAGTAGCATTTCTATATGCCACTAATGAACTAGCTAAAACACACATGGAAAAATAAAACACCTAGGAATAAATTTAATCAAAGAGATGAAAGACCTCTACAACAAAAATGACAAAACACTGAAGGGAGAATTGAAGAGGACACAAAGAAATGGAAAGAAAGCCCATAATCACGGATCAAAAGAATTAATAGTGTTAAAATGACCATACTATCCAAAGAAATCTACAGATTCAATGCAATCCTCATTAAAGTACCAATTATATTCCTCACAGAAATAGAATAAACAATCTAAAATGTGTATGGAACCATAAAAGACCACGAATAGCCAAAGTAATCTTGTGCAAAAAGAACAAAGCTAGAGGCATCACAATATTGGACTACAAAGCTACAGTAAGCAAAGCAACACGGTACTGGCATTAAAAACAGACACATAAACCACTGGAACAGAATAGAGAAAACCAGAAATAAATCCACCTATTTACAGCCAACTGATTTTCAACAAAGGTGCCAAAAATACACATTGGAGATAGGACACTTTCTTCCATAAATGGTGCTGAGAAAACTGGGGGTATCAATATGCAGAAGAATGAAACTAAACACCTGTCTCTCACCACACACAAAAATCAACTTTCAAAATGGATTAAGGACATAAACATAAGACCCAAAACTACAAAACTACTAAAAGAAAACACTGGTCTACACAAAGATTTTATGACTAAGACCTCAAAAGCACAGGCGACAAAAACAAAAATAAACAAATGGGGCTACGTTAAACTAAAAGCTTCCACACAGCAAAGGAAAACAATAAATAAAGAGACAACCTACAGAATGGGAGAAAATATTTGCAAACTATTTATCTGGTAAGCAACTAACATACAGAATATACAAGGAACTAAACAACAAAACCAAATAATCCCATTAAAAAGTAGGCAGCAAGCTGGGCAACAGCAAGCTCATGCCTGTAATACCATCACTTTGGGAGGCCAAGGCGGAAAGATCACTTGAGGCCACGGGTTCAAGACCAACCTGAGCAACACCGCAAGATCCAGTCTCTACAAAAAATTTAAAAATTAGCTGGGTGTGGCGGCGTGGACCTGTTGTCCTAGCTACTCAAGAGGATAGCTTGAGCCCAGGAATTCGAGGCTGCAGTGAGCCATGATCCTGCCACTGCACTCCAGCCTGGGTGACAAAGTAAGAACCTGTGCGGTGGCTCACGCCTGTAATCCCAACACTTTGGGAGGCCAAGGCAGATGGATCACGAGGTCAGGGGATCGAGACCATCCTGGCTAATACGGTGAAACCCTGTCTCTACTAAAAATACAAAAAATTAGCCAGGCGTGGTGGAGGGTGCCTGTAGTCCCAGCTACTCGGGAGGCTGAGGCAGGAGAATGGCGTGAACCAGGGAGGCGGAGTTTGCAGTGAGCCGAGATCGCAGCACTGCACTCCAGCCTGGGCGACAGAGCGAGACTCTGTCTCAAAAAAAAAAAAAAAAAGGCCACAAAGACTCTGTGTAGATATTCTCCAAAGAAGACATACGAATGGTGAGTTGGCATATGAAAAAATGATCAACATCACTAACCATCAGGGAAATGCAAATCAAAACCACTAGCTATTAACTCACCCCAGTTACAATGGCTATTATCAAAAAGGCAAAAAATAACAAATGCTGGCAAAGATGCAGAGAAAAGGGAACTCTTATGCACAGTTGGTAGGAATCTAAATTAGTATAGTCATTATGGAAAACAGTATAGAGATTTCTCAAAGAACTAAAAACAGAACTTCCATATGGTCTAGCAATCTCACAACCCAGTATCTATCCAAAAGAAAGGAAATCAGTATATATCAAAAGGATACTGGCACTCCCATGTTTATCACAGCACTATTCACAATACCCAAGATACGGAATCAACCTAAGTGTCTGTCAGTGGATATGGATAAAGATAACGTGGTATATACACACAATAGAATACTATTCAACCATAAAAAAACAATGTAATTCTGCCATTTGCAGCAATGCAGTTGGAACTAGAGGTCATTATGTGAAATGAAATAAGTCAGGCACAGAAGACAAATATTACATGTTCTCACTCAAATGTGGGAGCTTTTTAAAAAAAAAATGGATCTCATGGATGTAGAGAGTAGAATGATGGTTACCAAAGGCTGGAAAAGGCGGGGAGGAACAAAGGGGTGGTTGGTCAATGGGTACAAACACATAGTTAGATTGAAGAAATAAGTTCTAGCATTGGACAGCACAGTAGTAATATACAACTTATTGTATATTTCAGAAAAGCTAGAAGATAATATTTATTTTGTCTTGTCTTCTTTGACACGGAGTTTCACTCTTTTCACCCAGGCTAGAGTGCAATGGTACGATCTCCGCTCATTGCAACCTCCACCTCCTGGGTTCAAGTGATTCTCCTGCCTCAGCCTCCCAAGTAGCTGAGATTAGAAGCATGCACCACTATGTCTGGCTAATTTCATATTTTTAGTAGAGACAGGGTTTCACCATGTTGGCCAGGCTGGTCTCGAACTCATGACCTCAGGTGACCTTGCCTGCTTCAGCCTCCCAAAGTGCTGGGATTACAGGTGTTTGCCACCACTCCCTTCCAGAAAAGGACATTTGAAGTGTTTCCAGTACAAAGAAATGATCAATGTTTGGGGTAATGAATATCCTACATACTCTAATTTGCTCACTAAACATTGTATGCATGTATCAAAATGTCACATGTATTCCATAAATATGTACGATTATTACATATCAATAAAAAAGAAAAAGAAATAGAGCAAGATCAGCTTCAGTAGTAGACTTTTGTCTCCCATGGCTAGTGGATCCTTCCTGATAGCTGACACAGGGCAATAGGTTGGACTGCAAGCCTCTTGCGCTGCAGTAAAAGAACCTTGTCCCCTCTCTGCAGAAGACAGATATAGTAACAAAGTTGACTAGTTGCCATATGATATATACACTTAAGCAGAACAAGGGAATACACACAGTCTTAAAAAGGGAGATATTCCCATACAAGGGGATAAGTCCAACACAGGCTGAAGACTCTTTCTCTTCTAAGGACATATTCCAGGCCCAAGGCCCATTCTTAAGAAGCCAAGACAGAGTCAAAAGACTGAGCACATGACTTCTTTCCTACCAACTCCACTTATAATAGAATCAAAAAGAATAAAATACTTAGGTACAAAGTGTCTAAAAACAAGTGCAATACGTACATTGAAAACTGCAAAATGTTCCTGAAAAAAAAATTAAAGAAGAACTAAACTACAAATACATGGTTCAGAAGACTTAATGTTAAGATGGCAATAGTCCACAAACTGATCTACAGATGCAATGCCATCAATACCAAAATCACAGCTGACTTTACAGTAACTGACAAGCTGGTCTTTAAAATTCACACAGAAATACAAAACCTAGAATAGCCAAAAAGATCTTGAAAAAGAAGAAAGTTATACCAATTTCCAAATTTCAAAGCTTACTACAAATCTGCAGTAATCAAGACAGTGTGATAATGGTATAACTCTCAACAAAATTGAACTGGATGTCCAGAAATAAACCCTTACATTTACAGTAAAGTGATTTTCAAGAAGGGTGCCCTTCCTCAAGAATAGGCAAAAAAGAGTCTTTTAAGCAAATAGTACTAGAACAATTGGATATTCACATGCAAAAGAATAAAACTGTACTCCTACATCAGAGAATACACAAAATTAACTCAAAATATATCAAAGACCTAAAAGTAAGAGCTAAAAATATAAAATGCCTAAACAAAACATAATAGTAAATCTTTATGAGCTTAGAATAGGCAATGACTTATTATATACAACACCAAAAGCACAAACAACAAAAGAAAAAGTACTAGGCTTCATCAAAATTTAAAACTTTTGTGCTACAAATGATACCATCAAGAAAGTGAAAAGACAATTCACAAAATGGAGAAACTATTTGCAAATCTTATACTTGATAAGGAACTTTTAACTAGGATACATAAAGAACTTTGAAAACTCAGTAACAAAAAAAAAAACAACCTGATATTTAAAAGGCAAAGCATCTCAGCCAGGTGCAGTAGCTCATACCTGTAATCCCAGCACTTTGGGAGGCTGAGGTGGGAGGGATCATGTGAGGTCAGGAGTTCCAGACCAGCGCGGCCAACATGGTGAAACTAAAAATACAAAATACTAAAAATACAAAAATTAGTTGGGCGTGGTGGCATGCCTGTAATCCCAGCTACTCAAGAGGCTGAGGCAGGAAAATTGCTTGAACCCACGAGACGGGGGTTGCAGTGAACCAAGATCATACCACTGCACTCCAGCCTGGGTGAGACAGAGCAAGACTCTGTCTCAATAAAAATAAAAAATTTAAAAAAAAAAAACCACTCAAAATTGGAATTATCAAGTCTGTAGAAACAAAAAAGATTGAGGAAAAGTAAACAGAGACTAAGAGATATGTGGATACCATCAAGCAGACCAACAGACAAGTTGTGGGTATCCCAGAAGAGACAGAGAAAAGAGCAGAGAGCTTATTTGAAGAAATAATTACCAAAAACTTCCAAAATTTGGTCAAAGATATGAATATAAACATCTGAGAAGCCCAATGAACTCCAAGCAGCATAAACTCAGAGACTCCCAATGTGGCACATTATAATCAAACTTTAGAAAGACAAAGACAGAGAATCTGGAAAGCAGCAAGAGAGAAGCAACTCATCACAAAGGAAGTGTCATAAAGTTATCAGCAGATTTCTCAGCAGAAACCTTCAAGATCAGAAGAGATTTAGTTGATTCGACATGTTGAAGGGGACAAAAAAACAAAAACTGTCCACAAAGAATCCAGCCAAACTACCCTCCAAAAATGAAGGAGAAATTAAGATATTCCCAGACAACAGAAGCCATAAGACCTTGTTACTACTAGTCCCACTCTGCAAGAAATGCTAATGGGAGTCATTTGGGTTGAAATGAAAAAACATCAGACATAACTTGAAGCCATGTGGGAAAAAAAAAAAGAGCACAACTCCATTTACAATAGCATCGAAAGAATAAGATACAAATGCTCCTCTACTTACGATGAGATTATGTCCTGAGAAACCCATCATAAGTATAAAATAGTTGAAAATGCATTTAATACATCTAACCTACTGAACATCATCACCTAGCCTAACCTACATTACATGCTCAGAACATTCACATTAGCCCACAGTTGGGCAAATTCATCTAACAAAAAGCCTGTTTTATAATAAAGTGTTGAATATCTCATGTAATTTATTAAATACCATAACGAAAATAAAAACAGATTGGTTGCATGGGCACTCAAAGTATAATTTCTACTGAATGCACATCACTTTCACCCCATTCTAAAGTCGAAAAATTGTAAGTCAAACCATCATAAGTCAAGGACCATCTGTACTTAGGAATAAACCTAACCAAGGAGGTAAAAGACGTGTTCATTGAAAACTACAGGCTGGGCGCGGTGGTTCACGCCTGTAATCCCAGCACTTTGGGAGGCCAAGACAGGCGGATCACAAGGTCAGGAGATCGAGACCATCGTAGCTAACACGGTGAAACCCCATCTCTACTAAAAATACAAAAAATTAGCCGGGCATGGTGGCAGATGCCTGTAGTCCCAGCTACTTGGGAGGCTGAGGCAGGAGAATGGCGTGAACCTGGGAGGCGGAGCTTGCAGTGAGCCAAAATCACGCCACTGCACTCTAGTCTGAGTGACAGAGCAAGACTCCGTATCAAAAAAAAAAAAAAAAAAGAGAGAAAACTACAAAACATTACTGAAAGAAATCAAAGAAAACAGAAATACATGGAAAGATATCCCGTGTTCATGAACTGGAAAACATAATATTATTAAGATGTCCACACCACCCAAAGTGATCAACAGATTCAATGTAATTGTCATCAAAATTTCAGTATCATTTTTTACAGAAGTAGAACCATCCTAAAATTCAAATGGAATCTGACTGATCCCCAAAGAACCAAGCCAACTGTGAAACAAAAAAGTTTTTAAAAACTCACATTTTCCTATTTCAAAATACATTACAAAGCTACAGTAATCTAAAGAGGTATGGTACTGGCATAAAAACAGACATACAGACCAATGAAATAGAACAGAGAACCCAGAAATAAATTCTCACATATACAGTCAAATGACTTTCCATAAGGATACCAAGACCACTCAATGAGGAAAGACAGGCTTTTCAAATGGCTCTGGGAAAAACTGAATATTCACATACAAAAGAATAAAGATGGGCCCTTATCTTATGCCATATACAAAAATTAACCCAAAATGGATTAAATATCTCAACATAAAACCCAAAACTATAAAACACGTAAAGAAAACATAGGGGAAAATCTCCCATAATATTAGGCTTGGTGATGTCTTCGATGACACCAAAATCACAGGAAACAAAAGCAACAAAAAACACAAAGGACTATGCCAAACTTAAAAACTTTTGTGCATCAAAAGACAGTTAACAGAGCAAAAAGGAAACCTACAAAATAGAAAAGACTGGCAAATCACATATTTGAAAGGGATTAACATCCGGAAAGAACTCCCACACCTCAATTACAAAAAAAAAATCAAACATCCCAATTTAAAAATGGTTAACGGACTTAAACAGATAGTTCTCCAAAGATGAAACACAGACAGCCAAAAGCATATGAAAAGATGCTCAACATATCTAATTATCAGAAAAATGCAAATCAAAGCCACAATGAGATATTACTTCACATCCACTAGAAAGGCTACCATCAAAGAAAAAACAAAACAAACAAACAAAACAGAAAACAAGCATTGGCAAGGATGTGGAGAAACCGGAACTCTTGTGTATTGTTGGAAGGACTATAAAATGATGCAACTTCTATAGAAAACAGTATGGAGTTTCTCAAAAAAAAAATAAAAATAGAACTACCATATGAAACAGCACTCCCACTTCTGGATATATACCCAAAGGAACTGAAAGCAGGATCTGGAAGAGATATCTACATGCCCATGTTCACAGCAGAACTATTCGCAATAGCTAAGAAATGGAAGCAACCCAAATATCCATCAATGGAAGAGTAGATAAACAAAATATAGTATTAGATACAAGAAATGTTAGCATTAAAAGGAATGAAATCCTGTCACATGCTACAACATGGATGAACTTTCAGGACATTATGTTAAGTGAAATAAATCAGTTACAAAAAGACATGCTATATTTATACCACTTATATAAGATATCTAAAGTAGTCAAATTCACAGAAACAGAAAACATAATGGTAGTTACCAGAGGATGGGGGAGGGTCTAGAAAAAGGGGAGTGATTGTTTAATGAATTTAAAATTTCAGCTTTGCAAAATGAAAAAGTTCTGTAGATGTGCTTTTCAACAATGAATACACTTAACATTATTAGGCTGTATACTTAAAAATGATTGAGATGGTAAATTCTATGTGAAAATTCCAGGTAAAAAAAATTCCACAAAAAAAAAAAAATGCACTAAAAAATATTATGCAAAAATTAGCCAGGCATGGTGGCATGCTCCTGTAGTCTCAGCTACTCAAGAGGCTGAGATGGGAAGATCATCTGAGTCCACGGAGGTTGAGGCTACAGGGAGGTCAATGCTACAGTGAGCCATGATGGAGCCACTGTACTCCAGCCTGGGCAACAGAGTGAGATCCTGTCTCAAGAAAAAAAGAAAAAAAAACCGCTGCATTATGAACCACTGTATGCCAACAAACTGGATAATCTAAGTGAAATCAGTAAATTCCTAGAAACACAAAACCTAACAAGAATGAATCACTGCCAGGTATGGTGGCTCACGCCTGTAATCCCATCACTTTGGGAGGCTGAGGCAGGAGGGTCACTTGAGCCCAGGTGTTCAAGATACGCCTGGACAACATAGAGAGACCCCATCTCTACAAAAAATAAAAAATAAGCCAGGCATGGTGGTGCACACCTGTGATCCCAGCTATGCAGGAGGCTGAGGTGGGAGATTCACTTCCAACTGGGAGGTCAAGGTGACAGTGAGCCATGATTGCACCACTACACTCCAGCCTGAGCAACTGAGTGAGACTGTCTCAAAAAAAAAAAAAAAAAAAAGAAGAAGAAGAAGAAGAAATAGAAAATCTGAATAGACTCATAACTAGTAAAGAGACTGAATAATCAAAACCCTCCCAGAAAAATTTAAAGAGCCCTGGATCTGATGGCTTCACTGGTAAATTCTACCAAACATTTAAAGAAGAACTAACACCAAATTGGCCGGGCGCGGTGGCCCAAGCCTGTAATCCCAGCACTTTGGGAGGCCAAGACGGGCGGATCACGAGGTCAGGAGATTGAGACCATCCTGGCTAACCCGGTGAAACCCCGTCTCTACTAAAAAATACAAAAACCGGCCGGGCGCGGTGGC
>NW_012104576.1:97568-112676 GCF_000951045.1 Mandrillus leucophaeus
GGAGGCTGAGCCAGGAGAATGGCGTAAACCCGGGAGGCGGAGCTTGCAGTGAGCAGAGATCCGGCCACCACACTCCAGCCTGGGTGACAGAGCGAGACTGCGTCTCAAAAAAAAAAAAACAACAAGAAAAAGAAGAACTAACACCAATCCTTCTCAAACTCTTCAAAACAACTGCTGAGAGAAAGCACTTCCTAACTTATTCTGAGGCTGCCATTGCCCTTATATCAAAAGCAGACAAAGGCACAATAAGAAAACTATAGATCAATATCCAACATGAACATTACTAGTATTTTGTTGATGATTTCCACATCAAACAGAATTCAGCACCATGTGAAATGGATTATACATCATCACCAAGTAGAACGTATTCCTGGAATACAAGGATGGTTCAACATACGAAAAATTATCAATGTAACCAGGAAAGTAATCCCAGCACTTTGGGAGGCTAACGTGAGAGGATCACTTGAGCCAGAAGTTTGAGACCAGCCTGGGCAACAGAGCAGAACCCCATCACTTAAAAAATTTCTAAATTAACTGGATGTGATGGCACGTGCCTGTTTCCCAGCTACTTAGGAAGCTGAGGCGTGAGAATCACTTGAGCCAGAGAAGTCGAGGCTGCCATAATCATGCCACTGCACTCCAGCCTGAGCAACACAGTGGGTCCCTCCCTGCCTCAAAAAAGAAAAAAAAAAAAAAAAAGAAGAAATGATCAATGTAATATACCACATTAACAGAATACATGGGGAAAAAAGTACATGATTATCTCAGTTGATGCAGAAAAAGCATCTAGCAATATAATACCCTTTCCAGACTAAAACACAGACACACACAACAAATCAGGAATAGAAGGAAACTACCTCAACATAGTAAGTCACATATGAAAAACTCACAGCTAACACACTCAATGGTGAAACAAAGTTTTTCCACTAAGATCAGGAACAAAAGAAGGATGCCTGTTTTTGCCACTTCTATTCAACACAGTATTGAAAGTTCTAACCAGAACAACTAGGCAAGAAAAAAAAAATAAAAGGCAACCAAATTGGTAAGAAAGAAGTACAATCAGAAACCTCCAGATTACTGAACATATGAAGGCATCTGGAGGGCGATACACTGAGAGAACATGGATGGTTCACACTCCTTCCCCAACACCTTGTCCTATGCATCTCTTCCTTTTGGCTGTGAATCTGTATCCTTTGGCTTGGATTATTTTCTTCTCCCTGAAATACAACCTTTAGAACTTAATGGAGATCTGTGGTAGTAGGTACCTGTGAATGTCACCAATCAAGATCACTTTGAGACAGGGT
Organism: Mandrillus leucophaeus; assembly: GCF_000951045.1. Taxonomy (NCBI): domain Eukaryota; kingdom Metazoa; phylum Chordata; class Mammalia; order Primates; family Cercopithecidae; genus Mandrillus; species Mandrillus leucophaeus. Next base: position 98,873 of record NW_012104576.1, read on the forward strand.
CTCGCTCTGTCATCTAGGCTAGAATGCAGGGGTGCAATCACAGCACATTGAAGACTTGATCTCCCAAGCTCAAGGAATACTCCCACCTCAGCCCCTAAGCAGCTGGGACAACAGGCATGCATCACCATATCAGGCTAACTTTTTTATTTCTGTAAAGATGTGGTCTCATTATGTTGCCCAGTATGGTCTTGAATTCCTGAGCTCAAGTGATCCTCCCATCTTGGCCTCCCAAAGTGCTGGGTTTTGGGATTACAGGCATGACCCACCATACCTAACTCAAGATCACTTTCATATTTTTACTTCATCTATAATTTAGTAGACAGTTTTTTAAAAATTATTTCTATGTGCTGGTATTATGATCTTATCTATGGAAAACTAAAGATTCTGCACCAAAAAATGTGAAAAGGATTCAGTAAAGTAGCAGGATAAAACACCATCAACACACAAAAATCAGCTGCATATCTATACACTAACAATAAATAATCCTAAAAAGAAATGGAGAAAAAAATCTACTTACAATAGCATCAAAGAGAATAAAATACTTAGGAATTAACTTAACCAAAGAATGGAAAGCCTTGTATAATGAAAATTACAAAACACTGCTGAAAGAAAACAAAGAAGACATAAATAAACGAAAGGGATTCTCATGCTTACAAATTGAAGAATTAAAACTGTTATGATGACAATACTGCCCAAAGCAATCTACAGACTCAATGCCCTATCCAATACCTAACAACAGGCCGAGCGTGATGGCTCACACCTGTAATCCCAAAACTTTGGGAAGCCAAGGTGAGGGGATCACCCGAGATCAAGAGTTCAAGGCCAGCCCAGCCAACATGCTGAAACTCTGTCTCTACTAAAAAAATCCAAAAAAAAAAAGAAAAATTAGCCGAGCATGGTGATGGGTGCCTTAAATCCCAGCTATTCAGGAGGCTGAGGCAAAAGAATCGCTTGAACCCAGGAGGCAGAGGTTGCAGCAAGCAGAGATCATGCCACTGCACTCCAGCCTGGACAACAGAGCAAGAATCTGTCTCAAAAAAAAAAAAAAAAAAAATGCCCAACAACATTCTTTGCAGAAATAGAAAAAGTCCATCTGAAAATACACATGGAATCCAAATAGCCAAAATAATATTAAAAATAAGAACAAAGTTGGAAGGCTCAACTTCCTGATTTTAAAACTTATGACAAATCTACAGTATCAAAACAGTATGACACATGTGTAATGACAGACAAATAGACCAGTGAAACAATAGAAAACCCATAAATAAACCCCCACATATATGGTCAAATGATTTTTGACAAGGGTGCCAAGATCTCATTTGATGGGAAAAGGACAGCCTCTTCAACAAATGGTGCTGAAAAAACTGAATATTCACATACAAAAGAATGAAGTTGGACCCTTCTCTACTATCACATACAAAAATTAACTCAAAATAGATAAAAGACCTAAAATGGATTTGGCCATGATTTCCTTGATACACCAACAGCACTGATGACAAAAGAAAAATTCACAAATTGGACTTCATAAAAGCAAACTATCAACGAAGTGAAAAAGCAACCTACAAGATGGGAAAAAAATCTGTAAATCACTTATCTGATAAAGGATTGGTATCTAGAATATGTAGAGAACCCCTAAAACTCAACAACAAAAGAACAGACCCAATTCAAAAATGGGCAAAGGAACTGAACAGACATTTCCCCAGTGAAGAGATACAAATGGCCAATAAGCACACAAAAAGAGACTTAACATCATTAGCCATCAGGGAAATGCAAATTAAAACCACAATGAGATGCCACTTCTTAAAAGACAGAAAACAATTAGTATGGGTGAGGATATGAAGAAACTGGAATCCTTGTGCACAGCTAGTGGGCACATATGAAAAACAGTGCAGCCTCTACTGAAAAAAAAGTGTTAACAGTTCCTCAAAAAACTAAAAAATTACCATATGATCCAGCAATTCCACTTCTGGGTATACAGCCAAAAAAAAAAAAAAACTGAAAACATACATCCACAGAGAAACTTGTATATGAATGTCTGTGGCATAATTATTCATAATGATGAAAAATGAAAAAGTAGAAACAATCCAAGTATCCATTCTGGTAGATGGACAAATATAGTATATCCATATAATAGAATATTATTCAGCCATAAAAAGGAATGAAGTATTGATATATGCTAAAACATGGATAAGCCTTAAAAACATACTCAGTGAAAGCAGCCAAACACAAAAGGTCACATATTACATGATTCCATTCATATGAAATGCCTAGAATACGCAAATCCTTAGAGACAAAAAGTCAATTGGGGGTGCCAGGGTGGGGGAGACAGAATGAGTAGTGACTGCTAATGGGTATAGGATTTCTTTCAGGGGTAATGAAACTGTTCTGGAATTAGATACAGCTGATGAAGGCACAACTCTACAAATATATTAAAAATAATGGGATAGTACAGTTTAAAGGCTTAACTATATGGTATGTGAATTATACCTCAACACCCTATTTTTAAAAGATAAAAAAAGAAAAATAGTAAGCAAAAGATGATAAACATCATGGAAGAAAATTTATTATGAGAATAAATTTTATATAACTGATTTTTACCTCAAAAAAATTAAAATAGCAAAGACTTTAGGACCTAAGACCAAATACAATCAATTATCACAACAAAGCAGCAGACAAAAACAGGTGTCTCTCCAGTCACAGGAAGTCATCACAGAAGAACTTTAAAAGCATTAGAGAATTATAACGACGAGCTGAGTCACACTGAATAAACAAAAACCCATGAGTCCATAATAATAATAAAAGAAGAAATGACAAAACAAGACAAAAAAGCAATCTTCTAGAGGCTAAGGTTGTGCCCGGCTCATTTTTGGGGTTTGTTTGTTTGTTTGTTTTTGAGACGGTGTTTTGGTCTTATTGCCCAGGCTGGAGTGCAGTGGCGCGATCTCAGCTCACTGCAACCTCAACCTCCTGGGTTCAAGTAATTCTCCTGCCTCACCCTCCCAAGTAGCTGGGATTACAGGCACCCGCCACCACACCCCCAGCTAATTTTTTGTATTTTTAGTAAAAACGAGGTCTCACCATTTTGGCCAGGCTGGCCTTGAACTCCTAACCTCAGGTGACCCACCTGCCTCGGCCTCCCAAAATGCTGGGATTACAGGCGTGAGCCACCATGCCCAGACTTGCATTTTCCTTTAAACTCTTCATTTCAATTAAGTAAACGACAGAAATAAATTCTGAAACTAGAATTCAGTGCTATGGGCGAGCACAGTGACTCATGCCTGTAATTCCAGCACTCTGGGAGGCCGAGGCAGGTGGATCACTTGAGGTCAGGAATTTGAGACCAGCCTGGTCAACATGGTGACACCTCGTCTCTACTAAAAATACAAAAATTAGGCAGGCATGGTGGTGCACACCTGCAATCCAGCTACTCGGGAGGCTGAAGAGGGAGAATTGCTTTAACCCAGGAGGTAGAGCCTAGATAGCACCACTGCACGCCAGCCTGAGCAAGAGAGTGAGTGAGATTCTCTCTTTAAAAAAAAAAAAAAAAAAAAAAGAATTCAGTGCTATGTGTCAGAAGATCAGGAGCATAAAGGTGGGCTTTAAACAGTATACACACAATGTAGAGAAAAAAAGACAAGTTGAAATGTTTGAAGTGGAGATTCTTAACCTGAGTCCAAAGATAAGCAACAAGAAGTCCATAAATATTCTGACACGACTAGTAAAATTTTACTTGTGCATATGTGGGTTTCCCGTAGCACTTATCAGATTCTCAAAATGGAATTGACACCTACTGCACCCCACCCCCAAAAAAGTACCACTAGATTAAAGGGAAGATGGTAGCTGCAAATAACGTGGTCCTCCCAAAACACCTTGCACAAATCTTTCATACCTTACTGTCCCCTGCGACCTGAATTTGCTCTCATGCTTCTTTTTCACTCAAAAACCTATTCACTCATCAACACTCAGTTGTACTTTCACTCTTAGGGATATTGCCTTGTATGCCCCCAAGCTCTGAACTCCTACAGCACATTCTACTTCTATCCATTGTACATGTTTGACATTTACAATAGCTTTGTGCACGCAATGTGCATAAGGTAGTCTTGTCTCCTTACTGTTCTGTGTGCTCAGCATTCCTAATTCTTACCTTTTACAAAATCTCCCCCACTCTAGTGATTTCAGTGGGGCTATCAATTAGACCCCTTCAAAAACTGGGTATATGAAGTAGACTGGGCCATATCATTCATTCCTTAAGTTTTCCTGACTGGAAACAGCTCTTTCCTATTCCATTATGCTGTTGTAAACATGTATCCAGAACTGCAGGAATTATGGTCCCCAATAATAAAAGGAGTAAATTTTTAAAAGTTAATGACTGCATGAAAGAAAGCAACACATAGACACTAAGATATCAAATGGAGACACAGAGGTCCTGATGCCTTAAGGACCTGATTCTGTTCAAACCATGTTCAAACAAGACAAATCCCAGGCTATAACCAATCTGGCCACTTCTGTACCTCACTTCATTTTCCGTACATCACTTTCCTTTTTCTGTCCATAAATCCTCCTCTACCATGTGGCTGGGCTGGAGTCACTGAGCCCACTCTGGCTCAGAAGGCTGCCCGATTTGTGAATCATTCTTTGCTCAATTAAAGTCTTTTAAATTGAATTCAGCTGAAGTTTTTCTTTTAACAGATGGTGTCAGAAGTGGGATCCTAAGTAGAGCTTCTAGCGACTCCCAGGAGCACTGAGTGACCAAGCGACGTACCCACCAGGCCCACTGTGTCCATTCCTCTCTCAGAACAGCTGAGGATTGTGGTAAGTTCTCTCTCGGATTCCTAAGTTCCACAGATTGGTGTTTAGAGCTCTTCAAGTTTATGTGAGCAAATTTCTGATCCAAACTGGGTTTGGAGGTCATGACAGAAACTGGACTGTCTGGGATCAGATTACATCTGATATTAACTGGCCTGGATCCAGTTAGAGGCCTCTTACATTTGACTGGGTCAGAAAGAAACTGGTAGTAAATGGCAATAATTGGAGGGGTTATAAAATTTGGCTTTTGGAAATTCACAGGGATTTGTGCGTTCTACCCTCTGTTTCATTTTTCTTGTGTACTTAGAAAAAAAAACATTAGCTAAGTTCATTAGGGAACCTGAGAGCAAAGCCAGTATTTGAGGTAAAAAGAGGCTCCTTAATTTGTGAAGAACTGAGTTCCTTCCGGCTTATACATGCATAAGTATTAGGCTCTGCAGGCAGCAAAGTCTTACAGAAATAGTGAAATCTTACTAAAGTTAAGTTACAGTGCAACGTTCCAAAGGAACAACACTGAACTGAAGTGCATGTGATTGGGGGCTCCCAAATTAGTCTTATCTAGGGATGCCTATTGATATGTAGAAGCTTCTAAAAAGATTGCAATATTTTTATCTAAAGACTTTATCAAAAGCAAATAAAAACCTTAAGTGACTAATTGATTTTATAAAAAATTAAATCTGCTAAACTTTTGGCTTAGTTATTAGCCTGCCCCAAAGGGGAAAAGAAAGCTATCCTAGATAAGGTGTTTATGAAGGTAGGCCCTCAATTAAAATAGGCTTGCTTCTTTTTCAGATCTATTTATACTGAGTTCTTTTTGTTTTTTGTTTTTTGTTTGTTTGTTTGTTTTGAGACAGAGTCTGGCTCTGCCGCCCAGGCTGGAGTGGAGTGGAGTGATCTCAGCCTCACTGTAACCTTCACCTCCCCAGTTCAAGTGACTCTCATGCCTCAGCCTCCCAAGTAGCTGGGATTACAGGCATGTGCCACCACGCCCAGCAAATTTTTGTATTTTTTAGTAGAGACAGGGTTTCACCATGTAGGCAAGGATGGTCTTGAACTCCTGGCCTCAAGTGATCTGCCCGCCTTGGCCTCCCAAAGTGCTGGGATTACAGGGGTGAGCCACTGCACCCAGCCTGTTGGCCCCATTCTTTAATGGGCTCCAACCATTACTCTGAACTCAGTAATTTTAGCTAAGAAACAGTAGTTATGTTAAAAAGAATACCCTATTGAACTAAAATACACCTTTCTGGAGTTTAATTGGCTATCCTGAAACTCTTTTGTAAAAGAAATCTGTATCTACAAAGGAAATCTACATTTTTAGGGATATCTGCCTCTGAGTATTAGAAACTCTTAAATTCTTTTATTTTTATTTTTATTTATTTTTTAGTTTTTTTGGATACAAAGTCTCACTCTATCCCCCAGGCTGGTGTGCAGTGGCACAATCTCAGCTCACTGCAACCTCCACCTCCCAGGTTCAAGCGATTCTCATGCCTCAGCCCCCCAGGTAGCTGGGATTACAGGTGCCTGCCACCACACTTGGCTAATTTTTTGTATTTTTAGTAGAAATGGGGTTTCGCCATGTTGGCCAGGCTGGTCTCAAACTCCTGACCTCAGGTGATCCTCCTGCCTCAGACTCCCAAAGTGCTGGGATTACAGGCATAAGTCACCGCACTCGGCCAACAATTTTGTATACAGCAAACCTTAAACTATTTTTTTAAAGGCCTATTAGAGCTAATAAATGAATTCAGCAGTATAGGACATAAAATCAACATGCAAAAACCAGTTGTATTTCTGTATATGAACAACATGAGAATGATACGAAAAGGAAGGCCAGGCGCGGTGGCTCACACCTGTAATCCCAGCACTTTGGGAGGCCAAGGTGGGAGGATCATCTGAGGTCAGGAGTTCGAGACTCACCTGGCTAACATGGTGAAACCCCATCTCTACCAAAAATACAAAAAATTAGCCAGGCATGGTGGCAGGTGCCTGTAGTCTCAGCTACTTGGGAGGCTGAGGCATAAGAATGGCTTGAACCCAGGAGGTGGAGGTTGTAGTGAGCCGAGATCATGCCACTGCACACTAGCCTGGGCGACAGAGTGAGACTCTGTCTTAAAAAATAAAAAGGCTGGGCGCGGTGGCTCATGCCTGTAATCCCAGCACTTTGGGAGGCCGAGACGGGCGGATCACGAGGTCAGGAGATCGAGACCATCCTGGCTAACACGGTGAAACCCCGTCTCTACTAAAAAGTACAAAAAACTAGCCGGGCGAGGTGGCGAGCGCCTGTAGTCCCAGCTACTCGGGAGGCTGAGCCAGGAGAATGGCGTAAACCCGGGAGGCGGAGCTTGCAGTGAGCCGAGATCGCGCCACTGCACTCCAGCCTGGGTGACAGAGCGAGACTCCGTCTCAAAATAAATAAATAAATAAATAAATAAATATAAAAAAAGGAAAAGGAAAGGAAATTAATTAACAATATGAAAAGGAAGAAAACAATTCCACTTACAGTAGCATCAAAAAATGCAATACTTAGGTATACGTTTAACCAAAAAAATGAAAAATTTGTATACTGAAAACTACAAAACACTGCCAAAAGAAATTAAATACCTAAATAAAGATAGCCCATGTTAACTGATTGGAAGACTTAACATTGTTAAGATGACAATCCTGCCCAAAGCATTCTACAGATTCAATTCAGTCCCTATCAAAATTCCAACAGTATTCTTTGCAGAAATATTTAAAAATTCATCCTGAAATTCACATGGAATCTCAAGGGTCCTCTAATAGCAAAAATAACTGGAAAATTAGAACAAAGTTGGAAGACTCACACTTCTGATATTTAAACTTAGTATAAACCTACAGTATCAAAACAGTGTGATACTGGCATAAAGACAGAACTATACAGACCAATGAAACAGAATACAGAGCCCAGAATAAACCCTCACATATACTGTCAAATGATACTCGACCATGGTGCCAACACCGTTTAATGGGAAAGGGATAGTATCTTCAACAAATAGTGCTGGGAAAACTGGATATCCACAAAGAATAAAATCAGAACCCTACAATACCACATATAAAAACTGACTCAAAATGGATCAAAGCCTTAAACATAAAAGCTAAAGTTAAAAAACTCTTAGAAGAAAACATACGGGGAAAGGTTCAAGACACTGGATTTGTCCATAATTTCTTAGATATGTCACCAAAGACACAGGCGATAAAAAAAAAAGATAAATCAGCTTCATCAAACTTAAAACTTTCTTGCATCAAAGGACACTATCAACACAGTGAAAAGGCAAACAGCTTCAGAATGAGAGAAAATATTTGCAAACCATGTATCTGATAAGAAATTAATATCCAGAATACATAAAGCAGGGGTCCCTAACCCCTGGGTCACAGATTAATACCAATCTGTGGTCTGTTAAGAACCGAACCGCAAAAGCACGAGGTGAGCAGTGGGTGACCGAGCATTATTGCCTAAGCTCTGCCTCCAGTCAGATCAGCAGGGGCACTAGATTCTCATAGGAGTGTGAACCCTACTGTGAACTGTGCATGTGAAGGATCTAGGTTGCACGTTCCTTATGAGAATCTAATACCTGATGATCTTGAGGTGGAACAGTTTCATCCCGAAACCATCTCCTCTGTGGTCCATTGAAAAATTGTCTTCCACGCAACCAGTCCCTGGTGCCAAAAATGTTGCAGACTACTGAAATAAAGAACTCCTACACTTCAACAACAAAAAAACAAAAACAAAAACAAAATTGAGGCCAGGCACAGTGGCTCATGCCTGTAATCTCAACATTTTGGAAGTCCGAGGCAGAAGGATCTCTTGAAGCTAGAAGTTGAAAACCAGTCTGGGCAACATAGCAAAACTATTACCTCTAAAAAATAAAAAATAAATTAACTAGGCACGGTGGCACACAGCTGTAGTCCCAGCTAGCCAGGAGGCTGAGGTGGGAGAATCCCCTGAGCTCAAGAGTTTGAAACTGCAGTGAGTTATGATCATGCCACTGCGCTCCAATCTGGTGACAGGGTAAGACACTGTCTCAAAAAAAAAAAAAAAAAAAAAAAAAAAAACTTTTTAAATTGACTTCCAAAATGGGCAAAGGATTTGAACAGACATTTTTTCCAAAAAAGACATACAAACGGCCAAAAAGCACATGAGAAGATTCTCAACATCACTAATCATTAGGGAAATACAAATCAAAACCACAATGAGACACCACTTCACATCTATTTGAAAGGCTATGATCAAAAATCAGAAAACAACAAGTACTGGGGAGGATGCAGAGGAACTAGAATCCTTGTGCACTGCTGGTGGGAATGTAAAGTAGTACAGCTACTACAGAAAACAGTACGCTAGTTCCTAAAAGCACTAAAGACAGAATTACCATATTGTTCAGCAATTCCACTTCTTGGTATATTCCCAAAGAAATAGAAAACAGGGAGCTTAACAAGTATTAGCATGCCAATGTTAACTGCGGCATTATTTACAATAGCCAAAAGGTAGAAACAACCCAAGTGTCCATCAGCAGAAGAATGAATAAATCAAATGTGGTATGCCCATATATTGAAATATCATTCAGACATAAGAAAGAACAAAGTTACATAGACTACACCACGGATAAACCCTGAAGACCTCATGCTAAGTGAAATATGCCAGACACAAAAGGACAAACACTGTATGATTACTTTTTTTTTTTTTTTGAGACAGAGTCTCACTCTGTCGCCCAGGCTGGAGTGCAGTGGTACAATCTCAGCTCACTGAAAGCTCCGCCTCCTGGGTTGACACCATTCTCCTGCCTCAGCTTCCTGAGTAGCTGGGACTACAGGCACCCGCCACCACGCCCGGCTAATTTTTTTGTATTTTTAGTAGAGACAAGGTTTCACCATGTTAGCCAGGATGGTCTTGATCTCTTGACCTCGTGATCCGCCCACCTCGGCCTCCCAATGTGCTGGGATAACAGGCATGAGCCACTATGCCCAGCCATATGATTATATTTATATGAGTTACCTAGAATAGTCAAAATCACAGAGATAGAAAGTAGAGGCCAGGCACAGTGGCCTTTACTTGTAATCCCAGCACTTTGGGAAGCTGAAGTGGGTGGATCACGAAGTCAGGAGACCAGCTTGGCCAACATAGTGAAACCCCATATCTACTAAAAATACAAAAATTTGTTGGGCATGCTGGTGCGTGCCTGTAGTCTCAGCTACTCAGGAGGCTGAGGCAGGAGAAACACTTGAACCCAGGAGGCAGAGGTTGCAGTGAGCCAAGATCACACCACTGCACTCCATCCTGGGCAACAAAACGAGATTTCATCTCAAAATAATGAATGAATGGATGAATGAATGAATGAAGAACAGTAGTTGCCAGGGGTTGGAGGTGAGGGGGAATAAAGAGTTATTTAACTGGTGTAGAATTTCAGTATGGGATAATGAAAAAATTGCACAGATAGACATTTGATGATAGTTACACAACACTGTGAACACACTTAATGCCACAGAACTATATGCTTCAAAATGGGCAGGGCACAATGGCTCATGCCTGTAACCCCAGCTCTCTAGGAGGCCAAGGTAGAAGGGTCTCTTGAGACCAAGAGTTCAAGACCAGCCTAGGCAATATGGCAAGACCCCATCCATACAAAAAATTTAAAAGATTAGCCAGGCATGGTGGCACACACCTGTAGTACTAGTTACTGGTGAGGCTGAAGCAGAGGATCACTTGAGCCCAAGAGTTTGAGACTACAGTGAACTATAACTGCATCACTGCACTCCAGTCTGGGTGAGAGAGCAAGACCTTGTTTCAAAAAAAAATGGTAAAAATAGCAAATTTTATGTTACATATGTTTTGCCACAATAAAAATAAATTATAAACAATCATAGAAGAAAAGCTTCACGATCCTGACTTTGGTAACGGTTTCATAGCATGACACCACAAGTACAGACAACAAAATAAATTGGACTTCATCAAAATTTAAAATTTTTATACATCTAGAGACACCATCAAGTGAGCAAAAAGACAACCACAGAATGGGAGAAATATTTCCAGATCACCTATCTGATAAAGCAGGGCTCCCCAACCCTGCTTTATCCCAGTTAGGAAATAAGCCACACAGCAGGAGGTGAGCAGTGGGTAAAGAAGCAAAGCCACATCGGTATGTATTTACAGCCACTCCCCACTGCTCACATTACCACCTGAGCTCCGCCTCCTGTCAGATCAGCAGCAGCATTAGATTCTCATAAGAGCATGAACCCCATTGTGAACTGCACATGCAAGGGATCTAGGTTGTATGCTCCTTATGAGAATCTAATGCCTGGCTGATATGGTTTGGCTGTGTCCCTACCCAAATCTTATCTTGAATTATAGCTCCCATAATCCCCATGTGTCGTGGGAGGGACTTGGTGGGAGGTAATAGAATCATGGGACCGGTTACTCCCATGCTGCTGTTCTCATGAAGATTTGATGGTGAGTTCTCACAGGATCTGATGGTTTCACAAGGGGCTTTTCCCCGTTTTGCTCGGCACTCCTCCTTGCTGCTGCCATGTGAAGAAGGACATGTTTGCTTCCCCTTCTGCCATGATTTTAAGTTTCCTGAGGCCTCCGAAGGCATGCTGAACTACAAGTCAATTAAACCTCTTTTCTTTATAAATTACCCAGTTTCAGGTACGTCTTTATTAGCACCGTGAGTACAGACTAAGACACTGATGATCTGAGGTGAAGCTGAGGCAATGATGCTGGCACTGGGGAGCAGCTGCAAATACAGATTAACATTAGCAGAGAGGTTTGACAATCAATTGCTTGTAGGCTCATTTGAAACCCTATCAGTGAGTGGCAAGTGACAATTAAGCTGCATTGGGTGGCAGGCTTTATAGTGGCAAGTGAGCTAATGTACTTAACACAGCTGTATCTGGTGGCAGGCTTTAAGTCACAATCCGACACTTAATTTAGTCCTTAAATGGCCCGCCCATTATTTTATTTACAGTCCATGCCTCTTTCCCACATGGTGTATTTGTCTCAGTCACAGTTTTGGTAAGCCCACAAGCTAGCTCTAGCCAAAATGAGTAAAAAATAAACATCACTGGAAAGCTTCTTTGAAAAGTGGGGAAGACTCAATGATGAGACAGAAGACTCTAAGACACTCTAAGAATGCCAACAATAAAGAAAGCTGCATTTAAAAGAAAATACCGGCTGGGCATGGTGGCTCATGCCTGTAATTCCAGCACTTTAAGAGGCCGAGGCAGGCAGGATCACCTGAGGTCAGGAGTTTGAGACCAGCCTGGCCAACATGGCGAAACTCTGTCTCTACTAAAAATACAAAAATTAGCCTGGTGTGGTGGCATGTGCCTATAAGCCCAGCTACTCGGGAAGCTGAGCCAGGAGAATCGCTTGAACCCAGGAGGCAGAGGTTGCAGCGAGGCAGAGGCTGTACTCCAGCCTGGGCAACAGAGCAAGACCCCATCTCACAAATCAATCAATTAATTAATGAAAATACCAAGAGTTCTACTTACATTACAGGTTCCTTGCAACAAATGATTCACATTCTCCAAGTGCTTTGTATAATATGTGGCAACCAGCTATCCAACAAAGCCATGAAAACCTTCAAAACTGTCTCACCACATGGAGACCAAGCACCCTGCATTAAAAGACAAGCCTTTGGAGTTTTTCAAAAGAAAAAAAAAATGAAACACTAAAAATAGAAGCAATTACTGAAGGCCAAGTGCAGATCAAATGTGTCTGCACTTGAGAGCATCATTCTTAGTGGCTAACCACATCACTAAAACTAAGAAGCCCTTTATTATTGGTGAAAAGTTGATCCTGCCTGCTGCTGAGGACATTTGCCATAAACTTTTAGGAGAGGCTGCAGTTCAAAAGGTGGCACACATTCCTCTTTCGGCTAGTACTATAATTAGACAAATAGATAAAATAGCAGAATATATTGAGGTACAACTGTAAGAGAGGACTGAGTCACTGTGGTACACAATCCAGGTTGACAAGTCCAGCAATGTTGACAAGGCAACAGTGCTTGCTTTTGTGCAATATATTTTTCTGGAGGATGCACATGAGGATATGTTGTGTGTACCTTTGTTGCCAACCAGCACCACAGCTGCAGAACTATTCAAGTCTCTGATTACATATCAGGAAAACTGAATTGGTCATTTTGTGTCAGTATATGCATAGACGGAATGGCTGCCATAACTGGACAGCTTTCTAATTTCACTACTCAGGTCAAAGAGGTCACTTCGGAATGTGAGTCTATGCACTGTGTCAAAAAATGACCAAAAAAAATGTCGCCTAAACTTAACATTTTGCAGGATGTGATTAAAATTATCAACCACATTAAAGTACATGCCCTTAGCTCATGTCTATTTGCACAGTTCTGTGAGGAGATGGATGCAGAGCTTACATGTCTTCTCTTATATACAGAAGTGAGATGGCTTTCTAACAGTAGATCACTGGCCAGAGTTTTTGAGTTATGAGAGCAGTTCCAGTGATTTCTTTTAGAAAAACAGTCACCACTGGCAGCACATTTCAGTGACACAGAATGGGACACAAACTGCTTACTTCTGTGACATATTCAACCTGCTCAATCTGTCACTTCAAGGGAGAACAACAACTGTGTTCAAATCAGCAGATAAAGTAGCTGCATTCAAAGTCAAACTGGAATTATGAGGGCGATGAGTGAACACTGGGATTTCGCAGAATTTTTTTTTTTTTTTTTGGGTGACGTAGTCTCACTCAGTTACCCAAGCTGGAGTGCACTGGCGTGATCTTGGCTCAATGCAACCTCCGCCTCCCAAGTTCAAGTGATTCTCCTGCCTCAAACTCCCGAGGAGCTGGGATTACAGGCACCTGCCATCATGCCCAGCTATTTTTTGTATTTTTAGTAGAGATGGGGTTTTACCATGTTGGCCAGGTTGGTCTCAAACTCCTGACCTCAAGTGATCCTCCCACCTTGGCCTCCCAAAGTGCTGGAATTACAGGAGTGAGCCACTGTGCCCAGCTTTT
>NW_012104576.1:113131-116325 GCF_000951045.1 Mandrillus leucophaeus
GGGTTTCACCATGTTGGCCAGGCTGGTCTCAAACTCCTGACCTCAGGTGATCCACCTGCCTTGGCCTCCCAAAGTGCTGGGATTATAGTTGTGAGTCACCACACTCGGCCAGCAGAGATTTTAAAAGAGACTGAGCCAGGGCCTTCTTTCTCCCAGCTGGTGCATGATCACCTATCTCAGCTTTCAAAAGAGTCTGAGCATTATTTCCAAACCACAAAAGGCCCCCAAACTGGGAAGGAATAAATCCACGACCCATTTGTGAATAAACCAGGTGAACTGACTTTGTGCGCGCTAGAAGAGGATCAACTGCTTGAGATTAGAAATGACGGTAGCCTTAATAGTATGCTTGGGACAACTTCAAATCTCCATACATTCTGGATTAGAGTCAAGGTGGAATATCCTGAGATTTCCACAAAAGCACTGAAAAGCCTGCTTCCATTTCCAACATCTTATTTTTGTGCAGCAGAGTTTTCTGGAGTGATGGCAACCAAAGCGAGACTAAGGCATTGACTAGACATAAGCAACACACTTCTGGTGTCACTGTCTTCCGTCACCCCCAGATGGGACCATCTAGTTGCAGGAAAACAAGTTCAGGGCTCCCGTTGATTCTGCATCATGGTGAGTTGTATAGTTATTTCATTATACATTTCAATGTAATAAAAATAGAAATAAAGTACACAATAAATGTAGTGCACTTGAATCATCCCAATACCATCCCCTCATCCTGTCCATGGAAAAACTACGTTCCATAAAACTAGCCCCTGGTGTCAAAAAGGTTGGGGACTGCTATATAAAGGATTACTATCCAAAAAATATAAAGAACTCCTATAACTCAACAACAAAAAACCAAACAACTCAATTAGAAAATGGGCAAGGCTTTGGAGATGCCACTGCCCCTGAAAGCTCCCTGCCACCAGCCATGGTCAACCCCACCATGCTCTAGGCCATGGACAGCCCCTGAGCCACGTGTCCTTTGAGCTGTTTGCAGACAAAGTTCCAAAGACAGCAGAAAACTTTCACGCTGCAACCACTGGAGAAAAACGATTTGGTAATAAGGGTTCCTGCTTTCATATAAATATTCCAGAGTTTTTGTGTCAGGGTGGTGACTTAACACACCATAATGGTGTGGCAATTTTCATAATGGTGTGGCAACATCCATAGGAAAAACTAGCAATTTTCCTATGGATGTCAGCGAGGAAGAAACAAATATCCCTGTATTAATGTCATAACCATCGTAATCACTTGTCTGTATTAATAATGTCAAATCACCAGAAACTCAGTTAAACAATTGATACTCAAGAAGCGGAACTGGTAGTAGGGGACCTTTTACTTTTGTCATGCTTGAGGATTTACTCCTCTCAAGCATGTATCAATTTTGAAATTTTTCTTTTTTTTTTTTTTGAGACGAAGTCTCACTCTGTCGCCCAGGCTGGATTGCAGTGGCGCGATCTCTGCTCTCACTGCAAGCTCCGCCTCCCAGGTTCACGCCATTCTCCTGCCTCAGCCTCCCGTGTAGCTGGGACTACAGGCACCCGCCACCGCGCCCGGCTAATTTTTGTATTTTTAGTAGAGACGGGGTGTCACCGTGTTAGCCAGGATGGTCTCGATCTCCTGACCTCATGATTCGCCTGTCTGGGACTCCCAAAGTGCTGGATTTACAGGCGTGAGCCACCGAGCCCAGCCGAAATTTTTCAAAATGCAAATCTGCGGAGGAAATAATGCCCTATTATAACAAAGATGCAGAAAACAAGTACTTTCACTGTCCTGGAGGGCAATCTGGCAACAGTTAATTTCAAACAACTAACTGCTCAAAAGTAGGAAAATAAGTAAAGGACAGTATATATGTATTACAGAACAGCAGTCTTAAAAGAGTGAAGAATCCAGATATAAGAACATGTTCAAAATACAATAGATTTAAAATAAAAGTAGATCATAAGACAATATAAGCAGTACGGTTCCAAATTTATTTTAAATGTCTACTTAAATGTATATACAAAAATAAAAAAATAAAAAGATATGCCAATATGTTGAGAGGTACTGTCCGGGTAACGAAAATAAGACATCACCTTTATGTTCTTTTTTGTATGTTTTTCTGTATTTACTGACATTTCTGTAATGATATATATGTTATGTAATCAGAAGGAAATGTTACACAGGAAAATAAAAAGCTCAAATGTATTCAAGATACTGAATTCACAATATAGGAAAGACTAAATATGTCATATTTTAGAAAAAATTCTAACAAAAATAGACAAAATCTTTTCTTGGTGCTCTTAAAGGTTTAACCTTGAATTCCCTGGAAAAGTCACTCATCCAAAACACAGCATTCCCCAAAGATGTCAAACAAAAGAGGTATTGTCAGGATAAGTTCAAACTGCATCCCAATTACCTGCTGTAAGACTTCTGGATCACTGTTGTGATGACTGTGAAACTGGAGGTGAGAGAGAGGGATTCATACTGGAATCCTAAGGCTCCCAGTCAAAATCTGTCATTTGAACTTAGCCATAGGCACTAAACCTCTCTAACAGGCTCAAGAAAGAGAAAGGGCAAGAGAAAAAAAGAAGTATACTCATGATGTCACAAATTTCTAACAATCAAATATTATTACGTTTACAGCCTGCCTTTTAAAATACCATCAGGATTAATAAAACAAAACAAAATTCTTCACTAGGTTGGATTCTTAATTAAGCATTCACCAGTCACTCACTATGAACTAGGTCCTGATGATACAAACATGAAGACAAAGTTCCTTATCCTCAGTCCCTGAGGCAGAGATGCAATTAAGCATGATCAAAAAGGCTAAATGCCATACTAGAGGTTGGTACCAACTGCAGTAGAAGCAGCAATGCTTATTTATATCAGGCAGAGTGGGAAAAGGCATAAAAAAGAGACGACATTTGAGCTTTTTCAGTTAACATTCCCCAAGCAGAGAAAGGGAATCATGGGATTCCAATGATATAACACCACCCTGAGCAAAGCAATAAAGGTAGGAACATTATAGCCCTGTCTGGAAAAGGGTAAGTTGCCCAGCATATCTAGAGCACAGAAAATGCGGAGAGAGACCGGGCACAGTGGCTCACGCCTGTAATCCCAACACTCTGGGAGGTCAAGGCAGGCAGATTACTTGAGGTCAGGAGTTCAAGACCAGCCAAGAGAAGACGGAAGAGGGGAGAGGGGAAAGGGGAGAGGGGAGA
>NW_012104576.1:116453-125478 GCF_000951045.1 Mandrillus leucophaeus
AGGGGGGTCGGGGAGAGGACAGCAGGGAGGGGAAGGAGAGGAGGGGAGGGGAGAGAAAATGTAGAGAAAATGTCAGAAACAAAACTGAGAAAAGTTTAGTGCCACCTTCCTCCTGTACAGGAAGACGAAAATGAAGTTAACATCTTTTCAAAGCTGATATTTCTTTCTCATTCCCCATGCCTTAGTAAGTCCACACAGACCTTTTAGTAGCATCTTTGCCCCTTGTTAAAACACCGTAGCCATGAACTAAGGCTAAGGAGCCCATCCTAACCCCAAACATTATCAAGTTCACAAAGGTGGCACAGCTGGCACTATCAAAAAATGTTCACACAGATAATCTGCATTCAAATCACAACACTGCAAACACTACTTGTTTATACACTAGACATAATTTCTCCCTAGGACAATAAAATTTTCTTCCTCTCCTGTCCAACCCTTTTTATTTTTATTTTTTTTTTTTTTTGAGAAGGAGTCTCACTCTGTCGCCAAGTTGGAGTGCAGTGGCGTGATCTCAGCTCACTACAAGCTCCGCCTCCCAGGTTCACGCCATTCTCCTGCCTCAGCCTCCCCAGTAGCTTGGACTACAGGCACCCGCCACCACGCCCGGCTAATTTTTTCTATTTTTTACTAGAGACAGGGTTTCACCATACTAGCCAGGATGGTCTCGATCTCCTAACCTCGTGATCCGCCTGCCTCAGCCTCCCAGAGTGCTGGGATTACAGGCTTGAGCCACCGCGCTCGGCCCTGTCCAACATTTTTATTAACCACTTGGAAAAACATAGAAGACAAACTGTGTAAAGGTTCAAAGAAAATATAGTAATATCTTGGATCACAAACTTAAGCTTCAAAAAGATTTGACAGGTTGTACTCATGAGCCAAATACAGTGGTTAAAATGTTAACAGAAATAGAGGACTACATGCTCGCAAACGAGACGTTTCCGATATGTCCTGCTCTTGCAAACGAAGCAGGGCGTTCCGATAAGTCCTGCTCTTGCAAACGAAGCGGGGCTTCCTTCCCTACAAACAGGGAGGACAAAGGAGCCAGCTGCAAACAGCAGACCCTGGGGGCTTGTTTATGTGTAAACATCTTGAAAATCCAGAAAGTCAGGGAAAAGGCAGAAAAACAACAATGTGTCTTGTGACTTGGCAACATTCCACAAACGACTGTATAAAATAAAGCAGAGCACACCATTCGGGGTGGCCGCCATGTTTGTCTTGTCTTGTGTTGTCTTGTGTGTTCATTCCTTTGTTTAGGAAACACGTGGACCCCAACAAATACTGTTTAAATGAAACTAAAATTTTACATTTCTGTTTAATATCATACAAGTTCAGGATGGACGGGATATAGCTTGACCTCAGTTCATATAAAATAAACCTTAGAGTTATCATTTCAGTATCAGCAATTAGTGTGAAATGGCAGCTTAGAAGTCTCTAAAAATCAGTCTTTATATCACATTAACAAAAATGTCCAATTCAGTGCTACAAATATGTGTGTAAAACCTTCTGCATGCCTGGTTCTGAGGTGCATCGGCCAAGAATACAAAGACAGGCCAGGTGCGGTGGCTCACGCCTGTAGTCCCAACACTTGGGAGGATCACGAAGTCTTACTCTGTCACCCAGGCTGGAGTGCAATGGTGCAATCTCGGCTCACTGCAACCTCTGCCTCCCAGGTTCAAGCAATTCTCCTGCCTCAGCCTCCCGAGTAGCTGGGATTACAGGCGTGCACCACTACGCCCAGCTAATTTTTGTATTTTCAGCAGAGGTGGGGTTTCATCATGTTGACCAGGCTGGTCTCAAACTCCTAACCTCAAGTGATCCACCCACCTAGGCCTCCCAAAGTGCTGGGAATACAGACATGAGCCACTGCGCCTGGCCCAAGATAACAATTTTAAATGTACTTTTTTATTGTAGGTCATAGTTAAAAGTTGGAAAGACATTGGTCTAATGAACAGGATAAAGTATACATATCACTATAAACTACAAAGTATAACAGGATTTAACAGAATAAAATATATCTGGTTGGAGAAAGAGAGGGGTAGGGCCAAGAATCTAGGAAAGGATTTATAGAGATAACAATATATGAGAGAAGTCTTGGCAGGCTGGAAATAATTTAAGAAATAAAGACATGGGGGAAAGGCACTCTATGTAGAAGGAACAATATGAACAAAGACATGATGCAGCAAATAAGTGTTTAATGGCCCTGGGACATGGCAGCACTGGTTATAAGTTAAGCACAAACAGAAGAACCTGAGGAAAGTTCAGTTTGGCTAACGTGTAAAGTATTAACAAGTCAGTGGATGAGGCTGAACACGCACATCTGAACCATAACATGAAAGTGTTGGATACATGATAAACCATGAATGCTAGCTATTCCAACTAGTCTTAGCTCTGGGGCCTTAAACCATATTATCTCTAAGATTTCTTAGAGTTCTAAAATTTATGACTTACTGAAGAGCTATGATACAAGTTATTTATATGCAGGCACAGAACAAGGACTTATAAGAAACTACAGGGATTCATTACTCTACTCAATAAGAAAGAATGTTCTCATTACAGTTAACAATAAAATGGGCTGTCCCAAAAAGTAGTGAGGGCACTGGCAATAGATATGTTTGAATATAGGCCAAATACATATCTGTTGAAGGTATGGTACTAAATCAGTACTATCAAGTTCTGTGTTTATCACACTCTAATTCTTCTATCATGTTGGTTCTCACTTATTAGCAAGAGCTCATGAATGAGTTCCAAAGGGAGAGGGAGAATCATATTGAAGTAGGAGGATGGGATTTTATTCCATTGTAGATAAGCAGGAAAATGGGAAGCTTCTGAATGACATTTCCCAACATAGTAATTATCTTTACTAGAGTATCCTAAGGTGTGATATAGCAAATCAACTGCAAGTACTTAGCTAAAATAATTTGGTGATGTATAAAAAAAAAATTTTAAGGTTTTAAGAGCTAAAATATGTGAAAAAAATACTTGCTTTTCCAGGCAAAAACTGTCAAAAGGGGGTATGCAAACACTTAAGTGCATAATCATAAACAGGTTTGGTTTGTTCATTACAATAAAAGCATAACATTGGAATTAAAATCCTAATATAGCATATCCAACAATGCTCACATATTGGGAATAATTTCAGATCATTCTTAAAGAATAAAGACACAAAAATTTTTAAAAATTCAAAATACAAGCTATTAAAAATTAAAATTTAGCACCAATATAAAAATATGGTATGAAGATAAAGTAGTTTCAAACTCAATGACCATTCTTTTGAGACTGTCCTGCTTCAGAATGCGTCTAATACTACACAGAAATAGGTGCCATGTTTACAATTTAGCTTAATGTTTCTAAATCATAGTCTAATACTGCATGATAAAATGAACTAGAAATCTGAAGTCTACTGAATAGATTTAAGATGATTAAAAACTTAAACATAAGACCCAAAACTATAAAACTACTAAAAGAAAACATAGGGAAAATGCTTCAGGACATTTATCTAGGCAAAGATTTTATGACTAAGACCTCAAAAGCACAGGCGACAAAAACAAAAACAGACAAATGGGGCTGCATTAAACTAAAAGCTTCTGCACAGCAAAGGAAACAAACAGTAAAGAGACAATCTACAGAATGGGAAAAAATATTTGCAAACTATTTATCTGATAAGGGACTAAAATACAGAATATACAAGGAACTCAACAGCAAAACCAAACAACCCCATTAAAAAGTAGGCGACAGGCCGGGCGCAGTGGCTCAAGCCTGTAATCTCTGCACTTTGGGACGCTGAGACGGGCGGATCGCGAGGTCAGGAGATCGAGACCATCCTGGCTAACATGGTGAAACCCCGCCTCTACTAAAAAATACAAAAAACTAGCCAGGCGAGGTGGCGGGCGCCTGTAGTCCCAGCTACTCGGGAGGCTGAGGCATGAGAATGGCCTAAACCCAGCAGGCGGAGCTTGCAGTGAGCTGAGATCCGGCCATTGCACTCCAGCCTGGGAGACAAGAGCGAGACTCCATCTCAAAAAAAAAAAAAGCAGGCGACAGGCTGGGCACAGTGGCTCATACCTGTAAATCTGCAACTCCTCAGGAGGGAGGGCCTCCTGAGGCCAGGAGCTCAAGACCAGCCTGAGCAAAATAGCAAGACCCAGTCTCTACGAAAAAAAATTTAAAATTAGCTGGGCATGGTGGCATGGAACTGTTGTCCTAGTTACTGGAGAGGACGGCGTGAGCCCAGGAGTTCAAGGTTACCGTGAGCTACAATCACGCCATAGCACACTAGCCTGGGTAACAAAGCAACACCTCATCTTTAAAAAAAAAAAAAAAAAAAAAAAAAAAAAAAAGGAAAAAAAAGTTAAAAAGTCCAATACAGAAATAAAATTCCTTAAATGTAACTATCCAGTTTAAATTGAAAACTGTAGAGTATATCTCATCTTTCAAGCCAGAGTTATACTACTGACACATTCCTCTCAGAGGACACAGTGTAATAATACAATCTGTGGCTTAGAATCTCAAAGTTCTACATTCAAATCTCAACTCAGCACTTACTATCTAAAGTACCTTAGATCAGTTACTTAATTTCTCTCAGCTAAAGCTTCTTTCTCATCTGTTTAAAAAAGAGGGGAGAGGCGGTGATATAGTGTAAAGCTCAAGTAGAATCATGAATGTGGAAGTTCCCCATAAACACTAAACAAGACATCAAGCACATCCTCACTTTTCAGAACAAAATAAAGTTATAGGTATATGAAATCTTTCCTACCCCTAGTGGATGATGTCTTTACCTCTAAAGGGGTATTGGGGTCCTTCCAGAGGTTGCAAAGGTTGGGCTTCCCTCACTGAATAAATACCTAAAGAGCACACTGTCTTCAGACAGTGTGAATTCTAGTACATTTATCAACAGATTTACTCAAATTTTGTGAACACTAATTATTTCAGATCTGGTTTCAAGGATCTATTCCCTCCCCACCTTCAGATTATTTTCCTGCAACACAGGATCTTTACAAGTTTCTTTTAAGGACTCAGGGTTCGTTTTTTTTGTTTGTTTTGGTTTTTTGTTTTTAAGTGCTTTTCTTCCCTATCTGGGGAAACCTAACCAAAAGGAAATTAGGTAAAAATAATGCATAAAATATGCATTACTTTTTAAATAGGAAAAAATATAACATTACAAAACTAAAATGTAAGGTCTTCAGATTGGTAATGAAAAAAAATTTTCATGTTCTACTAAAAGGGATTAAGAAAAAATAAGCAATAAATGCCCTAAATTATTTAAAAATTTGCCTTAGCTGGGCACAGCAGTTCACAGGCATAATCCCAGTGACTCAGGAGGCTGAGATGGGAGGATAACTTGAAGCCAGCAGTCTGAGACAAGCCTGGGCAACATAGCAAGACCATATAACTAAAAAATACTTTTTTAATTAAAATTTTAAAATTAGCCAGGCAAGGCTGGGCATGGTGGCTCACACCTGTAATCCCAGCACTTCGGGAGGCCAAGGCGAGCGGATCATGAGGTCAGGAGATTGAGGCCATCCTGGCTAACACAGTGAAACCCCATCTTTGCTAAAAATACAAAAACAAAATTAGCCGGGCATGGTGGTGGGCACCTGTAGTACCAGCTACTCGGGAGGCTGAGGCAGGAGAATGGCATGAACCCGGGAGGCGGAGCTTGCAGTGAGCCAAGATCATGCCACTGTACTCCAACCTGGACGACAGAGCAAGACTCCATCTCAAAAAAAGGAAAAAAAAAATATTAGCCAGGCAAGGTGGTAAACACCTGTAGTCCCAGCTACTTGGGAGGCTGCAGTGGGAAGACTGCTTGAGCCCAGGAGTTCAAGGCTGCAGAGAGCTATGATCATGCCACTGCCCTCTAGCCTGCATGACAACAGCAGAATCCCATCTCTCAAACAAAAAAAAAAAACAAAAAAAAAACAAAAAAATTGCCCATGACAGCAGCAGAATAAACAAGATGACCTGAAGCAGTTTCCACTTCTAAGACGTCAAACTAATACATACATACTCAAACCTTTACCGCTTCTCTATTCAAGGAATTTAATTACAAACATTCTTGTTTTAAAAATTGTTTGGTGTTTGTTGCTCCTGCTGTTGCTCCTGTTAGAGGGTAAGAAAAGTATTTTCTTGGTTTTTGTATTCTACATTTGGTACTTTGGGTACAGTCAGTATAGGGAAAGACAGGTGTTTCACAAAAATAGCTGGATTTTTCTCACCTAATACACTTTAGAGCAGGAAGCTTCTTGGAAAGGTAGAATAAAGAATGGAAGGATGCAGGACTTTCCAAGCATTCATGGTAACAGAAAGGAAAGCAGAGATTCTCTAAGAGGGAAAGAGACATAAGAAGTCAAAACATGGGCGAATGGGTACGGTAAAGAACAGTACCTTACAGTACCAGAGAAAGAAAGCAAGACAGTCAAGTATATCACAAAATACTGCCCACTGCCAAGAAGAAAATTAAGGAAAATATACAATCGTTGAAAGACAAAAAGAAAAAGTATTAACAATCTTTGGGATTCAGTTTCTTCATCTGTGATAGTCTTAAGACTACTCTGGGAATCGACATGGGGCTACCTAAGTGAGAGTCCCGGGCACACTGACAGGCCGATCACTGACCCTCCGAAAAGGATAATGTCCTCCCCACTGCCTAAAGTCACTCACAGAATATTATAATGGAAAGCGGAGCTCAGTAATCACCTCACCCTAAATGAATAAACCAAACAATTCAGTCGTGTTATAACCTGTACAGAATTCCTATATTATAAAAAATTTAATAAGATATTACTATAGGATCTCAAAGCCTTACCAATGTCAAATACAAATGAACGGCTGCAGTGGAAAAAACCCTTTGTACTGCTGCAACAGGAGACTCCTTCCCTCACTAACATCAGGGCAAAAGGAGGCCCTCGAGGCCTTCCTCCACAAATTTCTCCAAACTGGTAGGAAGTTAAGTATAAGGGGTTTCCCTCTCTGCTATATGGTTATAGGTTGACAAACAGAAACAGAAATCTGTGCTCCAACTTAGTCATAAAAAAGCTGAAACTCAAACATTTTCTCACAGGAAAATGATAATGGTTAAATTTTCAAGCTAGCCCTCATAGCAATTAAATGATGCGGCAAAAATGCCATTTTAATTGACTATTTTTCTCATAAGTATAATGAATAAGCTACTTCATAAAGCGGATTTTATGAAAAGGTCTGGAAGTGTAGCCCTAACATCCTTACGGAAAAAAAAAAAAATTGTGTCCTGAGTTTTAAACAATTTACACAAAAACTTTTAGATCATAACTAAGGAGGGGACAGTAGAAGACTGTGAGATAAACAGGGAGAGAGTTGCTTGGTTTGGTAGAAAAGGCATCTAAATTATACTAAACCACAGCTGCTATGAAAACGTCTTCAGTATAACTGTCTCTCTCATTTAGCAAGCATTTAAGCTCTGCCCTGAGCCCAATGCAGTGGCCTCCCAAAGGGAGTAACAATTTTTCTAAAGCTAAACACACAGTCCTAGGAATGCAAGAATTCCGTTGCATCTTGCTGGGTAAATCACACACCAAATCCTAGTGCTTTCAGATTCACATGTACCTATCTTGATTACCTTGCATTGGCTCTGTCTCAGAACTAACACACTTAGTGTTATTAGTCTAAATACTAAGGGGAAAAGAAGAAACTAACGCTTATTACGCATTCCGCATGTTCTCATTTCACTTTCACAACCCTGTAAGATAGGTAAACATTATCCCCAATTTATACATTAAGAAAATGATGTTAAATTACTTGCCCACACCACCAGTAAAGAGAAGCTAGGACTCTGAATTCCACTTTGTTCACTATTCAAGGGCTCCTCCCCACCCCAAAAAAAGGGCTCTTCTCCCCTTCAAAAAAATCAATCATGGGGTGCCACTGGAGAGTTGACCACTCACATTAATTACTTGTTATTCTAGTTCAGCAGTTCTGGGAGCGAGTAATGGAGAAGATAAACCACCAATTCCTCATTTCACAGAATCAATTCAGTACTCAGGGAATACTCTAAGGGGTAAAATGTCCTTAGAGGTGAATCCTAGCTCTTCGCATCATTTCCCAATTCCTTCTCAATAGAGACTCTAGGACCAGAGCTCCCGTTATCACCTCCATCCTAGCATAGCTAATTGTTTCACAAAGTTTCCTTTTAAAACAAGACTTTCTACCAGAATAGAAGACCTCTCTGCTGGTCCTCAAATTTAAATAAATTTCATTTTCACACGATAACCTGCCTAATAGCATTCCAAAACACTCGTTACCACCGCAGTTTCAAGTTATTTGGTAGTGAACTGTGAACTAAATCTTGACTAAATTGCAGTAAAGATGGGAAACAAAAATCTGTTTAGACAGATTTCCTATCTAAAATTTTCCATTACGAGCTTAGGAAAAACAAAACCTGTACACTCAACATTTTAAATCTGTTTCTAACTGAACAAGATGATAGGTGATGCAATGAGGCTTAACTCTATCATGTAATTGACACAAAAAACTAAAATTGTAAAACATTCAATACTTTAAATTACTGAATATTCTTTTTAAAGAAGTAGAATACTGTAAGAGTTATTTAGCTTCTGGAGTTTAACACTTATAACAGATAAAAAAAGGTTTCTAAGAGGAATAGGGTCTCAACTGAAAACAGGTTTAAAAAAAAAAAACCCGTGTCTATAAAACACCTAAACATTGATACATGTCCAAAAACATTTCCCATTGTAAAGTATTATTTCTAATACTAACGGCAAAACAAAACAGATCAAACATTTGCAGTCAAATGTCCAAATTTTTGAACTGAGAAAATGATGTCAACGTTTTTCATCCGTTTAAGGTTCCAGACCCAGCCACCGGGTTCATCAATTCAGGTGCGGAAACTCATTAAAATTGAGCTTCTGGAGCGAAAAAAACATATTACCAGAATTTGGCTTCTCGGGTAAAATTGCCCCGTGGCCCACACCAGAAACCTCGGGCAACTGCCCGGGCCTTGCCCACCCCTCCCGCGGGCCGCACCTGCCAA
>NW_012104576.1:126118-136339 GCF_000951045.1 Mandrillus leucophaeus
CGCCGCTGCTGCGCGCCAGCGGAGGGAAATCGGCGAGAAGCGATTGGACTGCCCGGCCCCGGACTGGCTTTTTCGCTAGTCTGGGGCCCTCAGCTGCAGCAAACTCCGGAGCGGGCGAGGCCGGTCAGGTGGGCGACTCCCTCTACCCAGACTCCAGACTCGCTTCCGCTTCCAGTGCCTCCTGCCTGCGCCCGGAGATGGTCAAAGGCCTCCTGCTCGGAGAGGGGAGATCTGGAAAAGGAGGAGACGACACCATTTTCAGACCCATCCCAGTGTCACCCACAGTGCTGTCGGAAAGGTCCCCGGAGCCACCCTGTGCATTCCCAGGGTCCGCAGGGTGGAGTCGCCACGAGGGAACTAGGTAGGGTGCACTCGTGGCCGTCTCTCCTGGATACCCTCTGGGCTGAGGCCGCTGACACCTAGGTTCTTGCTTCTCTAAGTTGGCCTGAGTGGTGAATGTTTGGGGCCAGAACAATCACAGCTGCCTTGCTAGTAAAGAAGCACTTCATTGGGCCCTTCAGGTTCCTACCCAGGACACGGCCTCTGCTGCTCCTGGGTGTCTGCCTCCCTTGGGGCCCTAAGTACAGGCTCCTACGGGAAACTCCTCCTCTCTCTCCTCCCTAAGAATCCATTCATTCTGATGCCTGTAAATGTCACCTTGTGACCCCCAAGTCAACCACTTACCAAAGACCATGAACTGCAGAACTTCTCCTTTACACCTACATTTGGACCACATGCCCTAATCCCAGCAGATTTGCCCATCTCTGTCACTAGCACTACTAAGTCAAAACCCTAGTGTCATCCTTCACTAGCGCTCTCAGACACCCCCACAACCTTCAAAGTCCAGCTCAGCCCCTCACCTCCAAGAAGCCTGCCCTGACCCATAGGCTCCTTTCCTTCTTTGTCTGGAATTGGAGCTATGTTCAACTTGTCTTATTTCCCTTATAAGACTGTCAGCTCCCAGAAGGCAAGCTCCAGGCTAAAATCATCTTTCTAACCCCTCACCACCAACCCAGCACCTGGTGTATAGTTGTTGCATGGGAAGCCAGACTAGTACAAGAATATGTTGTAATCAACAGATCTTGATTCTTCCTTCAAAGTGTCATTATTGGTAACTCCTCCCAGGCCTGATTGTGCTCTCCTGGGTTATGGCCACCCCTTTCCACCTTCCGATCTTTAGGCTCCTCCCCTCACTAATCATAGCTGCCCACTCCTGCCCAGAAAATGTCTGTTCTGTGAATGATAGAATTTCTCAATAGCCAGATACACTTCTATTTAGGGGTAGCAGGGATGTCCAACAACATAACGAAAGAGCTAACCGTCCGAGAAGACAGACCCCTCCCCAGTGGCCACCATGGAAGTATACTATGGAATGAAGCCACATTCTTACAGAACTCTCCAGGGAGCTAGTCAACAAGTGGGGCTGAGCTACGCAGGCCTTCGGGGAACAACCTTAAAGCTCTTATTTCATCCTCTAAGTTCACTCCCTTGTCTGCTGTATGTGATGACAGTCACAGAGCCTAGGGCCAGTTTTTCCAAAGTTTATACTCTTGTTCCCAGTCTGAATCCATCTTAGATTATGGCTTTCCCAGATGAAGAAAATTCTCCATGATTGCACACCTCAGCTCCAGGGTGGAAGGGCATTAAACCCAACCAAGGAAGGGAAAAGAAGGGACCAAAGTGAGAAGGAAGGGACTTAGTAAGCCTGGACTCCTACACTCTTGCTATTTGTATAAATTTAGATTGCGTGAGTTCAAGCAAAAGGGCATAGCACACATTGGCCTTCAGCAGGACCGTGCACCTGCTCTCTTATCCCCCTAGCATCTGCTCTGATCCTTTCCTTCCTCAGGCTCCCAGTCCACTCAACACACCACACACACACACTCTCCCAGCATATGAGCTACCTTCCAGCTTGCCTCTGAAAATCAAGACCCTCAGCATAGTAACCTTCCCTCCTCTCCAATCGCTCTGCTTTGTGTTCTCGCCACCACCAGGCTCACTACCTACTGCTTCTCAGGATCCTCAACTATCATTGCCCCGTCTCCCATTTTCACCCTGACCTGCTCCATAGACTCCTTCTGCAGTCCTAGGAAGACCTGCCCTGTTGGTACCCTCATCCCCCCATTTCCTCTCTCTTCCTCCTCTCTCCATCTGACTACAAAGGAGAATCATCCACTCCAAATCCTTTTATTTCAATGTAATTCATTTGATTCTCAGCACCTGAAGGTCTGCATTCTGACACTATCACCTCCTGGAAACTACTTTCCCAGAATTTCCCAGGGCCATCCCAACTTCAGACCATTGCCTGGTTCTGGCTGGGCTTTTGCATACAGTTTCCCTCAACTCGTGTCCTCTAGTCTTGAAACCCACACATCTGCATCATCCTCCAAGAGCTGTCTCAGGGCACTTTCCTAAGGAAGACTTCCCCAACTGCCGTTAGTTCAGCTGGATTTTTCACACCCATTATGTCCTTTCCTGTAGCACTTACTCATTCCACCCTTCTCCAAGAAATCAAATGGGTCTGCTTCTCACATTGGCAAACATCTGTTTTCGTCTTCAGTGACAAGGATTGTTCTTCAATTATTTTTACCTTACACAGAGACTAACATAGTGCCTACCACCTAACATGAATTTAACATACAGTCTTGGGTGAATGATCTCCCTGTATGTTTTCTGAGACCATAATGAAATAGGTTGGAAGAGAGAACTGAGATATTTACCTCAGCAAGTCACAAATCTGCAAACTCAGAAACTCTAATTAATTAAATTTCTTTGTTATAGACATATTGGTTTTAATTAAAAATTCATTGCAATGTCTTATTGAGTAGCTATATAAAAGATAAATATGATAGAGCAATTTATCTAAGAAACAAAGTATGCAAATAGTTTGACTTATGTCACTATTACTTTTAGGTTTAACTCATTACCTTAGATGATAAATTGCAACTCGATGAGCAAGAAAGGAATCAAGTTTTCTACAGGAAATTCGTCAAGACTGGTGGCTATTAAAAACAGCCTATAACCGCCGGGCGCGGTGGCTCACGCCTGTAATCCCAGCACTTTGGGAGGCCGAGGCGGGCGAATCATGAGATCAGGAGATCGAGACCATCCTGGCTAACACGGTGAAACCCCATCTCTACTAAAAATGCAAAAAATTAACCGGGCATGGCGGTGGGCGCCTGTAGTCCCAGCTACTGGGGAGACTGAGGCAGGAGAATGGTGTGAACCCGGGAGGCGGAGCTTGCAGTGAGCCGAGATTGCGCCACTGCACTCCAACCTGGGTGACAGAGCGAGACTCCGTCTCAAAAAAATAAAATAAAATTTTAAAAAGCCTATAACCAAACAAATTTTATAAATGATTTACAAGAAATGCAGACAGCATCATCTTCTTCTCTTAGAGTTTAAGTTGATCAATAATTTTTTATCACGAGCGAATTCCATAACGGTAAATCCCCCATCACCTTTGGTGAATGATACTGGCCCTTTGCAAAGCTCGATGAGATACACTTCTAATCTTCTCTCCTTGTTTTCTGCTGCCTGGAGAATCACACAGCAGCACTTAAGGAGCCAGCCAGTCTGATGACTCAGCTCATAAAACAATGTGTGGCCACAAAGATGATGTTTATCCATGAGCATTCTGGAGGCTCTTGCTACTGAAGTCGGCAAGCAGTGGGTAAGTGGCACACGATGCTCATTCTCAAGAGTTCTGGCAACGGTGCCACCACAGCACTCACTTCCCTCTCTCAGCAGTTGATTTCATCTGATG
Source organism: Mandrillus leucophaeus (assembly GCF_000951045.1). NCBI lineage: Eukaryota > Metazoa > Chordata > Mammalia > Primates > Cercopithecidae > Mandrillus > Mandrillus leucophaeus. The sequence goes on from NW_012104576.1 coordinate 129,885, forward strand.
CTCTGTCCAAGCAGAATGGTAGAAAAAAACTTCAGAGAAATGCAATGGGTATAGAGGCAAATCCAAACAAAGTGCAGGTGATAGTGGTGACATTCTGCCTTCTCTTGATCAGGAAGTGCCAGCAGCTGGAGCTTATACCCATATGAACCCCAGGGTCAGGTAAATGGAAGGCTCAGGAACACATTACCCAACTTACTTCTGCCCTTCTGGGTTCCTCAAGGAGTGGGTCTGCTGTGGTTGTAAAACATCTGCAGAGCTAATTTTCTTCGTGGCAGAGAGACGCGCAAGCTAGTGCCACTTCACCACCACCCCTTATTTATCCCAAAGCAACACCTTTTAGGAAGCCTCCTTTCAGGAGGCAACTTTAGAATAAGGGGCTAATTCAAAGTAAGTTAACACAAATGGACACAGTGGCTCACGCCTGTAATCCCAGCACTTTGGGAGGCTGAGGCAGGCAGATGACTTGGAGCCAGAAGCTCAAGACCAGCCTGGTCAACATGGTGAAACCCCATCTCTACTAAAAATACAAAAATTAGTCAGTCATGGTGGTATGCACCTGGAGTCCCAGCTAATTAGGAGGCTGAGACAGGAAAATCACTTGAACCTGGGAAGCAGAGGTTGCAGTGAGCCGAGATTTTGCTCCACTGCACTCCAGCCTGGGTGGAGTCTGAAAAAAAAAAAAAAAAAGATGAAGTTAACACAGAGATGGCTGACACAGTTAGAGCCCCTTCAGGTGAAGAGACCTAAATTGTCTAAGAAGATATTAGTGTTTTGCTTTAAGTTTTGTTGCATCTGAATATATTTTCAGTAGGGAGGGGATAGGGAAGAGTGTGACAGGAAGACGGATTAAGCAGTGCAATATTTCATTATTTTCCCTAAAATGACACACTTTAACCATCTGTTCCTATTTTATCAACCCATTCAAAATATTATTAAAATGTGGATTTCTTTCAGTTAGCCAAGGTCTTCAAATGAGAAATGGTCAAATCTCCCCTGTTTGTAATTCCTGGAGACTGATACGGCACTTCTGGATGGGGTCTAATGAACAAGCCCCACCATGAGAAGCACCCCCAGATGTGTCCAGATGTGTCAGAGAATTCTCAGCACTTGCGTCCTGCCCACTCAAGACTGTGAGCTACCTGGAGACAGCACCGTGCTATATTCTTTTTTTATTTTTAGTGACTAGCATGCAGCATCTGACACATAGTAGGTGCTCAGTAAATGTTGTTTGGATGAATATATTCGTAAATTAGTGCTTTTAATGTTTTCCAGAAATTCATATTTTTGTTCCAATAGGGTTTTTGTTTGCTTGTTTATTTTCTGTCCAGGAGAAAGGGCGGAGATAGAATCAAAAACAAGATACCCCCTGGAAGGAAGCGCAAGTAGATGGAAACTTGGCATTACCTAGTTCTCTTTTCCCTTGGGGGAAATAATTATGTCCTTAAGTTTCTGCACTAAGTCACCAAGGAGGGCTTGAAATTAAAAACCTTGGAGAGTAATTAGCAACAAAACGTTCTGATGTCAAGAAGCAAATTTTATGGAACCATATTTGTAATACTAATTGGGCCTCTGCATAGCCAAATGGTGAAATTATTGCTACAACACAAATAGGCCCAAAAGAGAAAAACAGCCCAAAATAGCACAGATATTCCAAATCAGGACAGAGGTAATTTATCTACACATAAAAAGCCACCAATGGAAATGCCTTCACCAACTCACTTGAGTTAAATGAGTTAAAAGCAAAAGCCTGTTGTGTAGTGTAGCACCACCTACTCCATCTCTGAAATGCTATGGGACTGGGGGTAGGAAGAGAACTGAGACTTTATCCGCACCAACTTTTCCTACTTTTTATCTTGAAGTGTAAAAAATTTGAGTCATTTATTTACCAAACATTTATTGAGCACCTATTATGGGCCAGGTCCAGAGCAAAAAAATAAATAAATAAATAACAGGGAGCCACTGCATCCAGCCTCTCTTCATGGAGTTTAACATCTAGCTAGGTGAAGAGACATTGAACCAATAATCACACCAGCAAATATCTAATGAAAGACACAGGACAGGCGCAGTGGCTCACCCCTGTAAATCCCAGCACTTTGGGAGGCTGAGGCAGGCAGATCACTTGAGGCCAAGGGTTCCAGACCAGCCTGGCCAACATGGCGAAACCCCATCTCTAATAAATATACAAAAATTAGCCAATGTGGTGGCAAGCACCTGTAGTGCCAGCTACTAGGGAGGCTGAAGCAGTAGAATCACTTGAACCCAAGAGGCAGAGGTTGCAGTGAGCCGAGACTGCACCACTGTACTCCAGCCTGGGTGACAGAGCAAAACTCCATCTAAACAACAACAACAACAAAAAAAACAAAAAAACAAACAAAAAAAAAATGAAGAGAGAGACAAGTACTAGGAGAGAAGAGAAAGAGAAAGTGTACATGTACAGAGGGAGCCTCAACTAGGGGTTCTGACCTAGTTTGCAAATAGGGAAAACTTCCTGGAGGAAATGATATTTAAACTGGAGGCTGACAATACATACAAATCAGCCAAGTAAAGAAGAGAAAAGTGTTCTAGGCAGAGGGAGTAGCATTTGGGGGAGGTGAATCTGGTGAAGAAGGAGCTTAACGTATCCAAGGAAAGGAAAGGCCAGTGTGACCAGGACGTGATGTGTGAGTGAGCAAGTAGGGAGTGGGGAGAAATGTGGGGACTAGAGTGGGAGATAGGGCAGCTGTTGGGGCCTTGCCACGTCCCATGACATTAGGGAACCAACCATTGACAGACCTTGAATCAGAAGCAGAGATGAGAGACATGAATAAGAACGTGATCTCCCCTCAAGGAGATCCTGGGCTTGTTGAGGGAACAGCATAGGAGGAAGACTTATCCTCTTGAGTCCTGGGCTCAGAGGCACCACTGCACATTCCCCAATTCTCTGAGCACCAACAAAGTCTGCCCAGAAGCATCTAGGACCACTGCTCACACAGGACCACTCCAGGCTTCTTTCTCCTCCTTGAGCCAATCTTTCCTTTGTTCTCGAGATGGCACACCTGTGTCCAGGGTCTAGCGCTCATCTCCCAGGTTTGGAGGGGAAGCACAGCTTACGTCCCTACACAGCCCACTCTCCAGGTTCTGTGACCCACTGCTTTAGCTGTGGTCTCAACACCTTGCTTGTCCATTACACCTCTGCCCATGCTAAGGGTCCAGAGAAAGAACATTGCCGGGGCACCAACAAGCAATTGGCCCTGAATCAGATCAAGGATTATGGCTAATCTCTTCCTTGAAGAACATTTAGTAGGGGATGCCAACAAAGAGAAATCTTTAGAAAACTCTCACAAGATCAAACCTTGGACTTCTACTCAGAACATGCAGGGCCCTGACCCAGAGAGCAGCAGGAATAGTACTCACCCTGTCACCACCGAGGAAAAGCAACTCTAAGAAATGGGGACTATTCTGTTCTCCAATTAGCATTGAGGGTGATGAATCAGAATTTATAATATGCAGTTATGAATTATCGAACAATCAGAGAAGTGATCCTGATTCAGAAATCTGCCATTCCGGGAGCCATGGCAATTCTTCATGAGAACTCAACATGGGGTGGCCCCTGGCCAAACCTCACTTGCACCCAGCCTGTCCCAGCCCCAGTCTGTCACTCCAACCCACTGACAGCCTCAGGCTTTTTCAAGTTTCAGGTGACCTAGCAACAGGGAATAGAACTTGAGGGCTCTGGAGTCAGAGCTGGGTTCACATCCAGCTCCAGATAGATACTTCCTAACTGGGCGACCCCAGGCAAGTAGCTTAATCCCTCTGAAGCCAGTTTAATGGCTTCTACATCAGGGATGCTTCTGAGGATAAAGCCTGCAAAGTTCTCAACACAGAGCCTGGCACAAGGTTAATGTTCACAAAACTTTGGAACCTTGCTCCCCTCCTACCGGCTCAAATTGCTTCCCAGAAATGCTGGGTCTCCTTGTATTTGTGGAATCTACTTCTCCTACAAGTTAGCCTGTGAGAGCTGGTTTGGTCACCCCTGTGCAGCTGGGCTGGCCTCCTGCATCCGCCTCTTACCAGCCAGCACTTAACTCAGCGTGAGCCTCTTCTCTCTATTTAACACCAAAAGGTATTGATTTCCCTAAGCTATTTCCATGATGCAACACCCCTGAGAACTACGTATTGCATCAGTTCTCCTCCATGACCATTAAACCCCCTGCTCACAGCCACTCTCCCTAGAGCCACAAGGTCCTCAGCTGCCAAGGCATAGATCTGTTTCATTTTGCACTTGCTTAAAGGTCAAACATGAATTTCTCCCCATTATTGTACTGTGTCTTGTCACACAGACTCTCTGTTTCATGGATTAGTCATAGTCTTGCTATCAAATTAAATATTCCTTGGTAGTTATTTTTAGAGAAATCTTTTTCTAATTCTACGTGGTGCAATGATGTGTGTGCACCCACAGCTCTGGAATCCAGGCATTACCAGGTGGGTTCCAAATTGTATGAGGGTTCACATTCCTCTAGAAAGCAACAGCCAGTGAAACAGTGGAGTTTGTAACCTGACTCTGTCCATGGACTCTTCTGTCCAGCCCAAAATAATTAATCCCCATGCCTTGGATAATCCAGTCACTTATCATCGGTCCAGTAAAAGTCCAAAGGAGGTTCTTGATACAATTGTGAGTTAAGCAAAACATGTCTATGCCATCCCAACCTCTTGTTTGACTCTCTCCTTGATCTTAGTACAGAGGCACCAAGGGCAATTGTGCCTTCATGCCCTGCACCCCATGGAAGACTGCCCTCAGGAAAGGCCCTGTCACCCCCTTGACTGAGGCCTGAGTGAATGATACTGGTTATATCCCTGCCTGCTCCCATGGTTCTGCCTGCACACTCAGACCAGCGTCCATAGGGAAATGAGGTCCTCCGAACCAAATTTTAGACTTAACTGGGGTGAGTGTGCATGGAGAAGGAAGGGCTTGCTAAAAGGGAGTCCTCTTCACCTGCTCGAAGGCACTGTGAAGATAAGAAGCTGTACATACCTTGGGCTTTAAGGACTTTATATAGTTGGTCCAGCATAGTTGAAGCAACAAAACCCATAGTAACTCTATTTTTGTTGTTGTTGTTGTTTGTTTGAGACAGAATATCGCTCTGTCACCCAGGCTGGAGTGCAGTGGCGTGATCTCAACTCACTGCAAGCTCCGCCTCCCAGGTTCACGCTGTTCTCCTGCCTCAGCCTCCCGAGTAGCTGGGACTACAGGTGCACACCACCTTGCCCGGCTAATTTTTTTGTATTTTTTAGTGGAGACGGGGTTTCACCGTATTAGCCAGGATGGTCTCGATCCCCTGACCTCGTGATCCGCCTGCCTTGGCCTCCCAAAGTGCTGGGATTACAGGCATGAGCCACAGCACCCAGCTAACCCACAGTAACTATTAATTCAAGACAGGCTTTAGCATTTACTCCTGGGGTATGAACTGTGAGGAGGGGGGCAGATTTCCCACTCCCATGCTTTCTTCTATGTGTGGGTCTCCACTTGCTGGGATATGTGGGGCCTCACTTACCCAAAACAAGTGAGACTAGGGGAAGGGGGAAAGTCAGCCCAACACAGACCCATGTGACTTCACACTAAGCCACTTCCTCCTCTAAGCCTTCTTCAGTAAAGAAGAAAATGCTTTGACCTCCATCTGAGTTTTTATTTCTCCATTGTTCAGAACTTGGATGAGGTAAAGAGGACTACTTATTGGGGACCGTCTCAGAAAGCCCCTATAGATTATAAATGCTTCAGCTGTTCAGAGGTAGGGGAGGCTGAGTGGATTGGAAAAATCTGGGAAGGCTCGGCTGAGGCGGCGAGATCTCAGAGGATGAGTTTAAATGGATATGACTCTCAGGGTGGTCTCATGAACCAAGGCACAGAGGCAGGAAGAACGAGATGAATGGGATGCAATAACAAGGCCAGTGTGACCAGAGCCCAAGACTTCCTTGGGGGTGGGGGCAGGGTGGCAGGTGGGTGGAGGCAGACTATGAAGAATTTTGAGTAGTCAGTAGAGACTAAACTAGTCAGTGGGTCAAGGTATATTTTCTGAAGGCTCTTCAGGGTCCAGGGGAAGTGGCTGGGGATAGTCAATGTTGGCTTAGAGGAGAGTCTGTGGGGCAGGCCAAGAGGCTGCTATGAGGCATTTAGGAGGAAGAGTGCAACTGTGAAGACTGGCTGAAGGCATGGAGACAATGCAGGAGGACACAGAGATTTGACCTTGCATCATTCCAGCTGGTGAGGACAGCCCTAGTAGGGCTGATGAGCCATTCAGAGAGCCCCTGGGGAAAGGTACAAATTTGGGTCACCTGATGGAAACTGCTTCCTCCCGTGAGGAGAAATAGAATAGTAAATGAAAAGATGGGAAAATGAACATCTTCTTTAACTATCAAGAAAGACAAATTGAAGCTACAAGAAGACCCCTTCTCTTTTTCTTTTTCTTTTTTTTTTTTTT
>NW_012104576.1:137565-150473 GCF_000951045.1 Mandrillus leucophaeus
CCTGTAATCCCAGCTACTTGGGAGGCTGAGGAGGAGAATTGCTTGAACCTAGCAGGTGGAGGTTGCAGTGAGCCGAGATCGTGCCATTGCACCCCAGCTGGTTGAAAGAGCAAGTCTTCCTCTCAAAAAAAAAGAGAATGAGAAGGAGAAGGAGAAGACAAATACAATGTCACAATGTCACAGGATGGAAATGAACTTGCAACTTAAGATAAAAAAAAAAAAAAAAAAAAAAAAAAAAAATTAATGACTGTGTGCAGTCAGTTAGTGTAATAGTAGGCTACTTATTTCAAGCAGGGTGGGTCCAGGTTGACCCTCCCACCAACCTATGGCAAGTAGGTATCAAGAACCCCCCCCAAAAAAATGTTAGTTCTGTGAAAATGGATTGAGAGAAGTTTCATTTCTGTAGATATCCAATGTAATATTGTCTATAAATATTGGAAATAATCCCAGTGACAACCAGTAAGGGATGAAGTGATTGAACATGGGACATTACCCCATGTAATTGTATGCAACCAATAACAACCATGAAATCCATCTATCAACAAAGAGAGTGCTAGTATATCACATTCAGCAAAAAAAAATCAGGCCCAAAACTCTGTTCACAATGTGGTTATAATTATGCAAGAACAATCACATGTAGATACAAACCAGAGTAAAATATACCAAGAAGAGACCCTTTCCTCCTTTCTGCAATTTCTCAATGATTATGTGTTGCTTCTCTGACAAATTCACCTGTATACAGCAGTACCACTTTCTCAGGAGAATAATACACACAGACGGGACATGGAGCTCGGCAGCACTGGCCACCCTGTACTCTGCAGTCCACCCACTTTGGAGCTCATCCTTCCTGCTAATGAGCAGGGAGTAGTTTTCAAAGCTAAGCTCTTGTGACAGAGAACTGTGACAGCACTGAACATGGATTCTTTTACCTGATTCATCCTTCCCAGCCTAGCTCATCTACTCATCCACTCTGGCCAACCCAGGCCCTGAATTCCAGGACATAGTACCCATTTTTGTCTTTCTCTTTGGCCACTGAGGGCTCTGGTCAGTCAGAGGAGAAGCCCAGAACTCAAGTCTCCTCGTGGTGTGCCTGGAAAAAGGCTGCCACTCCCCTTCACTGCACTCACTGTCTCCACCTCCATATCTACAGCCCCCACTTCTCCCCATGTGGGCTTCCAGTCCTATTGGCAAATCTGATTATTGCTTCTCTGTCTTCATCCTACTTTTCCTGTGCAACAGTATTCAACACAGTGACCATCCCTTTTTTATTTTTTTTATTTTTTTTTAGTGGCACGATCTCGGCTCACTGCAACCTCCGCCTCCCGGGTTCAAGCGATTCTCCTGCCTCAGGACTCCTGATTAGCTGGGACTACAGGCGCGTGCCACCACGCCTGGCTAATTTTTTTGTATTTTTAGTAGAGACAGGTTTTCACCGTGTTAGTCAGGGTGGTCTCGATCTCCTGACCTCGTGATCCACCCACCTCAGCCTTCCAAAGTGCTGAGATTACAGGCATGAGCCACCCGCCCAGCCGTGACCATTCTTATAATACTTGCTTTCAGAAGCTTCCAATAAACCACACTCTCTTGGTTTTTCTCTTAGCCGGCTGCTCCCTCTCAGTTTACTTTTCTGGATTCTTCATATCTCCCCAACCTCTGCCGCAGGATTGAGTTCCCTTTTCGTCTCTCTCCACATTCTCTCCTCTTGTCTGATATTGTGGGTTTGGACCCCCTATAAATCATGATGTCTCCCAAAGCTGTGCCCCAAGCTCATCATTCCAACTGCTTTCCTGACACCTTGAATGTCACCTTGAATATCTTGAAAGTGGCCAGTGCTGCAAACCATCCCCTCCACACACAGTCTTCTCATCTTAAGAGACAGCACCTCCATCTCTCTAGCAGCCCAAGGCAACACTCTAGCAGTCACCTTGGTGCCTCTCTCCCTCTTACATGTCCATCTATGATGAAATGGTTTTGATATTTGTCCCTGCCAAATCTCACGTTGAAATGTCATCCCCAGTGTTGAAGGTAAGGCCTGGTGGGACGTGTTTGGATCGTGGGGGCCAATCCCTCATGAATGGCTTAGCGCCATCCCAGTGATGAGTGAGTTTACCTGAGATCTGGTTATTTAAAAGTGTATGAAGGCCAGGCATAGTTGCTCACGCCTGTGATCCCAGCACTTTAGGAGACCGAGGCAGGCGGATCGCTTGAGGTCGGGGGTTCCAGACCAGCCTGGCCAACATGGTGAAACATTTAGTCTCTACTAAAAATACAATAATTAGCTGGGTGTGGTGGTGCACTCCTGTAATCCCAGCTACTTGGAGGCTGAGACACAAGAATAGCTTGAACCTGGGAGGTGGAGGTTGCAGTGAGTTGAGATGGTGCCATTGCACTACAGCCTGGGCAACAGAGTGAGACTCTATCTCAAAAAAAGAAACAAACAAACAAAAAACGGTGTATGACACCTCCGCCTTCTCTCTCTTGTTTCCACTCTTGCCATGTGACATGCTGGCTCCTTTTGGAAGCTACTTGTTTGATCATGACAGTGACCAATGGACAAACCTATGGCGCTGTTCTTCATTTTTTTGAGACAGAGTCTCACTCTGTCACCTAGCCTGGAGTGCAGTGGTGCAGTCTTGGCTCACTGCAACCTCTGCCTCCTGGGTTCAAGCGATTCTCCTGCCTCAGCCTCCTGAGTAGCTGGGATTAGAGGCGCATGCCACGCCCAGCTAATTTTTGTATTTTTAGTAGAGACGAGGTTTCACCATGTTGGTCAGGCTGGTCTCAAACTCCTGACCTCATGATTCACCCGCCTCAGACTCCCAAAGTGCTGGGATTACAGGCGTGAGCCACCGCGCCCAGCCCTGGCACTGTTCTTAGAGTCCATCACAGACCTTAACTGCTGAATGCTATTCCTCATGGAAACTGAGGCATGGACATTTCTGTAGCTCCCCCTTGGATGTGGCCTGGAGGAGTTGGAGAAATCAGGCCTGGGAGCATACAGCATGTATTTGATCTGATTCATTCATCAGGTTCAGGTTAGGTCTTGACTTCTGGGCTTACAAAACTGGCCCTGGGGAGCATGAGGCGTGTGGATCTGCACTTAGTAAGATGGACAAGGACTGCTGGGGGACGAGGCTGGAACAGGGGGCTGAAAGCATGCCTTCCTTGGGCCTGGAACCAGGTAGTGCTCTCAGAGTTTATCGTTTGCTTAGGAAACGTTCTTATTCCTGTTGGGCTGTCCCCCAGCACCCAAGGCCTGAAGCATAACCCAAGTTCATGAGCATAGGTGTGGCCTTTGGAAAAGAGCACTATGTCTCTAGCTCTTTCCACCTACTCTCTTCTTCCTCCAGGCTGGCCACTGGCCTCCCAGTACTGGCTCCCTGGACCCCAAGGTTTTGACTATTGTCCATATAAACTCTTCTAGGTAAACAGCAGACTACCCTCAATGTCTGCAGGGCAGGCATTGTACAGCAGAGACCTGGGCACAGCATAGGAGCCCCTGCTCTGGCCCTCTCTGTAAGATCAGATGCTACCTGCCCTCCAGCCCCTTTCGCCTCCCCATTCTGTAGAGCTGGTCCAGGGCCCCCCCACTCCCCTCTAACCTGAAGTAATTCTATTATTGGAGCACCAGACTCTGTAATTATGGTATTTTCTCATGTGTTCTCACATGAAATCCTCCCAATAATCCTGTGAGCATAATTTTGGCCATTTTACAGTTAAGGGAACTGAGATTGCAAAGAACAGAAGAGACTTGTCCAAGATCAGCCATAGCAGCCATCCCCAGAGTTCTGAGGACTTCCCGACACCAAAACCCCTTCTCTATATCCAGGGAAATCAGCAACCACAATATTTAAGAGGCTGACCTTCAAACTTTTGCAGAACCTGGAGTGGGCACTATCAAACCTAAGACTGTGACATAGTCTTAGTGACAAGTCTGGAAGCTGTGGAAGATACTTTGGGGAAGAGGAAAGTGGCAGAGGCTTTCCCCTATCCCCTGCCACTTCCAGGATATAGTCTATGTTTTTGTGCTCTTTTCTAAATGCAGAGAAAACCCTGAGGGCTTCTTGAAAGGTGGGAGAAGTGATGGTGGTTCTTGATGCTGGCAACCACCAGCCAGAAAAAGACCGCTAGAGGTGGCCACCTGGGGCCAACCTCCCCATACCCAGTTGTGGAGCAGTATCACTAAGAAGCCTACAGTAAATGCAGGCACCATCCACACTCAAGCAGGTTCTCAAGGTGGGGGCCCCAGGGAGGTTCTGATGGAGCCCCAGGGAGGTTCTGATGGAGCCCAGAGCCAGGGGAACCCCAGAGTCAAGGGACCAGTAGGGACTGTGGAGTCTGAGAAGACTTGGCTCATCGGGAGATGTTAGGTATAAAATGGGTGCGAATGGCACCTGCCTCTGACTGCTGCAAGGATTACATGAGCTGAGGGGTTCAGGATCCATCTGTCAATAATGCCAGTTTTCCTTTTTCCTTCCATTGGACAGGATGTCCTAGGCTGTGGGGAACCTCAGGTCTGGCAGCATGAGAACTGCCCGGCTCACCTGGAAAACACAACTGGTGCTGGTTTAAGAATGCCCCGGGGAGAGCTTGTCAAGGAAGACTCTAACCAAGGGTGGACATGAGCCAGGGGTTAATGATGATTTGCATGGGAATTATCCTGGATTGTCTCTGAGCATCCATCCACAGTCCCAGTCACCCTTGGAGAGGAACATCTACCCTGAGGCTGTGCTACTTGAATCTGGGAGAAATTGTGAGGAGAATTCCTCCACTCTGGCTTCGTCATTGCCAATTCCCAGGCTGAGCTGCCCCAAACCACTCTCTTGTCACTTCTCTTCAGTCCAAGAGACCCTAATGGCTCCCTGTTGCCTCCAGAGCCTGGCATTTATTTTTCCACCCCAGGCTGGGCACTTAAAGCTTAAGAAAGGCCCTGCCCTTTCCTAGCCACACTCCCCACACCCAAATCAGCAAGACTATTCCCAGAGTCATGCTGTGCCCTCTCTGCTTTGACCTTCCACATTCCTTCCAAACCCACCTCAAGTCCCAAGGCCAAGCAAAACTACCACTCTCCTCTCATGATCTCCATAGCCCTGATTCTCTGAAAGACATCCTTATGCCGTAGAGCCTATAGGCAGTGGCCGCATTTCCAGCCGGAGAGTAGGGACTTCAACTCAGCCAGGCCATGGCATCCAACATTTCCACAGCCCCACTCCAACCACAGAATGCACCCAAGAAATCCCTGTTTGTGTCCAGCCTTTGGGCAGTTGTCGTCCTGAGAGTTGTAGGCGGGGGGACATCAGTAGCCAGCCCAGAAGCCAGGGCTCTCAGGCTTGAAGGGCCTCTGGGTTCCAGCAGAACATGCATGGGATGGGGTCTGAAAAACCCTCTTCAGGCCTCCAGGCTCTCTAGGCCCCAGTAATTCAGCATCAGTCTCCCTGCACATCTGCACTTCTCTCCATGCTATGGGCAGAGCCCCTTACACTGATCCCAGTGCCAAATACTGATGGTCTTTTCACTCAAAGCCTTTTGAAAGGAGGCCTAAGGAAGCCTAATTAAGAGCTATGGATGCCACAAAAACAGTCACTGATACAGTCCCCTTCAGGAATAAGCAAAAATGGAAAACAGCTCTACAGGAGAAGGTGAGAGCCAGAAAGACCTGAGAGGGAACTCTAAGACCAGGGAAGGCAAGGTGGCCCAGCCAGTGGTCAGGGGGCTCCAATGTTGGGCGAGACAGTTGAAGCTGGGTAGCTGGCTTCTGAGTCTCAGTTTTCTCATTTATAAAATGAAAATCAAATAGTACTTTCCAGCTCTGACCGTCTTGAAGTCTATTTAGAACTGCCTGTCCATTCCAGCTCTCAAGCTGTTTCTGAACCATGCCTGTGTCAACTTTCATTTTTCCTGGATCCACTTCCATCCCTGGAGGACTGGGTTTGGCCAGTACAAGAGGACAAACATGGAGGCAAGAAACTGCAGAGGCCCAAGAGGTACCATCTTTTTCTAAGGGTAATCATACTCTAAGGAGGAATCATCACAAGTCCTGAAGCTAGAACCACAAGCCCTTTTTTTTTTTTTTGAGATGGAGTCTCGCTCTGTCGCCCAGGCTGGAGTGCTGTGGCCGGATCTCAGCTCACTGCAAGCTCCGCCTCCCGGGTTCCTGCCATTCTCCTGCCTCAGCCTCCTGAGTAGCCGGGACTACAGGCTCCCGCCACCTCGCCCGGCTAGTTTTTTGTATTTTTTAGTAGAGACGGGGTTTCACCGTGTTAGCCAGGATGGTCTCGATCTCCTGACCTCGTGATCCGCCCGTCTCGGCCTCCCAAAGTGCTGGGATTACAGGCTTGAGCCACCGCGCCCGACCAACTGCAAGCTCGTCTAAGTCCCTCCAGTCCCGATGCCCTTTTCCTCTGCCCCTATGATTCAGACCATCTCCAGGGAGCCTTCTTTTGTTCGTAGATCCAGCTACTAACCTTCTGGGCAACCTTGGACAATTCAGCTGACCTCTGACTATCATCTCTCCAGAGTGTGGAAACTGGCTGTCTGCTCCTTCCCTAAACCCCCTTTCACACTTGCACGGCATCCTAACCTCCTCCAGGCAGCCCTCCCAGCTTCAGGTGGGAAGTATTTATTCCCTGGAACTAACTCTGTCAGAAACCCACCTGACTTCCAGAGCAACAGAAGGAAGAAAACCTTCTCAGGGCAGGCTTGGAAAGGTGGCCATAGGAGGAAGATGGCTGTCCCAGGAAGAACACCTTGGGATCCCCTCATCCCTTGGCAGTGCTCCTAGCCCAGGCCCCTAGCCTGCACTGACTCATGGGCTAGAGGGAGGAGGGGCTTGTCTCTTGCTTGCTGAGATTAGAGTGTGTGACTATTGCTGAAAATCTCTGCTCACCTCTACTCCAGGATCTCCCTCCCAAGCATTCATATAACTGTGATAAGATCAAGCCTAGTTACAGGAGCTCAGTAACAGGAATCCACCTCTCTCTTCCAGGCCCAAAGGGCAGAGCCCTATCTCCATGTAATCCATCTCCAGAGGTGAGTTGTATCTTATTGCATCTTGGTGTGAAAACAGGCACAGCCACTGGCTTTGCTGATGTTAACAGCCCCAATGAGCTGTGCATCCACAGTTTTGTGGGTTTAATTTATTGCCAGCAATTAGATATCAAAGCCATCTTAGGAGCTGGTGTTCCATCTGTAAAGTCAAGGGCCAGGTGGGGGCTGCTTCACACCTGGCCAACCCATCCTGAGCCCTGGACTCATTCTATTCTGCGTGGTCAGTGACAGAACCTAGAGAAAGGTGCCTCCAAAAAGCTTGACTTCCTTGGGTCCCATAAGAATGCCCACATGCTCACTTCTGTCTGGTGGAGGCTAGACGAGATCAAAGGCTGTTTCCACTATAAGGCCTTCGCGCTTGCTATTCTCTCTTCCTGGGATGCCCTTCTTTTCTTTTCTTTTTCTTTTTTTTTTTTTGAGACGGAGTCTCGCCCTTTCATCCAGGCTGGGGTGCGATCTCGGCTCACTGCAACCTCGCCTCCCAGGTTCAAGCAATTCTCCTGCCTCAGCCTCCCAAGTAGCTGGGATTATAGGTGCATGCCACCACACCTGGCTAATTTTTATATTTTTAGTAGAAATAGGGTTTCACCATGTTGGCCACCCTGGTCTTGAACTCCTGACCTCAGGTGATCTGCCCACCTCAGCCTCCCAAGGTGCTGGGATTACAGGCATGAGACACCATGCCCGACCTCTCTTTTCTTATAATCAACTTCTTGTCATTCATCCTTGGCTGAGTGTCCCCTTCTCAGAGACACCCCCCACCCCCCGACCCTTCTGTCCCTCTCTGTCACTCCACTGTTTGGCTGTTGGCTCCATCATTGTAGAAGGAGTCCTGTCTGCTTAACTTGACTCAGCCAACAGCACAGAGACACCTGCCCAAAGGAGGCACGCTGGGCCAGTCCATCCCGTCACTAGCTGGTACGATGCCCCACAGTCTCTGGCTCCCTTCCTGACCTTGTAAGGAGGGGTTCTCTGTACCTGCCTGATGCCACTGGGCAGAGCCTCACCTGCTTCACCTGTATTTCACAGCAGCCCTAGCCAGTCCCACTGCGCAGCCTACTAAGGCCTGGCCTGGCAGGAACCGAGAGAGAGAGAGAGAGAGAGACCGACCGAGACCTCAAGGGCAGGTGGGCGGCTCAGTTAGACAGGAGCTCTGACTGCAGCTTCTCGCAGGAAGTCAGCCTCCTTTCTGAAGGCTTTAACCTGTGACTCAATACTTCCTTAAACACCGTCCCACCCCACGTGGTCTCATGTGAGGTGAATTTTTTCAGGACCTGTGACATGCTGGTAGCACAGCAAACTGTCATGCCTGACCTCTCCCAGTCTCACAGTCTGGGGGGCAGGCATTGCTATCCATATGTTCTAATGAGGAAATGGGCTCAGAGAGATTAAGGGAGTTGTCCAAGGTCGCAGAGTGGAGTCAGAAGGGGATCCCAAGCTGTGTGACTCAGACCCAACATCTGTCTCCTCTGCAGGGAAGCACTCTGACTTTAAAGCATCCCGAGAGGTGCCAGGCACTCCTTGCCCAAGTTCAGGGACCAGAGGCCATAGAAGGGCACCCCCAAGAATCCTTCCTCTGGCATCGAGGGGCATAGGAGGTCAAGGCAGAGGAGGAACGGGTTTGTGACGTCTTCTCCAGATCAGGGAAGGGGTCAGATGACATTGGAACTCTTTGGGCAGGGATAGCCTTCCCATTAGGAAGGGGATTGTGAAGCTCCATGCCCCTAGCTTCAGACCCTGGTCCTGCCACACACCACTCATAGGAACCTAGGAAGTTTCTTCTGCTACTATTCAAGTTTCCGTGACTTCATCTGCAAAATGGGCATGATCTCTGCCTGGGAGGGCTACGAGAAGAACAGAAAAGTAAACAAAGTCAAGTATGAGATATGTGGGGCACACACTATGTGCTAAAACATGAGCTCCAAGGCATGACTCAAACAGGCCCAGAGCTAAGAGCCCAGCCCCTCACCCCCCTGGGCCTTTTCAGGGGGCCCTGAGACCCTCCATTCAGCCCTAGTAGCTCATGTGGGGGAAACATGACCCATGAGTGAAGGTACTGTCACCTGGAAGGGAGGCTGGGGTGGGGAGAGTCCCTGCACCGGGGACACTGCTTCAAGAGGTGGCTGAGGGGCCTGCCTCATTCCCACACAGGGCATCTCTGCCAGGTTTGAGGGTTGATTACTCCCTAGCTTGCTGTGAACACAGATCAAGGTCAGGAATGGGAATGGGGGTGTCATTTGCTTTATCTACACAGCCTCTACACTGGGGCAGGGTTTATAGGCTAAGGCAGGCTTCCCAGTGCTTCCCCTGCTGCCTCAGTCCCACCACCCACTCTCTGCCCCAACTGTCTCTGTCCAGAGTGAACTCTCCAGAAAGGGGGAAACAAGCCTGCCTAAGACAGCCATGACCACCCAGTCATCTCTGCTCCCCTTGTCAACACCGATGCCCCACCAGACAATACCGGCAGGTGCCTGTGCCCATGAAGTATGGACTCTCTGAGGGCAGGAACCATGGCAGAAAGGACAATCTTGTAGCCATTTTGCCACATCAGAGCCCTGCCTCTTGTCCTCACCAGCCATGAACCTCGGCAAGCCACTTAGTTACTCCAAGCCTTGGTTTCTCATCTGTAAAATGGAGATCTTAATGCCTGACTTGCAAAATTTGAGATCAGTTTTGTTAATGTCTAGTTCAGTGTTCCATAAACTTTTTTAACACGTGTAAACTTGTTCAAATTATATCTCAGGACACCAATCTATGAAATAGCTGTGTTGGAAGGAAAAGTGGAGGGCCCTAGGACTCCTTCACCAAATGCTGGGGAGTTCAGGGAGTCCAATGTGAAAAGATCTGGCCCCAACTCTAACAGCCAACTCTGAAATCAACCAGAAATGCTAGAGCAGTAAGAGGGGATGGATAGATTGTCTCACACATTGGCTGGGTCTATCTCCAGAGGAGCCACAGGTGCACATGTGGAGGGGGAATGCACCACCCATGGGAGAACCCTGGGGGCTCTAAGAAAGAGGAGCTGTTACCAGGGGCCCATTGTCTTATCCCTGAGCACCCCATTCTGACTTCCTACAGGAGGTGGGACAAGGAAATGAGAGACCCCTGTGCCACGGCCGCCTCTCACCCAGTAAATAGACTTGTTCTCCATTCTTCACACAAAATGCCTTGCCTCCCCGTGTACCTGCCAGCTAAGTCCCTAAATGTTTGTCTATCCAAATCTGGCTTTCCCTTTGAGTTCATATTGTCACCACCTTTTGGAAGTCTTCTGTGATTGCCCCTAGCCAAAAATAGCATTTCCTTCCTTTGACCTCCTCTAGCACAGAGAGCAGCAGCTAAGAGCTTGGGACTCAGTTTCTCCATTTGTAAGATGAGAATGTGAGGACTGAGATGATCCATGTAAAGCTTTAGTACAGTCCTGGCACACAGTAAGCACTCAATAAATGTCAGCTATTCATTATGGTGCTGTGGTCTCTCCCCTGCCCCACAGCTCCTTCAGGCTGTGGCACACAGTAGGTGCCCACTGAATGCTTATCCAGGTGACCAGCAGGTGGCCCCACACCCCAATTAACCTCTCTACCAGCTCCTCTGAGCCCCAGAGAACTTGTTCCCTTGAGTCAACAGCTGCCTGCTCCTGGTCAGGGGACACAGAGACGGTAGAACTGGCAGAGTGCTGGGCAGCTTAGTGCATCACCTAGCAGACGCTTGGGCTATGCTGGTGACCAAGGCCTTTGGGCTGAGCCTTCCCTCTCCCTGTCTTCATTGCAGCCCTGCCCCATCCTTGTGAGAATTATGCTAACAGATAAGAAAACTGAGGCTTGGAAAAATGCATGATCTGCTTGAACATAGAACATTCCTCACAATCCATCAACTGGTAGTGATATGTCTGTCAAGGGTGCTGGAATAATCTGGTCCTGTTAATTCAGTCTCTCACTTTACTGATGGACAACCTCAAAAATAAGAACTGCCTTGCTCAAGGCCTCATGTAAACCAAAGCTCATGTCTCCTGGCTCTAGACAACCCCACTCCATCCCACACACAGCAGGGGAGGTGGGCTTGCCAGACCCTTCCCTGCCTGCTGGTTAAGCATGCTGGCTGCTCAGTATGACAAAATGAAGAATTTTACCCTGCTGGGTTTGTGGGCAGCCATGAGGACCCATGACGGATGCAAAGGCTCGGCCCAAAGCAGCCAGGCCCAAGGCGGCCAGGTCTGGTGACAGCCACACACAGCCTGCCCTCCCCCCTTCCCCATGCCGGCCAGAAAGAAAGTTTCAAGCAGGCTTGGAAGCATGGAGACCCCTGCAGAGACTGTAGCAGGCTGCATTTTGAGGCTCAATTCTGACACTGCAGTGAAGGGGCTGAATTGAGGGCAGAGAGGGGCTGGTGTAGAATAGCAATGAGCCAGGCTATTGGAAGCCAGCCAGCATCAGGTTTGGAGGACAGAATCAGGGCGGTTGGCCAGGTCAGGGGAAACATCACTGGGAAGAGATGTTACACACGCACGCATGCACGTGCACACGTGTGTATATAGCTTATGGCTTTTTTTTTTTTTTTTTGAGAGACAGAGTCTTGCTCTGTTGCCCAGGCTGGAATGCAGTGGTACAATCATGGCTCACTATAACTTCAAGCTCCTGGGTTCAAGCTATCCTCCTGCCTCAGCCTCCCAAGTAGCTTCTTATGGAATTCCTTACCGAAAGCTGCCAGGGAAGCTATCATAGAGCCCATGCAAATGCCTGTGCGTCTGGACTTGCTGATGAGAACAAGTGGCCACTTGGCTTCTTAGCTCACCTAATACTAGCTGATTGTCAGAGATTTGCGCCCATTTCATGGACAGCCACACTGAGGCCCAAAAAGGAGTGTGACTTGGCCAGGCATCCAGCCTCCCGGTCCTGGCTTGTAAGAGCAACACCTGATGCTGGAGATCACGGAGCCAGGCCCTCGGCTGGGCTAGCGGCTGGATCAGGCTCCTCATGGGCTCTTGGAAGTGGCCAAAAAGATGTGGGAGATAATGAGGCAACCTTTCCATCTGCTCCTCTGCTAACTGCCTCTAGGGCACCCCTCCCCACCTAGTTACAGGAGGGGCCCTACCCTCTCCCCAACAACAGCAAGGGGCCAAATGTGACCAATAAGAACCCTCCCCTGAAACTGACATGTGGACACCTGAGCAGATGACCTCCCCAGCTAGGACTTCTGCAGCTCTGGTTTTGCCAGAGCTGTGGAGGTTTTAAATAAATAAATAAATAAATAAATAAATAAATGGCTGGGCGCGGTGGCTCACGCCTGTAATCCCAGCACTTTGGGAGGCCGAGGCGGGCAGATCACGAGGTCAAGAGTTCGAGACCAGCCTGACCAATATAGTGAAACCCCATCTCTACTAAAAATACAAAAATTAGCTGGGTGTAGTGGCGCGCACCTGTGATCCCAGCTACTTGGGAGGCTGGGGCAACAGAATCGCTTGAACCCGGGAGGAGGAGGTTGCAGTGAACCAAGATGGCACCACTGCATTCCTGGGCGACAGGGCGAGACTCCGTCTCAAAAAACAAAAAACAAAACAAAACAAACCACTAGGGCAGGCAGAGGATCAAGGCCAGCCCCAGGGAGAAGCACAGACTGGCAGAGAGGAGTGGCAGACAGAAGTCCTAGAGCAGGGAGTCCCTCTGTCCCTGAGGCCCTGGTCCCTGCACTTCTGCCTGTAACCCTGTATCCTATCAGGCACCTAGGTACCTTTCCCAGCACTGGGATGCATACATTCTCTCTTTGGCTCAAACTGTCCCATGACACCTCCTTCTCCTGGAGCCATGTTCTTCCATCACAGACCATATCAAGACCTTGATTAAACTTTTTTTTTTTTTTTTTTTTTT
>NW_012104576.1:150523-157444 GCF_000951045.1 Mandrillus leucophaeus
TTTTTTTTTTGAAATGGACTCTTGCTCTGTCCCCAGGTTGGAGTGCAGTGGCATGACCTCGGCTCACCACAACCTGTGCCTCCCGGGTTCCAGTGTTTCTCGTGCCTCAGCCTCCCAAGTAGCTGGGATTACAGGCACCTGCCACAACGCCTGGCTAACTTTTTGTATTTTAGTAGAGACAGGGTTTCACCACATTGGCCAGGATGGTCTTGATCTCCTGACTCCATGATCTGCCCGCCTTGGCCTCCCAAAGTGCTGGGATTATAGGCGTGAGTCACCACGCCCGGCCAATTTAACATTTTCAACATGTGATGTTTTCACCTTCTCCCACATGAATGTAAACACCTTGAGGTGAGCCCCCTGTCTGAAGTTCTCACTGCAGCCTTCCTTGTACCCAGCACAGCATCTCAGGTACACTGTATGCTTGGCAGCCAAGCGAGGGAGGCCATCTGTGCCTCCACAGCTTTGTGACTAGATGGACTACGTCTACCTTTGCATCTGGCCAGCATTCCTCCAGATGTAGAGTACACTAGGAAGGCTGGGCTGAACCACAGGCTCCATGGGGTCTCTTGAACTTACCTGGCCACCCTCCTGGAAGCCCAGTACTGGAACCAAGGCCCAGGAGGCCCACATGATGCTGCTCTGGAAATAAAACCCCATGGGTGAGGAAGGCCTGATTGTCTGGATAGAAATTTCCTGAGGTAGAAGTCTAGAGACTTCTAGATACTCTAGATATAACTCTAGATATTCTCTCCTTCCTGAGGTAGATTTGGGGCTGCTTTTTCTTCTAGAGACTTCTAGATACTCTAGATGTAACTCTAGATACTTCCTTCCTTCCTGATGACTAAGGATGTTAGAGTAGCTAATGACTGTGGGGCATAAGCCACGCACCTGGCACCTCACTAAGTACTTCACACACATCATCTGCTTAAATCCCCCACACAACTCCATGAGATGGGCACTATCATCACCAGGACACAGCTGAGGAAACTGAGGCCAAGAAAGCTGCCCAAGGTCACCAGGCTGGGAAGCAGCAGAACATCTCAGGCGTGTTTGCCTGTCCCCTGCTTTCCAGCAGCTCTGCACCCTCCCCCACGCCCTGAAGGAAGCAGGGTGGAGGAGCGAGCGCTGCAGGCAGCAGATGAGCTCTTGGAAAACTGGGAGTTTCAAGATAGGAGCTGGGAGAGAAATGCCACAGTTAGAGCCCTCCTTGAGGCTGCCCGCAAGGGCTCCTGAGGGGTAAGAGTGCTCTGTTACTGGAGTAGTCAAAAGACAGTCTTGCAGCATGCCACCCCCTCCCCTCCTCGATATTCTCACTGCCAAATGAAATCTGGCAGTTTCTGAAAATAGCTCAGCGCTGCAGCAGGCACTCTGCCCGCCCTTCAGCAGGCTGGCACGCAGCTGGGGGTGGCCACTGTGGGCAGACACTGGCACACACAGGACCGGGGGTAGGTGTCACACACACTGCACAGGGGCGGCACAGAGCTGGGGGCATGTGGCAGCTGCCATCCCTCAGCTCTTCTGACCTTTCTACGCCTAGCGAGGACTCAGTGGCCTTGGAGTTAGCATGGCATGCTTACCAGGCCTGAGGCACCCCCTCCAGCTGGGGTGAAATCACTAGTGGGTCTGAGAAGCTGCCCTTGGGCCACTTTTGTCCACCCCTGTAGACAAAAAGTAAACCTAGGAGCCAGGAGAAAATGATGAAATGGTGTTTATTACTATCTGGATGTAAAACCCAGCAGTGTTGTCCTATCTGACATGGTCTAGGGTTTTCCAGCCAGTGAGAGAGGGGCCAGGAAGGAACTAGGCTGGGTGTCAGGCACTTGTCAGGCAGCACCAGGCACTCGGCACCCTGAGGCTACCATGGTGGGGTGGGGCTGGTAAGTCCTGATCAGCCAGGAAAGGCCCTCTCTGCCCTACTCAGGCCCAAGCCAGGACCAGATGTTCTGAGCATGGCTCGGTCGCCTTCCCCAACCTCAGGTCTGACCCAGAGTAAAGAAAGAGACCTCAGGTTAATGGGAAGCCTCTTGGCCCTGCTCCCAACCAGCCACTTTCACATAAGTACACCAAAAGATAGCCCCTCACATCAACAGAGAGGGGCTTTCCTGCCTGAGATCTGGTGAGCAGGGTACAGGGAAAGTATACTGGCTTTTCTCACAGTGACATTTTCCAGAGTGGAAAAAGGTTAAAAATATCCCCCACCTTAAGTTCAGATGAAAAGCCACCATTTGGGTAGGGAGTAGTGAGGGGATAGCTAGGCCCAGGGACTCCCTCAGGGGAGAGTGCTGTGTTCCCTCTGGGCTGGGCTGCAGCAAGGCAGGGCTGGACTGCACAGGGAGGCAGGCAGACCGGATCCAGCAGCCTCGGGGAGCCCAAGGAGGAGTGAGACTGAGAGGGCCAGCCAGTGTGCGAGAAATCAGCCTCCCCAAGAAGGCAGAGGTGAACCCTTAGTTGCCCCTCCTCCCTTACTCGCTCACTCAGCATTCACAGGCAGCAATGTGGTCCCTGGTCACCATGGCAACCAATGGCCAATGCCTTTCTCAAGGCCAGGCCCATCTGCCCACCCTGCAGGGGGATGTCTCTGTGGAAGACATGGAAGATGGGAAGCCCAGCCACAACTCCCAGTGGCCTAGAAAGCTAAGGCCATGGACCAGGGCAGGACAGCACAGAGGCCTCACTCAGGCCATTCTGGCTAAAGGTGCTGCTATGGCAGCAGGCAGCTCCCAGCCCCTAGGCCCTGCCCGTCTCTAGGGCTTGAGCCTGGGCCAGAGATCTGAAAGAGGTTTAGGGTCAGGGTCCTCCATCCTGAAGTTCCAAGTGACAAATTAAAACACAACAAAATAATCCTTTTGTTAAAAGAATGACCCTGGGCCCTCCTGGCCAGGGCCTCAGCACATTCCAGTCTGTCATGCAGGCTGAGAGGCCAGGCTCCTCCAAGGTCCCATGAGCTACTGGTTGTTGCAGCCCTGAGAGGCAGAGGAGCTGCCTGCCTGCTTTTTTCTCCTCTTGTTGAGGAGCCGGTTGTTAGAGGTCTTCAGGTCCTTGATCTTCACCTGATCGTAGTCCACCCGCATAGTGGCTAAGGCACTGGTCATCTCCTCCTGGGGACAGACAGGATGGGGGGCACTAAGAGGTCAGGATGTACTGACGTTAGGAACTATCACCCCCTGCCTGGGCAGCCCCTTAACAGTGTCAGTGACAGCCTGTGCTGCTTCTGTGCCCACTGTGTGCCCAGCACTGGGCCAAGCCCTTTGCATCACATGAGGGACCTCACTACAGTCCTCTGTGGCAGACACTGAGCTTCTTCACAAAGGCACAAAAGGAGAGTTATTCCCTGGGACCACACCAAGGGTAAGTGGGATAGTGAACTAAACCACTTCCACCACAGAACCACAAGACCTTCAGAGAATGCCATCTCGCTGGGCAACCAGCACACTGGGGCGTGGAATTTGTGCCACTGGAGCTGCTACCCCATATATTCAAATGTGGCCTCTGCTGGGTCTAAACCAGGCTGACCACCCTCCCAAATGTTGTTGGTTATAAGAGAGGTCATCATCCAAGCTTGGTACCAAAGCCCTGTTTCATTGAGAAAGTACGCCAGGAGCACCACACTGAATGGGGTAGTGAGGCCCAATCCTTGGAGTGCCATGGTTGGACCACTGTGACAGTCACTGACATCCTGTCCTCCAGGCATTGAAAGGGGCCAAAGACCCCAGACTCTGGGTAGCCACCCCCCTGAAGTCCCTTTTGCCCAAATCCTGGCACCTGTAGTGAGACTGAGGCAGAGCCCACCCACCTTGACTTCGTCCCAGTGGTCTTTGTCTTCCTGCAGCACTCGGGCCGTGTGGAGTGGGGTCTGTGGCACCACCATCGATTGCTGGAAGGACCCCCATGCCCATGGATTAGAAACTGGAGGCACCTGGGACAGCACTGGTTCCCCCAACTCCATCCCCTTCTCCGAGTCTCAGATGGGAAAACTAAGGCTTGGGGTGGGGAAGGAGCCTCAATGGGGCAGTGGCAAAGCCAGGTTGTAGGTGAGGCCCTACTATCTACCTGTGCGCATGGGCCCATTCCAGCCCTGTACTGGGGCCTCAAAGCAGAGTCACCACCCTCCTGCCCGGCAGTCCCACTCCGGCTGGACACCCTGCCTGCCATGGGAGGAGGAGGGGCTCACGTTGATCCAGGGGTGGTTCATAAACTGAGTGATGGTCAGCCTCTCTGTGGGGTCTGTCTTCAACAGGAGGCGGATCAGCTGCTTGGCTAGGGAGGCCAGGGAAGAGAGGGGAGAGGTGAGGTTGCAGAGTTCCTCAGAGCCAGCCCCTCCACCCTTCCCCATAGACCACAAGCTCTGCTGAGGCAGGGGCTGCATGTGCTCCCAAATTCCCAACCCACAGAAAGAGTGAGCTAACAACTATTTCTTGTTTTGAAGCACTAAGTGTCCAGGATAACTGGTTAAGCAGCAGTAGATAACTCATACAGGGCAGCCTTGTTTGTGGTCCTCAGAAGGGAAAATATGAATGAGGAATAGGAGTTAGAGGGAGTTTTGAGGAAGCAAGTTTTGAGCCTGTTTGACAGATGTAGAAACTGAGGCTCAAGAAGGTTAGGGGACTTGCCTAGGATCCCATAGCTGGGAAGAGGGGGAGCCAAGATTTGAACACAGGTCAGTTTGACACCAAAGTGATGTTTCCCAGAATGAAAGCTGCAGGGGCCAGGCTGGGACAGAGAGGTTCACTCACCATCCTCAGAGACCTCTGACCACTCAGGATTGGGGAAGCCATACTGGCCCAGGCGGATCCTTCTCTTCATCCCTGGGGAGATGGCCTGGCCCGTGTTGGAGTAGAAGGGTGGGAAGCCACAAAGGCTGGGGGAAGGGGTAAGTCATTTGGCATAGGGTGGGACCAGTGCCAGGGTAGACCCATTTCCCCTCAAAAGTCCCTGACTGGGGAGACAGGCAACCAGACACCATGGCAATAATACCAGCCCTCCAGACTCCCAGGCATATCCCAGGAATGCCATCAGCCCTTGGCATGGGGAGACCCTCAGGCACCTGAAGGAGTGGTGTCCCATGACCAAAAGGGAAGGGCAGCCTGCATGAGGAGTGACACACACAAGCCCCTCACCAAGGACATGGGGGTAGGGGGACAGAAGTGGTCCTGAGGGCTCACAGTGGGGGTGAGGGCAGAAGATGGAGGCAGGAGGTGGGGAAGGTACTCACAGGATGTACATGATGACACCCAGGGACCACATGTCACATGACTTGTCATACTTCTCTGGACCCAGGACCTCAGGGGCTGCCAGGGCAGAGGGACATCAGGGCTCTCAGACCCAAGGGTCTTAGAGCCCAGGCAGAAGCCTGAAGCCTGGGCGAGGTGGGGAGCAGGTACCTGGGCTGGGAGGTAGGGCAGAGCAGACTGGCGTCTGGCACCTTTTGGAAAGGCAGCACGTGTGTGAAGGTGGGGGAGGAGAAAGCTCCCGGAAAAAAATCAACCACTTTCAGACATACCCCTAGCTCCCTTGGGCCTGGGCCCCTCTGCCAGTCTTAACCTTGGTGAAATAAGAGAAGGCCAGTCTGGGGCTTGGTGGGAAACTGCCGTAGGTGAGAGGGTCTTGGCCTGCCAGCTGTCCTGTGTCCCTTGCCTCCCAGAATGCACAGCCTAGGTCACAGGCAAGGAGGAACCAGGGGCAAGGCTCTGCATTCCATCATCAGCTTGGCTACCAATCCATGGGGCCTGTCTTCCCTGTGCAATGAGGTGGGTAGGCTAGAAGATTTCTAAGTTAAAATACTGCAAAACACATCCTAGTTAACAAAGTGCCATTTCAACTATCTCAGGGAGCTTCCCACCCCTTCAGCAGCCCTCCAGGAAGACCTCTTCTGAGGAAGAAAAGCCCTCTGTCATCAGCCCACTCTCAGGTTAGGGGGCAGTTTTGGCAAGGAGCATTTTCAGATCTGGGGGTTGCCCACTTGCAGAAGGGCAAGGAACTTTTCCAGGAAACATGAGTATGGGCACACCTCCAAGCCCTGGCTTTAGTGACTCTCTCCCACAAGGCAGGTGACTGGTACCCTTTGTCCCTCCAGGTTAGGAGGAAATGCCTGCCCGCTTTTTGAATATGAATCCCAGGAAGACAAAAACTAGAGAAAAACAACCGTGGTTGGGCTCCGTCCCGAGCTGATGGCAGCCTTTTATCACATATATATTTAGAGCTGCTGTGATGTCATTCAGCTCACAGGCCACAGCCAGAATTTTCCTGGATCTATTTTCAAAAGCAGAAGCTGAAGTTTGGGAGAATATTTTTGCAGCCTCCGGCCCCCCACGTCACCCGCCTCCATGCAGACAGAATTCTCCCCCTCCCTCCTTGCTGGGCTTTAACCCTTTGTTTTCTGCAACCCACCGGCTACCCTAAAATACAGCTGTATAAGTTGGGGTGAGGAGTTACAAATCATGTCCCAAGGACTCACCCACATAATAGGGAGTATAGCAGGGTGTCTGCAGGGCATTTTGGGTGGTCTCCTTAGCAAAGCCAAAATCGGTGAGCTTAAGCACTGCGTCTTTCTCCTTAGATGTGTAGAGCAGGTTTTCAGGCTGGGCCAGAAAGAGAAAACATTGGTTTGGAGTTAGGAACCAGGCAGGAGCAGAGCCCCAAGGTGATCTTCAGCCAGACTCCCCAACTCCATCCCAGTGCAGAAGGAGCCAGGTCCATTTATAAAAAGACCTGGGCCTTGCCCACCAACATGGGTCAAATACAGAGAAACCCAAGGTGCTACCTGCATTCACAAAAGGGGAAGTAAGGCAGGTGTTCAGCCAAGGCTGTGAATGACCAAGTGCCATAGAAAGTCTCGGGGCAGGAACTTCTTCACCCTGGCTAACCCAGTGAAACCCCGTCTCTACTAAAAAAAAAAAAAAAAAAACAAAAAACTAGCCG
>NW_012104576.1:157602-231263 GCF_000951045.1 Mandrillus leucophaeus
AAAGTCTCGGGGCAGGAACTTCTGATCCTGAGTTGGTGACATTGCCATGAAATGCTAAAGCAAGGGTGCTAGGGGAAGGCAGGCTGCTCATAAGTCAGTGTTGCCAAGCACATGTCCCATACCCAGCCCAGAGTGAATCCTACAGGGCTAGAAGGACAGCCCCAACTGAGGTTGCTTAGGGGAGAAGGCCCTGGTTGCTCAGACCCCAGGAGCTGCACAGGGGCAATCTTCCTGTGTCCCAGGAGTAGCCAGGGGCCTGGCAGATGAGGGCAGTGGGGAGGTCTGTCCCTGAAACTGGTTTTTAATGAATGGGTAGGATATAGGCCCATGGAGAGGAGCAGAAGAGACCCCCAAGCAGAGCTGGGGTAGAAGGATGGGGTGTTGTTAGAAGGATGGGGTGGTGGTTTAGAACCAATGGATGCTGTTTCTCAGGTTCTGTTTGAGAAGATCTGACCTTCTCAATTGTGATAAAAATTGTGATAAAAACAGAAAAGCAGTTTTAGTCTATTCAAGGGAATCTCCTCTGCAGAAGGCTTTTCTCTCTTTGGGAAAAAAAAGAAGCCAGGGTCCAAGTAAAGCAAGGATTTACAGGTTGTGGTGCTCAGCCAGAGGGAGGACCTGATGCAGCAACTAGAACCTCAGCTCGCCTCTGCCCAGTCTGAGGAGGAACTAAACCAAGGAAGGTAATGTTCTAGGCTTGGGGCAGAGGGTCCAGGAGAAGCAGACTCTGCTCTGATAGTGCTCACACATGCTTATGTGTGCACGTGCATGTGTGTGCTGTACATGCAGAGTGCCTTGGTTTGCATTTCATCCATCTGATCCAGATGACCTCTAAGACCCAGTTCTCCCAGGATAGGAAATTTGGAGAGCTGACCTTCCAGCCTCAAGACTGGAAGGTGGCCCAACAACTGGCACTATCTCTATTCCTTCCTCCAGTGCTCAGCAAATGGCTTCTTTCCCTTAAAATGCTGGTATCAGAGGGCCTGATCTATCAAAGCTATGGCTGTGACTTCACAAAAGCCCCAACAGGGCCAGGTGCAGTGGCTCACACCTGTAATCCCAGCACTTTGTGAGGCCGAGGCAGGTGGATCACCTGAGGTCAGGAATTCAAGACCAGCCTGGCCAACATGGTGAAACCCCATCTCTACGAAAAATACAAAAATTAGCCAGGTGTGGTGGCGGGTGCCTGTAGTCCCAGCTACTTGGGAGGCTGAGGCAGGAGAATCGCTTGAACCCGGGAGGCAGAAGCTGCAGTGAGCCGAGATCGTGCCACTGCACTCCAACCTGGGTGACAGAGTGAGACTCTGTCTCAAAAAAACAGAACAAAACAAAACAAAAAACTCCAACAGCATCAGGCAGCCCCTTCCTGAGGTTGCATGCACACAAAATTTCTTGCTGAACAAGTGAACAAATGAATGAATGAATCCCAGTGCAGCAACTACACAGCCCTGGGCATGTCACTTAATCTTTCTCTGAGCCTTGTTTTCCTCATCTGTAAAATGGGTAATGGCACTTGTCTCACAAGGCTGGGTGAGAATGAAATGAGATTGCTTGTCAGGGCCTGCTAGCTTCAGGCAGGCACTTGGTTATTCCTATTACTATTGGGATTACTCAGTGTTTGAAAGAAACAAGGGGACCCATCTGGTGAGAACAGAATGAGTATGCTGAAACCAGAGAAGAGGCTGAGAAGAGCAGTCTGGGACACAGAGCGGATGCTTTGAATGTGACTATGGAATATGGCCTCCACCCAGTGGGTCCTGGATGCCATCAGGGATTGTGGAGTGTGACAATATCCTCTTCCCTGGGTCCCCAACCTGAATCCTAGAGCCTCACCTTGACATCTCGGTGGGCGATGTTATGGCTATGCAGAAACTGGATGGCAGTGCCGATATCCCGCATTATCTCTGCAGCTTCTGCAGAAACAGAAGAGGAGGGGGTCAGTGATGCCAGTCAAAGGTCAAGCTCCCACCCTATCATCCTTCCTGGACACAGTCTAGCTGGCCAGCACAAAACAAGAAGACAGTGACAGCACTCCTGCTATCCAGGTTCTCTATCCCGGGATGTCTACCCCACCCCAGATACCCCAGTTTCCTCCGAGGATACCCCCAACCCATCTAAACTTCTTTCCTCAGTCCTGAACTACCTCTCCCCAGTTCAACTGCAAGGCAGCACCAAGAGGCTTTGAGGCCTCCATCCCAAAGCCATAGAGAGTCCATCTTCGACAAAGTGTCTCAGACTCAGAGAGTCCCTTGTGGGGTTGGACACTGAGTCCCACCCTTTCTTATTCAGATGGGAAGACTGAGGCACAGAGAGGAACAGGGTCTTGCCCAGCATCACACACAACTCTCTGGTCCATACCTCTCACCCTGAATCCTCCTGCTGGTCCAGCTACATGCACATACCTCTCTCCGTGAAAGCCTGGTCGCCACGCTCCTGAATCCTGCTGAACAACTCACCACCTTCCATGCTGTAAAAGAGGTGACTATAAGCAGAGAGGGGGAAACTGCACATCATCGTACCCTTGCCCCTGCCCCAAATCACAGGACCAGGCTTCAAGCCCTACCACTCTGCTCCTCCCCTACTGAACAGCCACTGTCACCCTCCCTGTCCCTTGCAGAACCTGGTGCATGGTGGGTTGTCAGCTTGGGTGGGTTGAACTGAACTCTTGGAACTAGAAGAGGGTGGTGGGCTCTGATCCCTGCCAAGAAGCCTGTGTGTTCCCAGTGGCACGGCCCCTACCTGACTGTGAGGGCTTGGGTACTCCCAACCCTATTCAAGTCTCTGTTTCCCCAAATGTGGGATGAGATGTTAATTATTATCATATGACCACTGTTCTCTGGGCACCTACTATGTGCCATGCCCTGGGATCCACATTTCATGAGTGCTGTTGTGTGATCCTGAGCTGGTTCTTTCACCTCTCTGTGCCTCAGCTGTCTCTTTTGTATAATAGGCATGACAACACCAACCCCATAGTCATGCAGATTGAATATGCAATACACATGGGCCACGTAGAATGGAGTCAATCACAGGATAAATGCTACATTAAGATCTTCCCCACATCTTACATCTGAGTTACAGAGATTCAGAGAGGTTAAGAGCTGCCCATGGTCACACAGCTAGTGGGTAGAGAGGCAGGATCTGAACCCCAAATCTGAAGAACTGGCTAACCGGTACAGGAAGGAGGGACTTGAAAGGCAGACAGGGAGGAGCTGGGGACCCAGAGTCCAAGGACAGCTGGTGCTGAGCCACGGTGTTACAGAAAGAAGCCCAGGGTGGAGCAGGCTGCTGGCTCCTGGTTCTAGGCCCCAAGCACACAATTCCTGGTGGGACCATGGGAGCACATATCCAGGTCAAAAGGAGAGAAAGTTGAGGGAACTGTGTGGGTCCTGTTCTTCCCCACATCCCCCATCCATCCATATTCAGGGATTGGGAGGCTTCTCTGACAGCTCTTCTAGGCCTCCTCACAGAGTAGAAATCACACTCAGGGAGGCCATATTAACCCCTATGGTTTCTTGTCCACCCTTGAGGGAATGTCCTTATGGCCAACTCCATAGATCCACAGGCAGGGCCTGTGGCTGCCTGCTCCATTGCCCCTCAGGGGCTACAGTGGCATCCAGATCTGCTACCTGGAAAACAAAGAAAGTCTCTAGAAGCATGGCAGGGAGCCTGGGGGCCACAGGGATGCCGAGGGGATATGGAGACAGGGCAGGCCAGCATACCATTCCATGATGATGAGGAGACAGCGCTTGCCATGGTGCATGTTCTCATATACATCCAGGATGCGGACAATGTGGGGGCCGCCAGAAGCCTGCCAGTGATGGTCTACCTCCTGCCGGGCCTTGGGGCTGTCATATAGGAGCTGTGGGTGGGTGGGCGTAGAAAGCATCAGGCTCAGAGCCCTCTACCATCACTTTGCAGACAAAAACATATAAGCTCAGAGGCCTGTGACCTGCCCCAGGTCACACAGCTTATAAGGAGCAGAATGAGAATTTCAATCCAGGTTTCTCTGACTTGTGGTCCAATGAGCCTCTGGACTTGAGGGTCAGTCCTGGGCTCAAGCAGCTTGGCAGGTAGTTCAAGGAGTCTCTGGGAGGTGGCTGACTGCTTCGAGGGGCTCAGAGGCCAAAGAAGCCCTTGCCTCCCTTCTCAGGGACTGCAAATAAGATGGAAATTGAGTGGGTTTTATAACCCCACTCTAATCACACAGCAGCCATGGGACCTCAAGCCAGGGGCCACACATCCCTTGAGCCTCATTTTTACAATGAGGATGACACAGTTGTTCTATTTCCTAGGCTAGGGTTGGAAACTGTACATGTAAATTGAACAGGATAGCACCTGGCACATAGTAGGCCCTTGGTGCCTCCCTTGTGATTCTCACCCAGCACATCTATGAGAAACATAAGTGTAGATGTAGAAGGTGCTGGGGAAAGGCTGGGGAGGGGAGAGGGTGCACTAACACACAAATCTGCCCTACAGGCCGCAGCATGATCAGGAGAGTGCTGCAGTGGGAAGGAAGACTTCCTGCAGGAGAGGTTGAGGCCTGTGTCTGTCAATCTATCTCCCACAAAGAAACTGGCCCAGAGTGGAGGGAGACAAGGCCACACTCCTGTAGGGGTAAAAGTAATTAAGACTTCAAATTCTCCAGGAGTGGGAGCGAGAACAAAACTGTCACTACCAAGTAAAGTGCTTCTAAAATGAGTTGCTTGGTCATGACCGCCCAGTCAGTCCCCAGCTCCCAAGGTAACTTTGTAGCCTGCCTGGGAGCTGCTATACAATACCAGGGCAACAATGGCATCCCACTGTGAGAGAGGTGGGGCCATCTCAAGGTGACCTAGCTGCCTAGCCTCCACCCTCATCCCATGCTTACAGATCTCCGGTGAGGACCCAGAGGTAGAGACTGGGGGCAGGGAGGACCCTAGTTGAAAGAGATGACAGCTGAGTGGAGTGAGATGTGGGTTTGGGATTGAATTCCTCCAATGACTCGGTGTGACCTCAGACAAACATTCACAGCTCCAAGCTGCAGCCCACAACTCTGTAAAATGGAGTAATAGCAGAGTCATTCCCACAGGGTACATCCCAGCAAGGCAAGCATCCGGTGGGCGGGCATCATACAATAAACTTTCTACTCCTCATTATATCTACACTAGCTGCCATGGCATTCCTTGAATGAACACTCGTTGAACGAAAACTTGCTTGGGTTAACTCAGCCCTGGACTGTGGCTGCCAACCAGCACCACAAATGAACAAGGTCTCACAGTGGCCCTGCTGTAGGGGGAGAAGAAGTCAGCATGCATGAGGAGATGGCCCAGAATAGGGACAGCAGGGACAAGCCACTCCCCAAA
Source organism: Mandrillus leucophaeus (assembly GCF_000951045.1). Lineage (NCBI taxonomy): Eukaryota > Metazoa > Chordata > Mammalia > Primates > Cercopithecidae > Mandrillus > Mandrillus leucophaeus. The sequence goes on from NW_012104576.1 coordinate 162,945, forward strand.
AGGGTTGCTCACTCAAGGACCAGCCATGACACTGTGTTTCCTAATGGAGGAGGGCTGGGGACCAGGGCTGATGCTCAAGACTGGGGCTCAGATCAGCACTGCTCAGCATCCATAGGACCCTGGGCTGCCCCAGCCTTAATTTCCTCCTCTGCAGGATGCGGACAGCCAGGCCACTTTACACAGGGCACTGTTGGGGGCAGGCTCTGGGACCACACACCCTCTCTAGGTAAAGACAAACTGGGGCAGGGCAGTGTCCCAGAGAGGGGAGAGGCAGGCAATGGTTTCTCGAGCCTGCTGCCCTTTGGCTGTCCCTCCTTTTCTGGAGCTGCTCCCATCAACTCTAGCCTGGGAATACAGGCAGTGCAAGGAATATAGAGAGCCAGGGTCTGGACAAGCCCTCCAGCAGCTCTGTGCCCTTGCTCCATTACACAGAGCAGGCTGGGGGTATGTGTCAAGGCTGCTGTGGGCAGATGCTCCTGCCTGGACACTGTGGATCATTGCTTATGCTGCCCTTGCCTTCCAGAACACCCCTCAGGTTGGTGTCTGCACAATTCCCAATCACCAGCTTCTTCCTCAGCGCTGGGACCAGAAAGCTCAGTGCCCCCAACTCGCCTCCACCATGTCCTGGGGTGGCTCTAGCTGGGGGTACCCCAATCCTCAGCCATAGGAGCCAAGAGGCACCATCCTCCCTCCCTGCACCTGGTTCCTTCTTTGCCTCCTCCCCTTCCCCCTGCCTGATCCCCTCCTCCCCAGCCTGACCTAACCATCTCCTCTCAGGCCTAGCAGGCTGGCTCCCACACTCCCTCCTCACTCCCCATCTTGTGGCATCTCACTCCCACATCAGAATCCTCCTCTTCTCTCTTAAAAGCCCGAGCTCACATCTGGAATGCTTTCAGTAGGGTCCTCAGCCCTGCCTCTCCCTTTATGACTGTAATCCACCTGTGGCCACAGACACTTCCTCACGTCTTCCAGATAAATGTCCTCCCCCAGCACACAGGGTTTACCTTCCTTTCCCACCTCACTTCCTGCTACCTCTGGGCCAAAACCACTTTGTTCTGGCCAGAAAAATACATGTGCTGTTCCCAAACAGGCCTTACTCCCCCAGGCCTCTGCGTCTAGGCCTGTGCTGGTCCCTGTCATGTGCATTCTTGCCTCATCTTCTCTGTTGGGTCAACTCCCTCTTTTTGAGGAATCTTCAGGGCTCAATTCAGATCGATCAATCAATCTCTCTCTCTCTCTCTCTCTCTCTCTGTGGAAAATCCTCCCAGTACCTTTCTTACTGGTTTTGCCTCTGTTCCTCCTATCAGCCTGGGAGCAGCTTGAGGACAGAGGCAGGTCAAATTCAGCTGGGGGTCCCTGGCTGGGGCCTGGCAGGAAACACTGGGATCCTGAGCAAACAAAGGATGGGAGGATGGGCCCAGGACTGGAGGGAGAGAGGGAGAGAGGGAGGGCGATCAATGGCTAAGGAGCCACCAGAGAGCCTTCCAGCCTGGGCCTGTACCCTGTGCTTTGCTGAGGTAGAGGAGCAGGTGGAGCTGCCCTGAGCTGGAGCCTCTCGAGGCTTCCTGCCCCACTGTGTCCATATTTAGGAACCCATTTCCCACATGGATTAAAATAGTCCTTCTACAAGTGCCAAAGCCCTGAAAATAGGCACAGGGGCAGGGGAGAGGGCTGTTTCCGGAAAATATAATAAATGCCCCACTGGCCTCTCTACAGAGCACATCACAGGAGACAGACCCCTCAGCCTGGGCCCAGGTCCAGCTGCCAAGAAATCTCCTAAGCTATCTCTCCTGACTCCTTGAGTTGAACATGAGCATAGCCCAAAACCTCCTAGAGCCTCAGTTTTCTCATCTTCCTTCCCCTTAGCCAGAGCCTTCTCCTCCTCCAGGTCTCCCCTCAATGTGGTACACCTCAATGTCATCTCATCTCAGAAGCCCTCCCTCTTCAACCTTTGTTTTTCTTTCTTTCAATATATGCTTCGTTTATTGAGGTGTAATTGACATATAGTAGAATGCACAGGTCTCAAGGGTCCAATTCAATGAGTTTTGACGATTGCACACGCCCTTGGGACCCAAACTTCCATCAAGATGGAAAACATTCCTAGCTCCCCAGAAAGCTCTCACATCATTGCCCTTTTTACTTCCTGTGCAGCACTTGCTCACAACCTGCAATTAGCTTGTTCCTTTGATAACTCTTTAAGCAAACACACACATACAGATATTGTACTTTCAATGTGCCTGGCTCTGTTTGGGGTATTTTATAAACATTAGGAGGAAATGACTTCATTATCGCCACTTTTTGGATGAGAAATTGAGGCACAGAGAGAGAAAGTAATTGGCCCTAAATCACATGGCTGATGCCTCATCAGACTATGGGCCCACAGGGCAGGGTCAGTCTGCCTGGCCACCTCTAGGTCCCAGTACTGGGATACAGGGCCTGACACAGAGCACTAACTCAGGTAATAGTTGTAGATTTCTTTTTGAGACAGAATCTTGCTCTGTCATCCAGGCTGGAGTGCAGTGACACAATCATAGCTCACTGCAGCCTCGATCTCCTGGGCTCAATGATTCTCCAACCTCAGCCTCCCAAGTAGCTGGGACCACAGGTGTATGCTACCACACATGGCTAATTTTTTTTTTTTTTTTCTTTGTAGAGACGGGGTTTTATCATGTTGCCCAGGTTGGTCTCGAACTCCTAGGCTCAAGTGATCCTCCTGCCTTGGCTTCCGAAGCAATGAGATTACAGGCATGAGCCGCTGCACCTGTTAATATTGGTAGATTTAATAAATCTATAGAGTAAGGATGAGGGGAAAAACCTCTCACAACCTATCATGAGGACAAGATAAGATTAAATTGGCTGCACGTGGTGGCTGACGCCTGTAATCCCACCATTTTGGGAGGCCGAGACAGGTGGATCACGAGGTCAGGAGTTCGAGACCAGCCTGACCAACATGGCGAAACTCCGTCTCTACTAAAAAATACAAAAATTAGCCAGTGTGGTGATGTGCACCTGTAACCCCAGCTACTCAGGAGGCTGAGGCAGGAGAATCCCTTGAACCTGGGAGGCGGAGGTTGCAGTGAGCTGAGATCGCGCCACTGCACTCCAGCCTAGACGACAGATTGAGACTCCGTCTCACAAAAAAAAAAAAAAAAAGATTAAATTGAGGAGGCCCCAGTGAGGCTCAATAAATGGGAGACATGACAACCTGGCCAAACTTTCTCCCTGCTGCCCAAGGGCAGCCTGTACCTCACCTACCCGCTCTGTTGAACCAGGCTTTACCTCCTCTTCCAGGGAGCCCGTCATGACTGCTCCATTCCACAAGGCATTGCTGCAAGTTGACCTCCTTCACATAGGTACATGACTCCACACTACTCTTCACAAAAGATGTCCCAAAGTAAGAGCTCCATCTTCCCAGGTATGAGAATGAGCACAGAGCCAGGACACAGGAGGCCCAGGTTTTATCCCTATTCTCAGTATGACCTTAGGCCAATCCCTTTTCCTCTCTGGGCCCCTGTTTCCCCAGTGTTAAGTTGTAGGGCTTGGGCTACATAGGGTGGGGGAGAGAAGTGGGTAACAAGGCGGACTTCTAGACAGGGGTTCCTTGCAAAGTACCTACCATAGTACCACTCCCACATCATTGCCCCCATGGAGCAGCCTCTGGGTCCCCATGGCCTCCACACCACATGCCTGAGCCCACTGGGGGCTACCTGGAACGGGCAATGATGTCATGGTTCCCAGTCACAGCTGGGAAGACAAGAAGATAGGAGGGGGCTAAGCACGGTGGATCACGCCTGTAATCCCAACACTTTGGGAGGCCGAGGCGGGAGGATCACCTGAGGTCGGAAGTTTGAGACCAGCCTGGCCAACATGGTGAAACCCCATCTTACTAAAATACAAAAAATTAGCCAGGTGTGGTGGCACACACCTGTAATCCCAGCTACTTGGAAGGCTGAGGCAGGAGAACGGCTTGAACCTGGGAGGTAGAGATTGCAGTGAGCCGAAATTGCACCATTGCACTCCAGCCTGGGCGAGAGAATGAGACTTCGTCTCAAAAAAAAAAAAAAAAGAAGAAGAAGATAGGAGGGGACTTCTGACAACCCAACAGGCCCCTACCCTTGCCTCACTCCTCTCCTATGTTCCCTGAGCTCCCCAGCGGTCCATCAGAACTGGAGGGTCTGTGATGGCACTTGGGCAGCTCCACAGCTCTAGCTAGTGCCCAGTAGGTACACACAGACACACACACTCACCACACACACACAGACATACACACACATACACCCCTGTGAGGTGGAAACTGCACTTCTTCCTGAAGAAGGGGATTCCTGGCCATGCACCTGAGGTGTGGGTCCCCACTGAAGCTCAATGAGCATTGAATTTGAGATGACATTTCCTTTAGCGAGTGACCGCAGGCCTCAGGCTTTGATGTACTGGTTTTCACTTCCCCCTTCTCCCCTCATCCTCCTTTGCCAGATTCTCTTTCTTGCCCCCAGAGCCAGCAGCCAGAGGCCAAGACCCCTACTGACTTCACCAGCTAGTGAGTCCCAGCAAAATTTGAGAGCAGAAGGGCCAGTGCCCCTCTAGCATCACCAGGTGGAATGTGGGGGCCTCAAAACAGGCCAGGCCCCTCACTATCACCCTACTATGTCCCTTCCCACCCTTGCAAGGACACGGTTTACTTGTGGGTGGAGGAATTCTTGAGTTCCATAGCTGGGAAAACTACAGCACCATTTGCCTGTTTGGAAAACAATTTGCAGTTTACAAAACACTCTGCTGTCCCTTATCTCATGGGAATCCTTGGCGCCACCCTGTGAGGCAAGCAGGGTGGGAACCATTAGCCCCAATTTACAAATTGAGGAAACACAGGCTCAGGAGGATGAAGTCATTGCCCTGTGGCCACCTGGCTACAGGATGGCAAGGCTGGAGAAGGAAGGAGAACAGGACTTTTGAGAGAGCACCCAGACAACCCCTCCCTGAGGGGAGATGAGAGGAGGGGGTGGCCCCAAGTTGGAGAGGCACTGGTCAAATCCACAGCTTGCACAAGACTGGGGAAGCTTGTTCTGAAATAAATGTGTGCATCGGTGAGTGGGTGTGTGCATATGTAGGGGTATGAGGAGGGTATGTGGGGGCATGTGTGTGTGTGGGAACATGAGTGTATACATGCATCTGTACATCCATGTGTAGGGGTGTGTGCATGGGTGTGTGGGGCGTATGGGAGTGGGTGTGTGGGCCCATGGGCATATGTGTGTCTCCAGTCTCTGCAATGTTGACTTTGAACTCGCAGAGAACAGGATTTATCCATCTGTCCATTTGTTCATCTAGTATTTTCTACTTCTCCAAAGTACCTAGCAGAGAACTGGCCACAGAGAGGTGCCCAAGAAACATTGGGGGGTCTTATTGCTACAACTCAACCTAGGACAGCCTGTGCAAGAAGGTGACCAAGAGATGGGCGGATCACGAGGTCAGGAGATCAAGACCATCCTGGCTAACACGGTGAAACCCCATCTCTACTAAAAATACAAAAAAAAAAAAAAAAAACCTGTAGTCCCAGCTACACAGGAGGCTGAGGCAGGAGAATGGCGTGAATCCAGGAAGCGGAGCTTGCAGTGAGGGGAGATCACACCACTGCACTCTAGCCTGGGCGACAGAGCAAGATTCCGTCTCAAAAAAAAAAAAAAAAAAAGAAGGTGACCAAGCCCAGATGCCTCCATTATTCAGCATTCAGACCTCCTCTCCCGCTGGGACCCCATCTCCATGGCAGGGCCTAACACTTCTTTTTGCCCAGAACTAGAAAAGCACTCTGTCTGTCTTCTTAGAGATCGAACAAAGCTGAGATGTCTGCAGTGACTCTTGGGAACCAGTCCCCAACACCCTCCTCCAGCCACCTCCTTTCCCAGGAAGGGCCCCCTATCCAGGTCCACCCACCACACATGGGTATCCCCATCCAGCTCACCCCAGTGCTGGGCTCTTCTCAAGTAAAAGTGTCCACAGTATCTCCGTCTCTCACATACAGGAAGCGCCCAGGCTACCAGCTTGGAAAAGCAGTTTCCCCAACACCCCCTGCAGCCACACCCCAACCTCCACACCCCTGGCCAATTAACCTGCAGCCCCGGCCAGGCTGCTATATGTATGGTCTCTGCCAGAACACCCACTCTTTCCGGGGGAAGCGAGCTGACTTATCTCTCCCATCAACGAGGCAGTAATAAATTAAGAAGCTGAAGCTATGGATTTTGTGACAACTCACAATATAAGAGACATCAGCCCTACAGCAAAGGGAACTTCCTCCTGGAGGCCAGGGTTCTAGTTCCTCTCACCACCCCTTGAGGCCCTCCAAGCCCCATTATTTCTGCAAGCCCTGCTTATTAACAACAGTATTTCAGACATTTTATAATTCTAAAACAAGGCAAAAGCCAAACCAAACAAAAACAGCAGATTTTCTTTAGAATGAAGAAAAAGATAAAATGCACCAGAAACCCATGCAAGTTCAAAACTATAAACGAGGACAAATTTTAATTCTGAGCTTCCTGGAAGTCTTGGCAAAGAAGGAAACCAGTTAGGCTCTGCTGCTTTTATTACCCCACGAAGAGGAGCACAGACATTCACTGAACATTTTCTAAGACAAAATTCTAAAAAGGATTTCAAATCAAACCTTATATGGGAGAAAACCTTCTGACAACACCTTCAACAGCAATTTTGCAAAAGATACAGACTCAAATGAACATATCTAATATGGATTCCCCCATGAAGACTGACGCCAGCACATGGGCCCCAGCTATTGCCTGGCATGTGGGCCAGGAGTGCTGAGATAACATCACCAGACCTTCATTTTCTTGGGATTCCAGCTTTGTTTTCTGCCGGAGGGCAGAGAGGAGAGGAGCAGCAGGGACCATCATGGCCTCCAACACCTTCTGTCCCACCTAAGGGTCTCGTCCCAGCCTCAGGTAAAGGCAGGCCAGGATGCTGAAGATTAAATCTCAGCGCACGTGCTCAACACTAAATCTCAGGCAGCAAAACTGTGGAGAATGTCGTAGGGAAATTTAGGTTTCATTGTTGGGAACCCCTATTCTTACAGAGACAAGCCATGAATAAGACAAAGCACTTTGAACCTACCATACTTCCTCCTTGACAAGTCTTCGACTCAGCCATCTCTAAGATCTCTCCCAGCTCCCAGTTGTATGATTATTTGTGATTGTTTCCCATGAGGATCACATCTCAAATGATGTAAAAGATACCACTGGAATAGCAGAATTCATTTTACAGCCAGTTGTTGAAACCCCTGCCAGCAGTGCTGGCACCTGTGCGGGCAATTAACACACTCGGCCCTGCCAGCCAGTGTGACCCTTGCGGTCTGCTTTGCCCACTCAGAGAATGGGTCACAGCCTCAGCCTCTGCTCTGTGGGGAAGACATCAGGATGGGACTGACCCTGAATTTAGAGTTCAGAAGCAGGCTTTTCCTTCTTAAGGCTTCAGCATCTTCCTTATAATGCCAGAGCCCCGCTCCTGCCCCCCGTGTCCTCCTTCTCCCTCCCACCAAGGGCACCGGTGCTATTTGGAGAGCTGGAAGTAGTGTAATATCTAACTTTTTAGCCACAGTTTCAAAACAGAGCTGCAGACCCGTGCCATTATTCTCTCACACACTCATTTTCCCAGCTTTTGTATCTCATTAAAGGAGCTAATGGAACCAATTTTGCAGCTATGGATAAGTTGGCCTCCTGACAGATGAGACCTCGCTTCATTAAGTTCTGACCACATCCTGTCCTCTGTCTCACCCTGCCCATTGACCTCTCCTCCTCAGAGGCTCAGTTCCAAGGAGGGTGGCTCACGTGATACTACTGACCCCAAACGTCCAGGCCCCAGGTGGGTGCTGAGGGAATGATGGAGTCAGGTAGGATTAGCTCTCGCTACATGACAACAGTCTGTCCCTGGTGCTGGGCCAGTACTGTGCTGAGGCCACCTCATACAGTGCTCACCATAACCCAACGAGCATCAGCAGTGCCCTTCTACCTGTAGGGAAATGTCCCTCTAGAAGGTTAAGTGACTTGCCCAAAGTCACACAGCTGCGCAGTGAGAGTCAAGACTTGAACCTTGACCTGTCCCCTGCACTGGGAACCATGTACAGCTGCTTCACCCCTTTTCCATGCAGCTTCAAGGCTTGGAGCAGGCACTCATCCCTACAACACCAGCCTGGGGAAAACAAACAGAGAAGGCCCTGCCACTGCTTCCGAAAGCTTGGCCCACGCCCCTGGTCTGGACCAGGCCCTGCTGCTTGGTGGTTGTTACAATAATGGCAGATGTTCACGGAGCCCTGCCCTGTACCAGGCATGTCACACCGATTAGCTCTTGCCCTTCAACAACTCCATTGTTAGCCACCATTTTCAGATGAGGAAACTGAGGGTCAGGGAGGCTTTGTAGATTCTCTGGGTCACATGGTTTGCACATAGCCACCTCTGAGTCAGAGTTCTTTGGGAAGCAGGATTCAACTTTCATCCCCAAGGAGGCCTGCCCATGTACAGATCTCCTCCCAATTCCTGCAAACATGTACTGGCCCTGTCTGGGGGCTAGGTGGACTGGGACTGGGAATGCTGCCATGGGCACTCTGTCCTCAAGGATTTAGGGGTCTATGGATGAGTCACTGCCAATTGGGATGCTTGATGATAACATGTACACCTGGGAAACTGGTCCTGGCTCCTTCCCTTCCCTTCTCCTTTCTTTCCAGAACCAGAACCTGGCAGAACAGGCGAGATGGGGAAGGCCAGCCCCTCCTGAGGGAACTCACAAGAAAGGAAGATGCCTGAACAACCACTCCCCTTCTAGGCCAAGGCCAGGACACCTGATGGGGGCAGGGGGCAGCTTGACAGGCTGGGAACCTCCACCTGACCACTTCCCACTAGAGTTCTTGGGGGGAGAGGGAGTAGCTGAGGTTCCAAACCTAGTGTCTTCCCAGGAAGCTCTGCTGACAGGACAGCCAACACAAATTTTGAAATCATCAAGTCTTAGGCTGGGCGCGGTGGCTCACGCCTGTAATCCCAGCACTTTGGGAGGCTGAGGCGGGCGGATCACGAGGTCAGGAGATTGAGACCATCCTGGCCAACACAGTGAAACCCTGTCTCTACCAAAAATACAAAAAAATTAGCCAGGCATGGTGGTGGCGGGTGCCTGTAGTCCCAGCTACTTGGGAGGCTGAGGCAGGAGAATAGTGTGAACCCGGGAGGTGGAGCTTGCAGTGAGTGGAGATCGCGCCACTGCACTCCAGCCTGGGCGACAAAGCGAGACTCCATCTCACATTAAAACAAACAAAAAAAAGAAATCCTCAAGTCTTAGGAAGACAAGATTCCTCCAATTTACTAAATTTTGATGGCCTCAGTTGGTCTGCTTCCCACTAGCCCCAGACAACCTGGAAACAAAGGCTGAAATGCTAAGTCTGGGGGATGGGAAGAGTGGAGGGAAATGCTTCTAGAAAGAGGGACCTGAGGGAGGCTCCCGGGAAGGAAGAGGGAAGAACAGTGGGAATGTGAGTGCTAGGGGGTCCCAGTGCCCCAGACCAGGGACCATGCACAGCAGGACTAGCTGCAGCCACAGGGGTCCAGGTCTGTCCCCAACTCCCCTGTGGCCTTAAGCAGGCCATTCAGCCTCTCTGAGCCTCACGGGCCCAATCTGAAAAGTGGAGATGGTGCTAATACTCCTGTTCCCAGGGAGCCAGGAGGAGGGAATGAGAGCACACGCAAAGAGCTCAGATGAACTCGGTGTCGGGTGTACACTGAAGGAATTGAGGGGCCATGATGGTACAGGTGAAAACAGTTTCCGGGTTTGCTTAGGGACTCCTGGCTTCAGGATTCCCCTGGGTCTTCCTGAAATGGCCTTACACTCCTCCCCTCCTTGTTTCCCAGAACTCAGGGAAAGCGAGGTGCAGCCTTGGGGACCCGGGGGAGGCAGAACCCCTCCAATCCAGCAGGTCACAGGAAATGGTCTCATATCCTCAGAGGTGCACGGCCAGACTGGGCTCTTCAAAGATGGACCAAGAACCTTGAGTCCATGAATCCTGTTTAGCTGTGAAAGGCTCAATAAGAAAGGGGAAGACCCTCCAGGGTGGAGAGGGTGGCTGATCTCAGGGGAGGGACCCTGGGGAATGGGAACCAAGACTGAAAGGACGGAGACCCACAAAAGGGAACTCACCCAGCTTTCAAGCTTGGTCAACTACAGGAGGGGGCCCATCTTCACTTCTTTGTGGAAGCCCCCTACTCTCCCAGGTAGCAGACACCTTTACGCCCCTCGATAACTCCTCACATCCTTTTGAACAATGTCCCTCCTGCAAAGTGTGTGACCATGGCCAGTCCTTTTACCTTCCTAAGCCCCAGCTTGCATCTGTGAACTGGGTACCCACTCTCCTCCCACATGGCACCTGTGTTACAGGTGGGGAGAGACCCAGAGACAGCTATGGCCTCCTCCCCTCCCCCAGAGGTTCTACAGTGAGAAAGTGGCAGGATCAGAACTCCCTCTGCCCTTGACGGGTGTGGGATCCCAGCATTCTGCCCACAGCCTTCCCACAGAGGGCTGGGGGAGGCCGCAGAGATCACTTGTGAGCCCCCTGAGTACATACTCAGAAGATCTAGGTTCTGGTATCTTCCTTTAACTTCAAAGAGGAAAAGGGGATTTTTCTATCAAAATCAGCTACATAATCTGTGAAACTTTACCCTGGTTCTATTTCTTCTATGACAGTGTAAAAATAGGACATTTTCATCATAAGACTGGAACATTTTAGCAAACACAAGTGTTTTGTTGCAATCTCAGAAACAATGTCCCATCAGCGGTCTCTCTTCATGAAGAGACTCCACAGCAGCTATGAAATATGTGCCCCCAACTGGCCAGTTGTGTGACAGTGATGCCCACATAGCTGCCACAGGGTTACAAATGGCCATAGAACCCACCCTAACAGGGGTGGCCAGGGCAAGTGAGGTCATGCCTAGGTGACCCCTGCTGAAGCACTCAGCAGGTCAGGCCTCTGGTCAGCTCTGGAGAGAGGGGACCCAACACCCTCCAGCTTTCAGAAGAATGACAGCTGGTCTCCCTCACCCGGAGGAGATGTCACAGAGATGACAAAGGAATCAGAAGTGGGCGTGAGGAGATGCACTGGCTCACCCCCAGAGGCATGGCACAGAGGCCCTAGGGAACCTTCCATCCCCACCCCCGACACTGACCTTCTATCTCATATCTGCTCAGCATGTCTCCCTCATCCTTTGGCTTCATTCACGTCTCTGCAGCTCGCCACACAGGCCTGGGTGAGCACAGGCAGCCATCGTTCTCCTCAGGCTCCTCCCAGGGGTAGCAGGAGCACTGGCCATCCAGGCTTCCAGTCTCCCTTGGTCCCTGGCCCCTCTCCCCTCCTGCTCATGCTCAACCAGAGGACTCCCAAGGCACTGACACCCAGCCGGCTCCCAGGAGGCTTTCCTAGTCTCTGATCACACCATGGAGCCATAGCTACGAGGAAGAGGGGGAGGCCCTGCCCTCTAGGGGACCAGAGTGGTGGCCTGGCAGCTCTGAGGGACACTGCCTGTTCCTGCCATGAGACTAGGTGGCAATGACTCACTCCCCCTCTCCTGGGCCTGCCTAGGGTAAGGACACACCCTGGTACTGGCTCAGCCTGACTCAAGCACTTAATTAGGCCATGAAGTACAGCAGAAGGGGTCCCCAAACCTGAGTCATAACCCCCAGAGTTCCTGAGCCTGGCAGAATATAGCCCTTGCTGGTGGCATCACCATAGACAAATGTTCCCCCTGACAACACCATTTGCTGACTGGTGTGGGAGAGGCATCCTGGGGCACTCTCTGACCAGTCTCTATGCTGTCTATCTACTTGCAAGATCAGCCCCAGCAGTGGGCAAGGCAGGCCCCCCTGACCTGCCTGCTTCCCTGGTACTGCCGATAATCATTGCCCACCTAACATGTCTTCACAACCAAAATGGAGGCCTTTGCCAAGCAGAGCACCCAGGCCTTCATTTTTTTTTTTTTTTTTTTTTTTTAGATGGAGTTTCACTCTTGTCGCCCAGGCTAGAGTGCAATGGCACAATCTCAGCTCACTGCAACCTCCACCTCCCAGGTTCAGGTGATTCTCCTGCCTCAGCCTCTCAAGTAGCTGGTATTAAAGGCATGTGCCACCTCATCCAGCTAATTTTTCTATTTTTAGTAGAGACGGGGTTTCACCAGGCTAATCTCGAACTCCTGACTTCAGGTGATCCACCCGCCTCAGCCTCCCAAAGTGCTTGGATTACAGGCGTAAGCCAGCGCACCCGGCCAGGCTCTCATTTTGCAGATGAGCAGACTGTGGCTCCCGATTCCCAGAGGAGCACACACGCAGGGAGGAATGGCTGAGAGCCAGGCCTGGGTTCCAGCACAGGGCCACGTCCATAGTACGTGACCCTGGGTGAGTTACTCTGCTTTTCTGAACCTGTCTGCATCCATGGCATGGGGGTGATAATCCATTCTGATTCTGCCATGTTTGCGCCTGGCATGTAGGAGACACTCAGCAAGTGGGCACCCTTATTGCCATCCCCCAGCCCCCTGTGCCACTGCCTGCCAGAAAACATGGAGAGGCCAATTCTTCTGCCACATCCTGAGAAGGGGGCTGTTAATGTTGAGTGAGCATCTTTGGATGAGCTATGGGTCTCTTGTGGAGGCTGAACCCTTAAGAATGGGGCAATGAGTGTAGCAGCTCAAGGTCCTGGTCCCACAGGTTCCTGAATGTAGCCTCTGAGCCTTAGCAGGGCGAGGGCGGTCAGGTGCAGGGTGCCAGCTAGAGATTCTTGAGTGTTCACCCCAGCTAGTGCGGGTGTAGCTCACACTCAGTTATGCCCTCTGTAAAAATGGAAGCAGGTTGTACCTCACACCTTGAGCCCTCCCAGACTCCCACCAGCTCCTCTGGCTGGCTCTAAGGCTCTGACTCAGGTCAGATCTCAGCCCCATCTACACCTGACTGTGGCCAGGGAACCCTTGGGGGTCGTACTGTGCCTAGTCCCACACAATTGTCCCAAGCAGAAGTCTCAGACCATTGGGCTGTAAAAGGAGACCCAACAGTAGAGACTGCAGCTGAAGCTGACTTCACACAAGCCATGGGGGGGTGGTGGGGGACCTCCTCAGGTTACAGCTCAGCCCAAGAACTCCTGACTCCACTGTTCTGACTGCCAAGGCTGCTGACACCTGGTCAAGGCGGGTAGCAGGAGGGGACACTGTGAGTGGCATGGGTACAGCAGTCACTCCTTCCTTCCCCACCCCCACCCTCCCCTGGGGTGGGGGTGGGGGAGTGAGCTGCCTGCTGACCAGGATGAGTTCTCAGCACCTGACCTGGCCCTGCTCTGTCCTCCGCCTGCCCTCAGCCTGCTGGGCTGCAGAAAAGAGGCCATCAGGCCTGAAACACATGAGACAGGCAAACTGGCAAGGCCCGGGAGAGTGGGGACAGAGCAATAGCAGGAGAAACAGGTGGAAAAGGAGAAATGAGAGGGACGAGGCGGCAGAGGACAGAAATATCGCTAGTGCCATGAGAAGGCAGCAAAGACAAAGCCCTATCCAAAGAAAAAGGCAACCCTAATCCCAAACTCGCCTCAAAAACAAAAGCAATCTTTCCGCATCCCTGGCCTGTCTAGTGCTGAAAGGGCCTCCTGAGGCTCCTTGTTCCCCAAACAGGAGCCTCGTGTTCCTGCTCTAAGCAAAACCTCCATGGTTCCCACACAGCAGGATTTTAATCACAATTGCACAGGGCCTAATCCATTTAGTTCCAAAAGGGCAGGAGGGTGGGGAAGAGACCAGGACCCAGAGCTCCCTTCACACCATTCTTTCCTGTCCCTCAAGGGGCTGGCTTCCCCAGATGCAGGGTGAACCCTCATAAAAACCAATAATGTTTCACCAGCAAATGCACCCAGGCCACCCCAAATGAGAGCCCTGCCTTCTGAGAGTGTCTGCTGGCCTATGTTGTCTCATAGCATGAATGCAGGGATAGTAACAGTCACCGAGACTGGATCCTATTCCCCACCACATATTCAAACCCAGGGTTCAACTGCACCACAAAATGACGGTTTTGCAAAAGATTATGAAACCGCGTTTAGTCCAAAGTCACTTAGAGAGAATGTCGCAGAAAACATTTTAAGCTGAGAGCACTGTTCCTCTCTCAACCCCAGGTGGGGCCTTTCATCTAGGACCACACAAGATGTCCAACAGATGGAGGGAGAGCAGTAGAACTAATGTTCTCCAGGGAAAACACCAGCGCTCACAGGAGCCATGGTCTCACTGCCCTGAGAGCAGCACAGCCAGCTCTCCAGGAAGCGCTTGGTGCACACTCTCACAGCACAGGTATGCTTGGAATGTCTCTCACCTAGGGATGTCCTCAGCTCTTGCCTGTGGGCCTTCACTATTAGACATGGCAGCCTGGAGCCAAGGGAGGCTGCGGGCTTACAGAGCCAGATGTTCCAACCGCTGCCTCCACCCAGGGGTCTTCCCTGATAATGTCCCCAGTAGAGAAAGATGAGGGATCTAACTCCACTTCCCCAGGTGTGAAGCTCAGAAGAGATATAACAGACCTCTGTTGTAATGAAAACTGAGTCCTTCCCACATAGTCTGAACAACAGCCCAGGTGATCCAGGAGTCCCTGCAGCACCCTCAGCAATGGTGCTCTACCCTTTAAAGCCCTACACAAATGCCTCTTCCTCCACAGATTCCTCTGGTCCTCCCTCAGCTTCCCAGGCTTTGTCAGGACTTTGACACCGGCCTGCTGAGGTCAACCACATTCTGCCAGAACACAGGTCTGCGAGTGGGAAACTGGTACTCCACAGCAGGTACTGAATGTCTAAACCAGGCATGTTGTGACACACACGCACACACACATACACATACACACACACCCGCCCACACGCGCACACACGCACACAGGCACACACATACATCCTGTGCCTTCCTCTGTCATCCACATCCTTCTCAAACCAGAGGTCTGGATTAAACTGGCAACCTCTTCCAGGAAGCCTCTCCTAGCTGGCCCAGCCCAGATACAGTTTCCACTCGCCCACTCACCAGTCTGACTTCCTGCCCGCGGTGCTCTGGGCTCTGCTCAGCTCCACTTGTCTGAGACTCACAAGGCCTGGGAAAAGGCACATGACCTTTCTGAGGTGGCCTCCACAGTCATCGTGGTCCTTGTGTGCTGGCCTCATGGGACTGCCACCTGTCCAATCACTGGCATAGAGTTCCATACAGTGAGGAGGACTGGGCAGATGTAGGCAGACACTGGCAGCAACACTCAGGGCCCAGCTGGGGCTGCCAGGGATCCCAGTGGAGCAGAGAGGACAATGCCAGCATCTCTCCAAGGGCCAAGTCTCAGAGACCCTCCCGTGTTCCCACAGACTTGCATGAGGAGTGAGATGACTTAGATGGTAGGACTCTGGCATCAAACTGCCTAGGCTCACAGCTCAGCCCTGCTACCCACTAGTTGTGCACTTTGGGCAAGTTGCTGACCTCTGAACCTCATCCATATAATGGGAGTGATAAGAGTTAGGTAAGATAACTCATGCTGTGCATCGTTGTGCACTGTGGACAGGACCTGCTGGGCAGAATGCTGTGAAAACCGTTAGCCGTTTATGGGGGTATCAGAATCCACAGCACCAAGGCCTGAATCCTGGAGAGCTGGCATCAGCTCCTAGATGGGATGGGGAAAGATCCTAGAAGCCCCAGCAGAGGTGATCCTCAGAGTAGGCCGCTAGCACAGCTTCGAAAACAGTAAGCAAGGCCAGCCAGGCACGGTATGAACCATCTCAGAACAATCAACCTCTGCCTAAAATTCCACTATTTGCATTTTGTAGGGTTTGATGCCCTCCCCAGGATCTTCATGAAAAAGCAAATTGCCCATCCCTGGCAGTTAACACTCTGGCTCCTCAGATTCTTTCCTTCCAGGTAAGGAGCAGCACTGGGAGAACGCAGGGGGCAGTGAAACTATTTTAAGGGACTCTGTTGTACAGGGCTGCCAGGCCCTCCATGTGCCTCCTGATTTGTTGACTCTAATGGGTGGCCCTGCAGAGGCTGATCTGACCGGTCTGGAGATGGTAGGTGAGGGGTTGGTGGCTGCCAAATGAAGAAGGGCCTGGCTTGCCTGGCAGCTTCACCTGGCTTCAAATCCAGCTCAACAGCACTAGCCCCAACAGGCCAGCCTCACCCATGGAGCAGTGGGCACCATCCCCCCAGGGAGAGTGAGGCATCCAGGGTACTGGGCTCTGGATCCACTGCTTCCCAGTCTCTGCATCCATCATGTTCTATCTTTCTTTCGGCATTCTGGTTATACCCTCTGTCTACTCAGAGGTGCAGCCTGGACAGCAGGCAGTGGGCAGAAACGGCCTCATGAATGGGCATTTCCTTTCTCCCAGGAATTCCCCATGAGGTCTGTTGAGGCAGTGGAACTGTTAGATTCCAATAACAATGTGAATTCTCAGACTTTAGGAGAGGAGAAATAACATTTCTCTGTGGCTTATCTCTGAGCTGCAATCCAAGAACCCCTCTCCTGTGGAGAAGGTGTAACCTGGAAAAAGTCCAGCTCCTGATGCTCCTTCCAAAGCTCAGAAGGGCCAGAGCCTGGTTATTTTCATAAGCACTCATGAGTCCCTGATACATGCCAGGCCTTGGGCCCAGGTGCTATAAAGGTGCTTTGAGTCAAAGGGGAGTATTATGGCTTTAGGGGTCAAACAAAGAAGGTTCCATTGCCCCAAAGCCAGGAACTCTGGGCAGCTTCCTGGAAGAGGTGGCGCTGGGGCTGAATCTTGACAGATGGGAAGAAAGTCTTCAGTGCTGGAGAAGGAAAGATGTCACCTAAGGTAGAAAAGGGAGGTGGGTTGGACTGCAGAGGCTTTGAATGCCACAATTAGAGGCTCAGAACATATACAGCCAAGTCCCCAAATCCCTGTGTAATCTCAAATCCCTGTGAGATCTCCTCCTGGTTTCCAGAGCTTAGTTTCCTATCTGTCAGCAGAAATATGCCCTCTTCTGTGTTGTGCTTTGGGGCATCACTGAGATCCCACATGCAGAGCAGCCTGGCTCACGGAAGCCAACTGGCATCAAGGGGAAGGAAACTATCCCAGAGAAGGCAGCTCCAGCAACCTCCCAGATCCTGGGAACCAGAAGGAAGATGCCTGCTACAGAGACTTGACCCAGAGGACTCTGCAGGGGTCTCCTGGACATGTGGATCCACCACCCCACCACTCTACTCTCCTTAACAAAGAAGGGAAGAGGACACTGGGAGCCCAGAAGAGCTTCCAACATGTTTTAGGGGTCAGAGGGGAAGAGCTCCCAGCCCCACAGTCCAGAACACAGGGGCAGGAAAGAAGACCCCACCATTATGTCTCTGTAAGGCCTTTTATTGCTTTTCTTTCTTTCAATTTTTGAGACAGGTCTCACTGTGTCACCCGGACTGAGGTACAGTGGCATGACCACAGCTCACTGCAGCCTCAAACCCCTAGGCTCAAGCAATCTTCCCACCTCAGCCTCTTGAGTAGCTGGGACTGCAGGTGTGTGCCACCACACCTGGCTAATTTTTTTTTTTTTTTCCTGAGACACAGTCTCACTCTCTCACCCAGGCTAGAGTGCAGTGGCGTGATCTCGGCTCACGGCAACCTACGCCTCCCGGGTTCAAGCGATTCTCCTGCCTCAGGCTCCCCAGCAGCTGGGATTACAGGCGCTAGTCACTGTGTTCAGCTAATTTTTGTATTTTTAGTAGAGACACGGTTTCGCCAGGTTGGCCAGGCTGGTCTCGAACTCCGGACTTCAAGTGATCCTCCCACCTTGGCCTCCCAAAGTGCTGGGATTACAGGCATAAGCCATCATACCCAGCCCTAATTTTTTAATTTTGTATAGAGATAGGGGTCTTTCTATGTTGCCAGGACTGGTCTTAAACTCCTGGACTCAAGTAATTCTCCTGCCTCAGCCTCCCAAAGTGCTGGGATTATAGGCATGAGCCACTGCACCCAGCCTATTGCTTTTATTTAGAGATACTAAGTGCCATGGTCACTTCTGCCTGCCAAGAGGCCAAAAACCACAAGAGGGCTGGGCAGGAAATCAGGAGGGGAGAAAATTATGGCCTCTGCTACACCCCCCACTTCAAGTCATGTGACTCACTTTGGGTCCCAATTTTCACATATACGATAAAGTTTGAGGGACTGGGTCTTGGATGTGGTGGGGTAACTGATTTGTGATAAATCTCCAGGGCTGTGCCCAGTTAAAGGGAAAGCTGAAGGGTACTAATTAACTAGTTAAGCCTGGGAGAGGGCACAAGCAAGAGGTCAGGAGGAATAGACACTGGAGGACTGCCTGGCCCATACACCCTCTCCAAGAAAGGCAGTCCTCCAGTTCCTGCCAAGAAGACAGCAATGAGTGCTCGGAGTAGAATGGAGTAGAATGGCTGCACTGGCAGCAGAAGGTAGCCTTGGGAGGGAGCCACTGAGTATGACTGAGGCCAAGATGAACCTAGCAGGTGGTCAGCGGCTAAGGGAAAGCAGAAGAGGCCCAGCTCCCTGGGAGGGAGGGACCTGTTCCTCTAGGGCCTCCACAGAATAGCAACAGTTACAGGGACAGTGGCCACAGCTCTTCCTGTTTCATGAGTATTTGCTGAGTTTCAGGCTTCCTGTTAAGCACTATCTGACATCTTGCTGCAACAGAGTCAAGAGAATGAGCATGAGACAAATGGGCAGAGATGGCCTGAACAAGTTCAGGTTATAAAACAAGGACAGGCCAGCCTGGTAACCTGGGGCACATCACCAGGGAGGCAGAAAGACACAGAGCCCATAACTGTTGCCTACGCTGAGCTGGGGCAACTGAGGGGAGAGGGCTAGGCAGATGTAAGGAAAGGACTGTGATCCATCACGAGCTGGCTAAGCTCCCTGGGCCCAGGCCTGCCCATGCACTGAGGTCCCCAGGTCCTGGCCCTCCTGGGCAATGGGCAGAAGCTATAAGTGGGGAAGTGCCACCTTCCTCCTCATGGCCACAGCTACCACTCACAAGACAGGTAAAATGACTGTACCAGAGGTTGTGCTTAGCCCAATATTGGGAGATAGTAAATGCCTACTTAGCTGGGTAGTGACTTCTAGGCTTGGTCACTAGGGATACCAAGAACAGGAAGGTCCTGGAGTGGGAGCCACATCTAATCCATGTCCCCTTTGAGTGCCAATTTAGGGCCAGATCCTGAAGGTCCCACGCTAGTAGCCCCAGCCATGCTCACCCATAAAGGGGTACAGAGGGAAACCCACTCCAGGCCTGACCCAATTCCCAGTCCAGAACAAGGAGAGCACTGATGAGGTGCTATGGAAGTTCTTGCAGTCAGAAGTTACCCCAAGTCACTCATCAGACATAGCATCTATGGGGAAGGGGTTAAGTCCAGCCTTACTTATAACTGGCACTGTGTGGGCCTACAAATTCTCATCTTCCACCCCATCCCTGACTCACCCACAGCATCTGGACACCACAGGGGCTGGTCAGAGCTCAGTCTTGGCCCACAGGGCCAAAGCCTTGGTATTAAGAAGTGGGTCTCTGGCCTCAATCCCTCACCACCCAGACTGCCCTCAATCATAGCACAGGTGGAAGGGCTAAATGGTGCCCAGAGGGGGATGAAAACTCTCATTCCTCATCCCCTTATCCCCGTCTGCCCTCAGAATCCCAGTCTGCCCTCAGAAGAGTCACTTTTTCCCTAAAAGACTCAGAGAATCCCATTCCTGAGACTCTGAAAATCTCCCGCACCCCATTCGACTGCTGGGTTAGTGGGCAAAGAAGCTATACCTGGGGCCCAGCCCCACCAGCCCAACCCTGATCCTCTCCTAGAACCATCCGCATGATCCCCTCCAAGGCAGTCTCGGAGACAACCTCCTCTGTTGGCCCTAGTGGTCCTGGGAAAGACACAGAGAGCTGGGTCCAGCTCCCTGCTCAGATGCTTTAAGATCCTGTGCTTTAAATAAGTCCTGTAACCTCTCCAGACCTGTATCAGGTCCTGTACCAAGTGCTTTAAACGTATAATAATCTCATTTCATCTTCACAACAACTCCTTATCTTTCCCCATGAATAGATGCAGAAACCTGGCTTCAAGAGTCTGGGATATCATCCAAGGTCATGAAACTGGCAAACACAGGATACCTATTAGCCATATCTAGAGGACTCTGCACTTGGACTTATAATTAAAAGTTGTGTAAAGGCCAGGTGCAGTGGCTCACGCCTATAATCCCAGCACTTTGGGAGGCCAAGGCAGGCGGATCATGAGGTCAAGAGATCGAGACCATTCTGGCCAATATGGTGAAACCCTGTCTCTATTAAAAATACAAAAAATTAGCTGGGCATGGTGGCACACACCTGCAGTCCCAGCTACTTGGGAGGCTGAGGCAGGAAAATCACTTGAACCTGGGAGGTGGAGGTTGCAGTGAGCCGAGATCGTGCCACTGCACTCTAGCCTGGCAACACAGCCGGAGATGGAGCTCCAGAGAGAGACGGAGTCTCAAAAAAAACAACAACAAAAAAATCTTTTATAAAATGAGAAGGGCTGGCCGGGCATGGTGGCTCAGCCTGTAATCCCAGCACTTTGGGAGGCCAAGGCGGGCGGATCACAAGGTCAGGAGATTGAGACCATGGTGAAACCCTGTCTCTATTAAAAATACAAAAAATTAGCCGGGCACTGTGGCGGGTGCCTGTAGTCCCAGCTACTCAGGAGGCTGAGGCAGGAGAATGGCGTGAACCCGGGAGGCGGAGCTTGCAGTGAGCCAAGATTGTGCCACTGCACTCCAGCTTGGGCGACAGAGCGAGACTCTGTCTCAAAAAAAAAAAAAAAAAAAAAAACAAAACTGAGAAGGGCCTTTGCTGTACTTCTAGCCTCCAGGAGTCACTATCCCTGCCATGCTCTACCTATCCATTGGCACAAGCTACAGATGAGTAAAGACCCCAGAGATGACAGATTCAAGGATTCTGGGCATGGGGTGTGGCCCAAGGCCCAGATGTATGCCTTAAGCTAGAACTAGGTACCCAACCCCCGCATCCCCCTGATCCCCACCATGCCACCTATATCAGCATGCCAGGTCTCCAGGGAGCCTATAGTCTGAGGTAGTTAGATGGCTGGCCCGCCCTCTGCCCAGGAACCAGGGGTGGGTTGGACCAGGGCCTGTCCCTTTCAACAGGGGACCAGTGACTCGACAGGAGTCCATCAGCAGCCTCCTGAGGCTCCACAGGTGCAGTGGGCATCAACCTCATCTTCTGGCCAGCCCTGGGAGGCTCACACCACTCCAGCCCAGACAGGCAGGGGCCACAGGGAAGAAGCAGCCCCACCCAAGCCTTGGTGAGGGCTCAGCTTCCAGCAAAGGGAAACAGATCCATTCCAGTCAAAGGAGCTTCACATGGAAGGAGCAGCCAAGCTGAACAAGAGACCCCCTTTGGGCCTGAACACATGGGTCCAGCCAGAACCCCAGAGTCAGGAGTCACCCCTTCCCTGCTTCCGGGTACAGCAGCTCTAGCCATACTGACTCCACCCCTTGCTCACTGGGACACCCAAAGCTTAGCTAGACTACGCCTCAGTTTCCCCATCTGTAAAGTAGGGAGGACCACGAGCCTGACCTTACAGGAGAGTATGAGGATGAAACATGTTGCTGAGCATAGGAAGCTTAGCAGGGGCGCTAGACATAGCTTCACCCACAGGCTTCCGCTGTGGACCCTCCAGGATAGCCCAGGCCTCAGTGAGGGCTCACTGACCTTCAGGGCACACTTCTGCCCAGTGCGCCGATGGAAGCACTCCAGCACCTTGCCGTTCACACCCAGGCCCAGCACCTGCTTGGACAACTGGTAGTCGTCGGTCACTGCGTACTTCTTGGGCTCCCGCCGCCCCCCCGGAGCACCGCCCAAGCCGGGTCCGCCGGGTGCAACTGACGGGGGCACAGGACCCCCCTGCTCATCTGCTGTTTCACCATCCATGGCCCCCGCGGGGCGCTCAGAGGCGGCCCCAGCCTGGCGTTTCTAGTGGCACCTAGGGGAAAGGGGAAGAGTGAGTCCAGCCCAGACTTTTCCAACACACCCCAGCTTTGGAGCCTCTGAACTGGGCTGGGCTGCTAGCCCGGGGCAAGCTGGGAGTGAGGGACGAACGGCCAGAGAGTACAGACTTGCCGCAGGGGGCGGTGGTCGCGCGGCCGGGTACAAGCGAGCGCCGCCCGGGCACGTGTTAAGAAGGGAAGGGGCCGGGCGCCTAATGGCCGCGAGGTCCCCGGAGGAGGCCGCAGAGGGGACCCAGGAAGGCGTACCTGGCGAGGGCGTACCTGGCGGCAACGCACCTTGCTGAGGCACCAGCGAGGGGCAGGGGCGGCGGTCGCGGGAGCTGGCGGCCGCAGAGCGCCCAGGGCCGAGAGTCGCGCTGCCGGCGCCCACGTGACCTCCTCCGCCCTCCACCCCCAGCTCCTTGCGCGTCATCCCAACTTGGGGCCCCGCTAGGTCAGCCTTAAAGGGCCAGGCGGGCCTCGACTGGGTCCCGCCCCCGAGCCGGAACAAAATAGGAGGCGTGGCTTCCCGAGGGGGCGGTAACTTCCTCGGTTTCCAGGGATACCCAGAGAGGCTCCTGCACTGGCAGTCCGCTACTGTGCGGGTCCCGGGTTTTATTCGCGACCTAGAACGTGACAGTGCAGGACGTCTTCTTTCTCTTGAAAGCTCTCCTTGAGTCAGGTGTTTGCTCTGCACGCTGCCAAGTGGCCCTCCAGTATGGCTTGCTAGGCTTCCGACTTGCCTAGTGGTGGCCAACCCTCAGAGTACTCAACTTTTTAATTTTTGCCAACATGCCGAGGGAAGTGGCATCTCGTCGTTGTTGAATTCGCCACTCTTTAGCCTATGGTGGCTCTGGGCGTCTCCAGCACTGGCGACTGCCCCCTTTTGTGCAGCTCCCGCTTGACTCGTTGCTTCCCTTTGGTATATACAGCGTCCTGGGGACCAGAAATCTCGAGTTGCCATTTAGTCAGATCCGCCAACCTTTCACTTTATGGTTTGGGCTTTTGGGGTCGTGTTTACAAAGTCTCTGCCCCCCATCCGAGTGACAGATATTCTCCATTAGCTTTCTAGTTTTGCCTTGCACATTTAAGTCTCTGTTAAGCCCATCTTAGACCACGTTATGTATTTTGAGCCAGTTTTCCCAACACCGGCTGTTAAACAGCTCTCATTTCACAGATGAGGAAACTGGGGCCCCTGGGGAGAAAACAACTTGTCTAGAGCCATAGGGAGGGTGGCTGTGGCTGTCTCCTGGGACAGATCTGAGCTACTCGCGCACAGCACATCACTACCCCAATTCGGAAGCTGAGGGACCTGAGCGAGCTGGTTCACTTGGGACTGGGAAGGTTGCGGCTCAGGGCAGGGGCTCTGCGTGGGCCTCTGCTGTCATCTACAGGCCATCTACAGGACTGCAGGTACCAGGACCTCGATCCCACTCAGAGGCATCTCCCAGCCATCCTACTCCTGGCGTCGGAATTTAGGCCTAGTGAGCGCCTTCCCCTCAGCCCCACTGGTTAACACACACACACTCACGGACCCCTGGGCTGCATGTCCAGCCTCATCAGAGAAGTAGCTCTTGGAAAGATGCTCGTCCTCTGAATGAATGAGTGAATGAGTGACTGAAAGGATGCTACAACTTATTCGTGGGTGCCCACTGTGTGCAGATGTTGAGTGGAGACGGGTTTGGGGGCTCTGCCCCTATTTCTTTCAGGCGACCTTCAGGCTAGCAGTATTCAGTGAAGCAGGAGGCTCCAGACAATAGCCTCAGCTGGCCATAGTGAACACTTCTTGTAGACCAGATGCTGGGTAGGTGCTCTCCCTGGAACCCCCTGACCTTACAGAGACTGGAGGAGGTCACACTATCCCTTCTGCCCACACTACAGACACACAGGACAGAAAAGCCCAGAGAGGTTAGGTGACCTGTCTGAGGTCAGCAGCTGTCATGACAGAGCCCCCATTCCAACTCCAAAGCACAACCTCAGGGCTGGGCTCTTATCCTCAAACCATGGCCTCCTCTCCTAGTCTTTTCTGGCTCCTCGCACAGCCACATGTACAAACATACTCTCACACATGTACACATGCAGTCACACCTTTACACATGTGCATACACATGCATATAATATACATGTGTAAATACACATTCATATAACACACATGCACACAGATACACATGCACATGTGCACATACACACGCATTTATGCCCAGCTGGACCCAGGACTGATGTCCCTGAGCCCAACCTAAGAATCTGATTCAAGATCTCAGAGCCTCTTAGAAAGCCCTATGATCTGGAAGCTTCTACTGCTGGGGGCACCGAAGAAGGCTCTGCTCTGTAAAGGCAACTAGTTTGAGCCTGGTGAACCTGAGGCTGAGCAAGATGTCATTCTGGATAAGTAGAAGGCTAGGCAGCTGAGGGTGGAGGCTGGCTCCTTGCCTCAGCCAAAGGCATCTCACTGAATGTTATGTGAAGATGTCTCATTTCTTTAAAATGGAGTTAGAGTATAATTGCTCTAAAAATTTTATAATTGTATTTTTAAGCTTGTCTCTTTTTATTAAAATTTTAAATTGCATAAGTAAAACTTGCTCATTGTCATTAATTCAAATTATACAGAAGTATGAAAAGTAAGCAAAGGTGCTGCTTCTCCCCTCCCAGTCCCTATAACCAGTTTCCACAGGCACACGCATTCATAGGCACACGCATTCCCCACATGGGTCCATCAGAGAGATGACTTGCAACTACTCACTTAGCCCAGGAAAGTCAGAATATGTGGTTTTCCCTTAGTGCTCACGTTCCAGCAACCACCTGCCACATCCCCTCCACTATGATGGGAGGATTTGGCATGTGGGATGGCTAGGCCTGGTCAGGAGTGGGTTCATGGTGGCAGACTCTGCCACATAGCCCTTCTTATAGCTGTGTGTCCAAGGGGACAGAGACTTTGGAATAGCTTAAAGTGAAGGTGGCTAAATCCTACACACACACACACACACACACACACACACACACATTATGTCCTTCCTGGAGAGGGGAGGCTGCACATGATGAAAGGATAGAGGACAAATGAGGGAGACTTTGGGGAAGGCACTGCTGTGTATTCTTGTGACTCATTTTGTGATTGTTCTGGGTAGGGAGGGGCAGGGGAATCTTGCAGTAAGGTCAATCCCTGGAGTGCAGGGGAGGGTATCCTAGAAGAGAGGAATCCATGGAGATTTGGCTAGTGAGGGCATGAGAGGTGGCACCGCTAGGTGGCAGTGTGGGCCCAGCAATCAGAGCCAGGGCTTCTAGGGAGCAGCCAGGGCAGGAGAATTAAGTACTAAGTTGGCCAGAGGGACCCACAATGCCTGAGGCAGGCACTTGGGGCAGAACAGGGGCACATCACTATTCCCAGCATTCAGGTGAGGTGCGCAGTGCTGTCATAGTCACGCATGCACAAAACTAGTTGGAAGGCCAAAACCCTTGGGACCCTTTGGTTTACACATAGACCGCATAATCACTGACCTCTGTAGGAGATGCTTTCAAAGGGACACCCATGGTGCTCTCACATTGACAGGCCTGGGGGCAGAGAAGCTTCACTGAGGACCTTAAAGCTGGATGTCTAGGAGTCAGCAGATCACCAACACCCACAGAGGAAGTAGGAGGAAGTGTGTAGGCTCCTGACTTCAACCATTACTTGCCAGTTGGGAGATCTAGGGTATATTGTAACCTCTCCATGCCTCAGTTTCCACACCTGTAAAGAGGAGACAATATGTGGTAGTTGTGACAATGACATGAGGCTGCAAATTGCTGAGAGTGCTTGGCACATAGTAAGTGTTCAGTTGAATAGTCATGGTGAGGGGTAAGAAGTATAGTTTTGGTAGAGAGCCTGGGATTTGGCCCCATAAGAGACCTAAGTTCAAAACTGTAACTCTGTTGCCTGGCAGCTGCAAAGTCCTTTTGTCTTCATAGTAACGAGACAGTGGACAGTTCCTACTGCCAAGTCAGTGGTCCACATAGGGGCCCCACACCAGGCTATCCAGGTATCCCACCCCTCAAGGTGGGTTATAGGGTATCCATCCCCTCTACCCTCATTCCAAGAAACTGGCTTCTGACCAACTCAGGAGGGGGCTGGCAAAATTGCACTGATGAAGCCTGGCTTCCCTTTAGGAAAGCTGCAGAGAAGTTACTGCCCTGAAGTCTGAAACTTAAACCATTTTTCCCCCAGTTTCATAGGGTTTTGCTTTCAGGTCTCTTGCCTTCTGCCATTCTGGGCAGAGCAAGCTGAGCTCTGTCTTCCCTGGACACTATCGTTCAGGCCCTTCAACACAGCCAGGGGTCTGTCATCCCTGCCCAGGATCTCAAAGCTAGCCTCCTTTCTGAGGACCCTGGGTGCACACACTGGGAGGGGGTGGGGGGTAGGGAGTGGACCTGCGACCTCTCCAAATCCCACAGTTCTTCCGGCCCAAGGATTTGGAGGAGAGTCACACAGACCCCACATAGATGCTCCACAGTGAATCCAGTGAACTGAAACAGGTGGAGAGGGTCCTGGTAGGAGTGTGGGCTTCTGATTCAGAGCTGGGATCAAGCTCTTACCCTGCCATTTCCTAGCGTTTGTTCCCTGGGGCTGTCTTCCGTCTGCATAACGGGAACAACACCAGTTGTAGAGGATCAAATGCAGCAAGTACTCCCTGTAGATAAGAGCGAGTGTTACTACTCTGCCCCACCACCCTGCCCCAACCTCTACTACCCTGCTCCCAGATTATCTCCCAATGTTTTGAGCTGCAGGACTCTCTCTCTCAGCATTTTTTTTTTTGCGGGGGGCGGGGGGCACCAACCCAGAGTCCGGGCCATCTGGGGCTGTCCCTGCTTGCTTCCTTCAATCTGTAGTCTCTTCTCCCCTGACTGGCCGGGCCGGCCAGAATTTGAAAAGTTGGGATGTGCTTTCTCCTTCAACTCTCAAAGAAAACGTTCTTGTCTGGATCTTTCTGGCTGTGGTGACCGCCAGCTTGACCCCAGTGGACTCACTCATTTCTGGAACCGTCCTCTGCACCCCACCCTGCCCTAAGTCCCGCTCCAGACCTCACCCCATGCCACCCAATCCGACACCCGACACACAGAGTCCTAGGGTCCAGGAGCGGCCGTCCCAACACCGGGCGTTTGCCCACGCCGACAGACCTCCTTGGAGGAGTCGCTAGCAGGGAGGACGACGCCGGGACTCCGCCCCCTGCCCTGCCAGGAGTTCCACGGCGAGATAAGAGGGCTGTTCCCCAACGACGCAGAATGCCAGAAGGCAATCTGGGCGCGGGTTGCTGAGCCCGGGCCCCTCCTTAACTTTCCCCACCCGGTCTTTCCCTGCTGATCTCTCCGTCCTACCCTGCTGGGTAGCGTCAGCCCCGGGTCCACGCGCTGCTATTGGCCCTCCCCGACCGCTCGGCTCCACCTTCAGCGTCGCGATTGGTCGGCTCGCAGGGCCCCGCCCCGTTTTCCTGGAAAGTTCTTGGAAATCTGTCAAAGTATTTCCTTTCACTGCCCAGGGCCCCAGACCCGGCCACTGCGCCCGCGCACCCCGCCCGGGCCCCACCGCTCAGCCTGCGGTTCTAGGAAGACGCCGCTTCCGGGAAGGGCTGGGACGCGGCAGACAAAGGATTAGGCAGCAGCTCGCCCCGCCCCGCTCGTCCGGCCCGCCCCACCTTGCCCTCGCAGGCGGTCCGCGCCACTGCCTCTCAGTCCCTGCCCTGCGCCCGCGCGCCCCGGGAGCGTACCCTGCACGCGCTCCGCGCCCACTGGTTCCCTCCCGCCGCCGCCGTCCAGCCAAGTCCCTACTCCGGAGTCGCCGCTGCCGCGGGGACATGGTCCTCTGCGTTCAGGGGTAAGCGCGGCTCTCTGCCCCCGCCTGGCCACCAAGAGGGGCGCACGGGAGAACAGGGGCCATGTGCTAGCTGCCGGGCATTGGGAGGGCTTGACGGGCCAGAGGTGACTGAGCGCGGACAGACCTCGGGAGCGAGGCTCTGTGTGGGGCTCTGACACTCCTACTCCCCACCCCCACACACTCACCCCAATTCCCACTGTGGATTGGGAAACCGGGGGCTGGCTGGCTACAGGAGGAACTTACGGGGTGGGCTCAGCCTGGGTTCTCACTGGAGCAGATGGACACCAACGGCAGGGCGTCCACCAAGATGTGGCCAACAATCCCAGATCTTCTTCTGGGCCCAGAGCACTCTACACTAGCCTGCCGGCTGCCCTGCCTGCTAGTAACCTTGGACCAGCCCCTAGCCCCCTCTGTCCTGGTGTCCCCTCTCCTGCCCCAGGCTAGCAAATAGGCTCTTTTTTCTTTTTTGGGAAGACAGCCCGAGATCCTTGCCTTTCCTCAGGCTGGCACCTGATGGTCAGCAACTCTTGGGAGCAACCCTTTCAACCAAAGGGTCTGATGCTGGCCATGGTGATCTGACAGGAGCTCAGGGAGCTCCAAGGAGAGAAGAAGAAGGTATAAATGGGTGTTCTGCACTCAGGGAGAACTGGGTGGCTGTGCTTATCACAACTGGCCTGGTGCCAAGTGAGGGAGGGTGGAAGGTGAGGCCAGGGAAGAGGACATGAAGGTGCTGGGAAGACTACTTCTCCCTTGCTGTCTCCAGCAAGTTCCTTCCTCCTGTCTGCATTCGGGGACTCCTGAACACCTGCCCCACCACTACCTTCCTCCCCAGGAGCCTCCCCCTGCATTCTGGGGTCCCATAGGCTCTTTCACTTTTTACCCTAGCTAAGCACCCCCTTATAAGCTCAGGGCCAGTGTTGGCTGTCGGGGAACAAAGTTTTTAACAGACTGCTGGGCTCCAAAGCAGGCACACACATGTACCTAGAATACACCAGCCACTGTCCCCACCATGATGACACAGCCATGGACACACCCCTGCCCAGGTACACAGTCACTCACCAGGAGCTTGTGGTGATCAACACAGCTATTCATACACCCAGCTACCACGTCAGCCCCAGAGGTGCCCACACCCACAGGTGGAATCTGTCTGAGAACCGGCTAAGCTATCTGGACATGGCCACCCACAGAGGTTCCAGCCTGACTGGCTAGCCACCAACCGTGCCCCTGGGAAGGTAGCTCTGGGCCCCAGCAGGCAGGTCATCTCAAAATTTGGCCTCCAGTTCTCCAAGAGGGATTTCCGAGCTCCCACAGTACAGCCAGGGTAGGTGTGGAACAGTTTTTAGCAGTCTGTGGTGTGCCAGAGTTGTGTGGCCTTTCTCACTGTGAGTGGTCATAGGGCCATGATTTATTAGAACCTAGAGGGTCACCTATAACCTACACAGGAGTCAGGTCTGGCTCCTGCTACCGGCTCCTGCCTACCCCTCCCTGCCTCACAAGCAATACTGGCGCTGTTTGCCCATGCTGTCCCCTCTGCCTGGGGTACCTTCCCCCAGCTCCTTCCTTTGTCCTGGAAGACTCAGCTCAGGAGCAAGCAGACCCTGACTCCCCCACGACACCTGCAGTTTTATGACTTTGCATTATAATTACTCTTAGTGCCATCTTCCCCAGCCAGTCTGGTTGTCCTTGAGGGCAAGGCCATGGTTTCATTATCTCAGTGTCCTGAGGCCCAGCCGGGGACTAGACCCAGAACTGAGGCTTGGAGATGTATTTTGCAAGGAGTGAGGGAGGAGCAGCAGTCTTCTTGGGGAAGTAGAGCCAGTCCCTGCTGCTTTCCCAAGGAGGAAGCCCTAGTATCACCATGCTGGGTGGGCTTCCCCTAGGAGAAATTCCCTTACTCAGAATTTGGTCGGTTTAGTTCCCTCAACCCCAGCCATCCAAGAATATGGTGTTACTGACCCTCTCAGTGTATGGGTTCGTGGGACCCTTTATTTTGGGAAAGAGAAACTGAAGCCCAGTGAAGAGCAAGCTTTGTACAAGATCATAGAGCCTGATAGGGCTGGCTTGCCAGGGTGGGATCTGGAGTGTGGGCTAGGTCCCTGCTATTTGGTGGAAGCTCATACTGACAGGAGGTGAGACTTGCCAGTGCCTTTAGAGGCCACTGTCCACCCCAGACCCTCCACTGGGAGAAGCAGAGGCCAGGATAGGCTGACTTGTATGGGTAGGGGATTATTTCAGTCTCTATGTCCTGGCTAGTGTGGACCTAGGTCCCTCTGAGAGACACTCCTATCCATGGGGAGGTAGCATGTGACCTCAGGCAGCCTACCATAATCCTGGGAATTCTCTGGAGGATCCCACATAGATCTATTATAGGATAAATCTACCTGTCTATCGTAGATCTATCGCTCAACTAGGACTGTTCATCAGTGGGCCACTTAGTTAGCCCACCTCAGCCAGGAGGGCACAAACATGAAGCTACTTTGCACTGAATCCTATCAGTGTGGCAAGAACATTAGAAATGCCTATAGGGAATGATCTGTGTTTTTGGTTGATGTAAAATAGAGAGCGATTAATTACTGTTTAGTAAATACAGGGCAGTGGAAAAGAATCTTTCAAAAGAGGATCCCCACATGGAAACAAGGGGGCTTTTGTGATGACAAGTGGGGAATGAGATACTAGACTAACTGAGCCCATGGCTGGGTAGAGGGGAAGCTGAGGCTTACAGTGAGATGGGCCAGCCAGAGGTCATGCAACTAGTCTGGGGCATAGGGGGGTCTCTGGAGATGGGAGAAGCATGGGTCCTCCACTCACTGCTCATCCACTGCTTTCTAGACCTCGTCCTTTGCTGGCTGTGGAGCGGACTGGGCAGCGGCCCCTGTGGGCCCAGTCCCTAGAACTGCTCGAGACAGTCATGCAGCCCTTGCCTGCTGGGGCCTTCCTGGAGGAGGTGGCAGAGGGGACCCCAGCCCAGATAGAGAGTGAGCCAAAGGTGTTGGACCCCGAGGAGGATCTGCTGTGCATAGCCAAGACCTTCTCCTACCTTCGGGAGTCTGGTGAGTCTGAGGGGGGAGGCAGGCCTTTTCCTGGGTGGTCTGGTGGAAGAAGCTGAGTTCTGCCATTGAGTCTGGTTTGCGATGCATAGCCCTGCCCAGGAGAGTCTGATGGGAGAGGCACAGCCCTCTCCAGGGAAGTGTGAAGCGAGAGGCACTGCCTTGATTTACCCTGGATTGGTACCCCCAGCTAATTTCCACTATGTCCCTTGTCCCCCTCTGCACTTGCCTAGGCTGGTATTGGGGTTCCATTACGGCCAGCGAGGCCCGGCAACACCTGCAGAAGATGCCAGAGGGCACGTTCCTAGTACGTGACAGCACCCACCCCAGCTACCTGTTCACGCTGTCAGTGAAAACTGCTCGTGGCCCCACCAATGTGCGCATTGAGTATGCTGACTCCAGCTTCCGTCTGGACTCCAACTGCTTGTCCAGGCCACGCATCCTGGCCTTTCCGGATGTGGTCAGCCTTGTGCAGCACTACGTGGCCTCCTGCGCTGCTGACACCCGAAGCGACAGCCCCGATCCTGCTCCCACCCCGGCCCTGCCTATGCCTAAGGAAGATGCGCCTAATGATCCAGCACTGCCTGCTCCTCCACCAGCCACTGCTGTACACCTAAAATTGGTGCAGCCCTTTGTACGCAGAAGCAGTGCCCGCAGCCTGCAACACTTGTGCCGCCTTGTCATCAACCGTCTGGTGACCGACGTGGACTGCCTGCCACTGCCCCGGCGCATGGCCGACTACCTCCGACAGTACCCCTTCCAGCTCTGACTGGGCCGGGCACCCTGCCCAGCCTCACCCAGTCACACCCTGGAGGGGACATCAGCCCCAGCTGGACTTGGGCTCCCACTGTCCCTCCTCCAGGCATCCTGGTGCCTGCATACCTCTGGCAGCTGGCCCAGGAAGAGCCAGCAAGAACAAAGCATGGGAGAGGGGAGGTGTCACACAACCTGGAGGTAAATGCCCCCAGGCCCCATGTGGCTTCATTACACTGAGCCATGTGTCAGAGGATGGGGAGACAGGCAGGACCTTGTCTCACCTGTGGGCTGAGCCCAGACCTCCACTTGCTTGCCTGCCCTGGCCACCTGAACTGTATGGGCACTCTCAGACCTGGTTTTTCAATCCCCAGGGTCGGGTAGGACTCCTACTGGCAGCCAGCCTCCATTTCTGGGAGGATGACAGGCAGAGGAACTGAGGTCAACCATGACTAGTGACCCCTTGTTGAGGGGTAAGCCAGGCTAGGGGACTGCACAATTATATACTATTTATTTATTTATTCTCCTTGGGGTTGGTGTCAGGGGTGAACCAAGCCCACCTCTATGCCCTGAGCCCTGGTAGTCCAGAGACCCTAACTCTGCCCTGGCTTCTCTGGTTCTTCCCTGAGACATGTTGCTGGAACCAAGGCAATCCTGGATGTCCTGGCACTGACCCACCTGTCTGTGAATGTGTTCACTCTCTTCTGCCCCCAGCCATACTTGGGGAGGATGGACAACTACAATAGATAAGAAAATGCAGCCAGAGCCTCAGTCCCCAGCAGAGCCTGTGTCTCACCCCCTCACAGGACAGAGCTGTGTCTGCATAGAGCTGGTCTCACTGTGGCACAGGCCCTGGGGAAATGCCTGTGCTGTCAGGAAGAGGGGGTGCTGGTTTGAGGGCCGCCGCTGCAGTTCTGCTGGGTCTGCTTCCTGCCCAGGAAGGTGCCTGCACATGAGAGAAGGAGAGAAATACACATCTGATAAGACTTCATGAAATAATAATTATAACAAAGAACAGCTTGGTGGTCTTTTCTTTTCCACTGATATTTCTGTAATGACATTATACCTTTATTACCTCTTTATTTTATTACCTCTATAATAAAATGATACCTTTCATGTATGGAGCCTTCAATGGGGCCACTTTTGAGTTGTGTACACAATGTGTCCCCTTTGATCTTGTTATCATTAGCCCTCATTTGATATCTGGGCTAGTGGAGAGGCCCGGAAACCCTATGTGGCTGAGCAGTCCCTGCTGGGGACTCACTGAGGAGTGGAAGAGACAGGGAGCAGCCTCTTCTGTCGTCTCCCCTGGGTCCCCTTGGGAAATGGGAGCTAGGAGACGAAGGCCAGTTAGACTGCCTGCAGAGTGATTGTCCTGGCCACTACCAGGCGGGGGCTGGGGGGAGGTTGGCAGAGGGGCACCAGCCCTGAGAGATGTGTAAACAAGAAATGCCAACTCCAAATCACAAGTGGAGAATATCCAGGGGGAGAGAGCTGTGGACCACTCCTGGGTCAGTGTCTTGAGATGAGGAAGCCAGTAGTCAGATTAGGGCTGGTTCTCCCGGAAGAAGGTACAGTGAGTGCAAAGGCACCGAGGCATGACTGGGAGGCCCGTGTTCCTGACACAGAGACCTGAGGAGGGCTTGCTCTGCAGTGGGGCAGGGCAACTGAATCGGGGTAGGGGCCAGTGAGCTGGCGGAGTCTGGCCTGGGGCGGGGGTGTCTGGATTCTGGTCCACACTGGTTGGAATTGGGGCATCCTTTCTTCTCTCTCAGGGTTCAGCACACCAGAAGTGTGTGGAAGAGCAATTACAATGAAAACACCCTCCTTTACCAGACAGTCTGACTTTGGAACACTATCTGTTGCAATCTCCCTATGTCCTGAAGTTTTCTGCACCTTTGCTTGAGGGCCCCACAGGAAAGCTTCTCTAAAGCTTTCTAACCTTTATTCTGGAAACAATCCTAACCTTCCTGTCGTCTCAGCCCTCAAGCAATTAGAAGTCTTAGAGTAGAAGAGACACTTGTTGGCAAGTTGAGAGCAAGAAGGGGTGAGGAGTGACAGGCTGATGACAGGGAGGGGTGAGGACGAGGATAGACAGCAAGAACCATGGAGTTCACACAGGACCCTGGGGACATGGAGGCTGTCATGGCAAAGAACAGGCCTGACGTTTGGTGAGAGTGGGCAAGAGGTGGGTGATGGAGGGAGGGCTGTCTTTCCTGGATGTGGCGCCCAGACCCAGGTGGCCAGCCACGTGCCTTCCCTGTTGCTGGCGGCGGCCTGGGCACTTGGCTGTCTGTAGGGCCAGATGGCACACTTCCTTCAGGTCACCATGACCCAGCCAGGGGTATTTGCAGTTCCTCATTCCTTCAGTCTGAATTTCAGCTGCTTCATTGCTTCCAGAATACCTGAGGTAACCCCTCTGTCTGCTTCACCCCAGATTTGTCACCTAGTGGACGGGTAGTGGACACAGAGGGGCCAGTGTCAAGCTCTTCCTCACCTGGTGCTGCAGCCTGGACAGAAAGCTGCTGTGGTGGAAGCACAGAAAACTGCTTTGTCCACAGAGAGAAAAGCCTCAAGGTGCCTGCCAGGTGCTGGGCATGGGCCGAGGGCTTACACCTCATACAGCACTCACCACAACTGTGGGAGTCAAGTCCAAATATTACCCACGCTCCACAGATGAGGAAACCGAGGCACACAGCGGGGAAGGGGCTGACCAAGGCCACTCAGCAAGTGGGGCTCAGAGCAGAGCCAACCCTGGGGGGTTCTGACTGACCTTTTGTCCTCTGGATTACTACATGAGATAGGGAGAACAGGCATGGCGGCTTCCAGGCAAGTTGCTCTTGGATGCTGTTTTCTATCTCCTGGTCTCCCTGCCTGCTGAGAGCTCTTGGCCACTGGCCTGGCCACCAAGGTCCTGTTCTCTTCACCCTGGCCTCAGCTCAAGCCAGGGCCCAGCTCCTATCTGGGGAGGGGCTGCCAGCTACTTCTGACTCCCAACATGTTCCAGGTTCCATCTTTTCTTGTTTCTCTACCAGGGTAGCGAATGATGCCTGCCCAGACCCCAATCAGAGATTCAGCCTAACAGATACTGAAGATCCGCTGGCCAACATGATCACCACTGGGTGGTCCTGGCCTAGGAAAAGGGGCACACATGTTGACACTAGCCAGGAACAAAGGGATGAGCTTTCTGGTGGGTGCAAGGACCCTGCACAACATACAAACAGTAACGAAGGTCACACTTTACCGTTAAGTCCTCCAGCAGCACACGTGCTCCAAAGGCACCAACTGGGCCAGACTCCATCTAGGTCCTGGGGACAGCAGGGAACAAGACAGACACGGTCCCCACCCTCATGGGCTAGTGGGAGAGACAGAGAGTGAACTAGTGAACAAATGGGTGCACAGGACAAGCTTTGAGAGTGTAAAGACAGAAAAGCAGGGGGGTGTGGGGAGAGTAACTTTGGGTACAGGGACACCCTACAGCTGGGAGGGCGTTGGGGATAGCTCTGCAACTTCGGGTGGCACTGAGCCTGGAGACCCAAGCAAAGAGCAGGAGCTGGTCATGCAGACAACGTGCAGAAGAGATGTCCCAGGTGAAAGGAACCACAAGTGCAGTGGCCCTGAGGCAGAAACCTAGAGCCCAGAATGGCTGCCCAGAAGGGGCGGGAAGGGCAAAGGAAGCAGGTGGATTTTATTTGAGGATGGCGAAGCACCTCTTCAGAGCCTAGCAGGAGAGTGCTGTGATCTGAACCTCATTTCTAAGGGAGGTATCTGTACTCATGAGGGCCTGGAGGCAGGAGGCCAGAAAGAAGGATCTGGAGGGTAGAGTGTGGGAGCAGGGGCAGGAAGAGGTGAGGGCAGCAATTCTGTGACTCTGGATGGGGTTCCTGCTCCACTAGCAGAGGCTGTCCTCATCTACAGCTGGAGAGGGAAGGCTCAGAGAGGGATAGTGAGAGGCAGAGCCAGAGTTCACATCCTGATTCCAGACCTTGTTTATGTAACCACTGCTCTATTCTGCCTCCAAGGGGCTGGCTTGCTAAAGCCTAGGCACCCACAGGTTCAGAAGGCATGCAGAAGGGTGGGGAGATTCAGGAGGGCTTTCTAGAAGAGTTGGTCTAGGGGCTGGGCCCTAGAGGATTCTGTCTCCAGGTGGGAAATGGGTTTGGAGATTGATTCTGTGTGGTGTCCCTCCCTGGATTCACAAGCCTCCCTCTGGAATGACCTTGGGACAGAGATGCTACTAAGCCATCCAGGTATTTCTTGTTGCCCCCAAGGAGTATTTGCTGGATACCAGCCCCCTTTAAGCCACGCCACTGGGGTATCATTGGTACCAGTGTATACATCTCACTAGGTCCCTGCACCTACACCTTTTAATCTACTGGACTTTTAATCTACTGACTGAGCAAATCTCTCCTGGCCAAGTCTGAACACACATCTGAGTGGGGCTGGGGGCCATGACTAGGCCCACCTCACTCTCAGATGGGGACCCTTCCATCCTGCACGGTTGCCCACAGTGAAGTGGAAGGTGAGGGGCCGGGGGCCTAAAGGCCTAGAGGCCTGACTATGAAGGCAGGAAGACTCAAGGTCTGTGCACAGGACATCCCCGACTTCCTGGGCTCTCATAAAGGCCCTCTTCCTCCAGGAGAAGTAGGCCCTGTGCAAGCCTGGGCAGCCTTTGACACCAACCTGCTAGACCAGTTTTAATATAAAGTAGGCTTGAGCTTTGCCAGAAATTCAACAGCCTCTCATGGTGGATGCGTCCTCCCTACCCCTCCCTGGCTCACGTGGAACACCCAAGGGGTCACTCCAAGAGTCACTCTGGGGCAGCAGGCTGGAGTTCCCACATCTGAGACTCAAGCTAGAGGAGGTCCCTGGAGGTTTAATTTTGGTCAGAATGCAGACCTCAGAGTGGTTGGAGAGTGGCTAGGCCTCGATGCTGGAGAATGGAGAGTGAATGGAAACTGATGCTCTGAGCAGGAGGAGACACAGCAGGCCCAGGGCAGGGGAGCTTTTGTGATGTGGTCAAAGCTTCCTGCTCAGTGGAAAGACAGTTGCTTCCATGACCC
Organism: Mandrillus leucophaeus; assembly: GCF_000951045.1. Classification (NCBI taxonomy): domain Eukaryota; kingdom Metazoa; phylum Chordata; class Mammalia; order Primates; family Cercopithecidae; genus Mandrillus; species Mandrillus leucophaeus. Next base: position 199,650 of record NW_012104576.1, read on the forward strand.
GGGCCTCATTAAAGCAGGCAGGGCCTCTGAGGGCTACAGGAACCTAGGACTGCCATGACTCCTGCAGGCAGCCCTCCAGGACTGTCTCACCCACACAGACCCTACTAGTGAGATGCTTGTGCTGGCACCGATGATGCCCTGATGGCATGCTTGGTGGGAGGGTGGTATCTGGCAAATGCTCCTCAGGGCAGAGTCCTGCTCCAGGGACTCTCCCCACACCCAGCACCCATGAGCCAGATGGAGCCCTTCCTGTCACCAGAGCTGGGCTCCTCCACCTGAGGTGGGGGTTGCACTCATAGTCCAGACTGGGCAAAAACTCTGTTCTTCAAAGTACCTCCCAACCCTCAGCCTCCTCCCAGGAAGCACTTCACTGCTCCCACCCCTACCAGCCTCATGTCAGCGACATCACATGTGTGTGTGTGTGTATGTGCGCACGCGCGCGTGCGTGCGTGTGCTGACCTTTCCACTTGGCCAACATGCCTTTGTTTTTCTCAGCTCCTTCAAGTGGATGGCTGTGGGAGGAGAAGCTACTAGGAGAGTAGGTTCTCAGGAAACATTTCCCCCAAAGCCCCAGAGACACGGAGCCCACGAGACATGAGAAAATGAGGCTTAACCAGAAGGAGAGGTGTTCCAAGGGCAGTTCGAGGGGTGTGGGTGAGAGACAAGGAGAGACCCCTGGCAGAGATCACTGTTAACCCTGGTGTGTGAGTGCCTGCAGGGGCATGCTCCCGGGCATCCTTGCCAGATCAGCACCATCAGCCTGGCACCTAGTGGGCAGGCTGAGCTTATAAGGGCAGCCAAAGCTGGGTGGCCCTAGGCAAGTTGCTGCATCTTGCCGGGACATATATGGCTCAGAGTAGGCCAGGGTCCTGGGTTTGCTGTTGTGGGATCAGTTCACTCTCTCCCCTGCCCAGAGGCGCCTGGTTGGGAGCTGTGGACTTTGGGGGCAGGAGCAGCCCCTCCCAGCACCTTGACAATCACCCCCTTTCTCTTCTGAGTCTCAGTGAGTAACTGGGGTGGAAGCTAGCTTCCAGAGGATCCCTGGGCCTTGCGGAGGGCAGAGAAGGCCTGGCGTGGGCACCCCCCACCCCCAGCCTGGGTGAGGTGTTTTCGCCAGAATTGCAGCAGCTGCGGCTGGAGGCCTCTTCCCAGGAAGAGCAGAGCGCCTCTTCCAAGAACTCAGAGGAGGCCGCAGGCGGGAGGGGAAGCGGGGGAGTTAATTTTAAACCACACTGCCTTCAACGCTTCTCAGGAACTGGTTGCTCAACGTGATCTGGCAGGTCCCAGGCAGCTGGGCAGGCCTGGTGCCAGCTCAGAGGTGGCGGGTGGAGGACACACCCCAGGGGAAGGCCCAGTGACCTTGAGGAAAGTTGGGGCCTGTCCTTGACCACTTATCAGGGCCTGTCCCCCATTCACCTGACCCAACTTGCTAGGGGGTGTGAGGTGGGGTGATTTACGCAGTTCTAACCAGGCAAGGTAAAACCATAACAGGATTAATAACACAATTGTCATGGCCCTCCAAGGGCCCCAAGACTGACGATCCCATCCCCCTTCCCTGCTCAGAACCTGCCTGTCCTGCACCCTGGCCTGTCCTCTGGAGGTTATCTGATGACAGCCTATTCTGAGGGTAAGACATGTGCTGATTCTGTATGGGACCCTGGTACCAGGCTAGCGGGGGGAGGAGAGATGGGGGCGTGGAGGGTGACATGTGGCAAGCTGGTGGAAGTTCTGGACCTAGGCAGTGAGCCTCCTTTTTGTGCAGGGAGAACTCATGGACCCACATCCCATGGTTGACTGGAGTCAAACCACCCGCATTTCACCGACCTCCTGTCTCCCATCCTAGTGTGGCCAACCACTCCTGGCTGACAGCCTAGGTCCACCTCCCAGTGTCTGGTCCATGGGATGTTCTCCCTGCAGAGACATGTCCCAGGGCACCCCCTTCCCCCACTACCCACTGGCTGCCCTCTGAGACCCCAGCAGTCTGGGCAGAGCAAGCCTTGAGTTCTAGGAAAGGATCCTAAGCAAATGCTGCCAAGAGCTGAAGTTCTTGGAACCAGCACTGCAGGGCGAGGGGACACTTCCTGGAACCTGCTGGCCCTTCCAGGGAGTGAGGCTCAGAGGACAGCCAATGACCTGGGGTAAGTGGGGGGAGAGGGTGCTGAGCCCTTAGCTTGAGTCTCTGCCTCCAGGAAGCCCTCCCTGACTGCAGGTGCCTCCTTAGACTCCTCCATGTCTGTGCTGGATCTGGCATGACCTCTGAAGTGCCCAGTGTCCAGCCTGGCAGAGTGGATGACGAGAAACAGGTGTTAGCAGAGAAAAAAGGGCATGTGTACCTGTGGAGGTAGCATGTGGGTGTGGGTCCACAGTGAAAGCAGGAGGTTAGACAGGAGTGTCCTGCCTAGGCCAGTGGGCAGCCGGGGGTGTGAAGTTCCAAGGGAGAGTAGGAGGGAAAGCAAGGTGGGGTCAGCAGTGCCAGGCCCTGCTCACTGAGCCCTCTTTGCTGGTGGGCAGGCAGCCTCTGGCTCTAGTCACTCCAGGCCAACCTTGTCTCACCCACAGTTCCCCGTCCCACAGCTAGGCCCCAGCGTCAGCATCAAGCCACCCAGGATATGCATCCAGCCTGTTGGAGAATGGCCTGGAGAATGCGGAGGAGAGGCTGCAGTGGGTGGGCACTGACACCTGTTTGGGACTGGGTTGAAGTCTGGCCACATTTCAAGGGAATGGCCATGAGTGTTCCCATCACAGGATCCCAAGGGCAGAATTGTCAGAGCAGCGGACTGGAAGTCTGGCTGAGGGTGCTGAATGAGCAGGTTAGGGTTGCATAGCTGGGAGGCACTAGGACAACCTTTTAACCACTTGTGACCCATCTACCTTCAGAATGGAGAACCTCCCCTGGCCAAGGCTGGACAGGGGTGTCAGCAAGAACTTGCCTCTCCCCTCCCACCCTCAGGTCACTCTTTGGCCCTCACTGAGCACAGCGCCAAGCTTGCTACCCACCCACCCCAATGTCACAGAGAAGGCAGGGACGATGCTGGGGTTAAGAAGGGCTAGGACCCAGTGGGTGGGTGGCAGCTGTGAGGTGGGGCTATGGCAGAGAGGTCCTCCCACCCCTGTAGGAGGGCAGTGGGGCAACCCAAGGACACAGGTCATTGCTGTGCTTGTACTTTGCAGTGGCCAGTTCTCAGAGGCTACCAGGGGCAGCTGGCAGTGGGCGGGAATGCTGCATTCTCTGTCACTTAGAGGCCTTGGTGCCTGCACCCAGGTCAGGCTGGCTGTGGCTGGAAAGAACCTGCTGTGGATGAAATTGACCTGGGGACCATCTGACCTGAGTGAAAAGAGCTATGGGTTTGCAGAGGACTCCGGTGCCTTGCTGCACGTGGTTCTAGAACTAGGTATCCTGCGTCGTGACTTGAGCAAGTCATGAACCCACTCTGAGCCTCAGTTTCTCACTCTGTTTTTGGTGTTTTGTTTTGTTTGGTTTGGTTTTGAGACAGGGTCTCACCCTCTTGCCCAGGCTGGAGTCCAGTGGCACAATCTTGGCTCACTGCAGCCTCTACTACCTGAGCTCAACCAATCCTCCTACCTCAGTCTCCCAAGTAGCTGGGACTACAGGTGTGTGCCACCACACACCACTAATTTTTTGTACAGATCTAGTTTCACCGTGTTGCCCAGGCTGGTCTGAACTCCTGGGTTCAAGCAATTCTCCTGCCTCAGCCTCCCAAAGCACTAGGATTACAGATGTGAGCTACTGCACCGGGCCTCCACCTCTGTTTTGGGGACAATGTTATCAAGTGATATTCCTTATGGAATCTTTGTAAGAAGGAAATGTATAGACTTGGTGATTTTTGTTTCTCCTCGGAGTCTTCCCCTGGATCCCACCTCACCCCTCCAGCTCCCGCTTCACCATGAGCCCATGGAGACATGAGCCCCAGGACAGCTCTTTCTCTGGTCTCTCTTGCAGCGAGAAGTACCTGTGGGCACACTGGAGCACAGGCCTTGATGTTTGCAGTGCTCCAGGCAAAAGGACAAATGGAGGCCCATATACCAGAGTCTAAATATTAAACAACCATGAATCAAGCTGCTAATAAAATGTGTTCTATCCTCCTACTGAACAAATAAGCTTTCATAGCAGTAAAAAATCTGTAAATCTATGGTTTTTATGTCTGAAAGTCAGCAGATATCCAAAATGATGGAACTTAATAATTATCACTCATGTCCAGGTGTTCAGTGACCTGAGGTTTAAGTGAGAGAATGAAGACTTGCCTAATGCCTAAGACATTCTGTATTTATTCTGTAACATCGATTCTCCTCATCTTTATTCTAGTAAAACGATTGATTATGTTGTTACAGTCAAGACTTCTACACTATTACTGTTCTTTTCGTGGTAATGATTCAAAAGATTAGAATAAGGCTGGACATGGTGGCTCACACATGTAATCCCAGCGTTTTGAGAAACCAAAGTGACAGGATTGCTTGAGGCCAGCAGTTCAAGTTTACAGTGAGCTATGACTATACTACTGCACTCCAGACTAGGCAACAGAGCAAGACTCTGTCTACAAAAAAATAATAATTTTTAAAAAGACTAAAATAAAATATTGGCCAGATGTAGTGGCTCACACCTGTAATCCCAGCACTTTGGGAGTCCAAGGTGGGTGGATCACCTGAGATCAGGAGTTCAAGACCAGCCTGGCCAACATGGTAAAACCTCATCTCTACTAAAAATACAAAAATTAGCCAGGCGTGGTGGTGCACACCTGTAATCCCAGCTACTTGGGAGGCTGAGGCAGGAGAATTTCTTGAACCCAGGAGGCAGAGGCTGCAGTGAGCCGAGACTGCACCACTGCACTCCAGCCTGGGTGACAAGAGTGAAACTCCATCTCAAATAAATAAATAAATAAATAAATAAAATAATGAAATAAAATATTACATTCAAATAACATAAAAATATGTTAAATGAGCTATAGCAAAATTTCAAAATATGTTATAGTCCAAAAAGTTATTTTTATTTTAAAATTAATTTAATTATTATCATTATTTTTTGAGACAGGGTCTCACTCTTTTGCCCAGGCTGGAGTGCAGTGGTGCAATCTTGGCTCACTGCAGCCTTGACCTCCTAGGCTTAAGTGATCCACCCACCTTAGCCTCCCAAGTAGCTGGTACTACAGGTGTGTGCCACCAAATCCTGCTAATTTTTTTGTATTTTTTGTACAGATGGAGTTTTGCCATGCTTCCCAGGCTACTCTCAAACTCCTGGGCTCAAGGGATTCTCCCGCCTCGGCCTCCCAAAGCTTTGGGACTTCAGACATAAGCCACTACGCCTGGCCTTAATTGTAATTATTTTTTGAGGGGGTGGTCTTGCTCTGTCACCCAGGCTGGAGCACAGTAGTGTGATCATAGCTCACTGACACCTCAAACTCCTGGGCTCAAGGGGTCCTCCCACCTCGGCCTCCCTGAGTAGCTGAGACTACAGGCACCCGCCACCACACCTGGCTAATTTTTGTATAGAGACAGGGTTTCGCCACATTGTTCAGGCTGGTCTTGAACTCCTGAGCTCAAGCGATCCACCCACTTCAGCCTCCCAAAGTGCTGAGATTACAGGCGTTAGCCACCACACCCAGCCTAAAAAGTTATTTTTTAAATAATCAAAATCACCTAGTAAAATTGAGGCAAAACAAACTATAAGTTATAATTGTATTAAAATTTAAATTAAGAAGATTTCAAACTAAAATTTTACTTAACTTTTTGAAATTGTTATTGAATATTGCTAAATGTTTTTATAAAAAGAAACCTTAGCAGAGTGCAGTGGCTCACACTTGTAATCCCAGCACTTTGGGAGGCCAAAGCAGGAGGATCGCTTGAGTCCATGAGTCCAAGACCAACCTGGACAACATAGTGAGACCTTTTCTCTCCAAAAAATATTTTTAAAATTAGCCAAACATGGCAGGGCATGTCTGCAGTTCAGCTACTTGGGAGGCTGAGGCCAAAGGATCACTTGAGCCCAGGATTTCGAGGCTGCAGTGAGCCATGATTATACCACTACACTCCAGCCTGGGTGACAGAGCAAAACTCTTCTCAAAAAGAAAGAGAGAGAAGAAAAGAAATCTTCAGTATTCATAGTCAAATTCTCTGTGAAGGCTGAAGTAGTGTTTGCTCTGCAGTTAGCCAAAGCACAACCTCCATGCGTTGCCCTAGAACGCATGTTATCATGAGTGTGGGTGTTTGGGTTTGTCTCACACTGCACCAGCACTGAGTGTCAAATCCCAGTGATGGGAATGCACATGAATTCTTTAATCAATTTATTTGAAATTGATCCCTTGTATGTTTGTGATACACTCTAAGGAACAGGCCACAGGCGGATTAGAAGAAAGTGGTAAGAGACTAAGCACAATTTCCAATCAGTGATACTGGAGCAACTTGGAGGGAAAAAAAGTGCAATGTCTACCTCACACTTTCCACCATAAATTCTAGATGGACCAAACATTAAACGTTAAAAATGAAATTCTAAGAGTCCTTTAGAGCACCTGCCCTGAAGTCCCAGCAGTATCAATCCTCGGTGTGGAAACCTCTTCCTTTGTGTGGCTCCCCTGTGATGTTTGCAGGACAGGTCTGGAGGAAAGAGAGTCACCCCAGAAATACACCGATGCCTATATAGTGTTATCTCTCCATCTTGGGTTTTTCCCCGCAGAAACGACTCTGAGACAAGCATCCAAATGCAAATAGATTATTTGGGAAGTAATGCCAAGAAGCACCAGTAAGGTATTGAGAGACAGTTCCCCATGGTTCTCTCCTATTTCTGCACATTTGCCAGTAGAGGCACTGGTTGCCCTTGTTCTAAACTATCTTTACAAGGGTGATTATTATAGTGAGTAGCGTTAGAAGATAGAGGTAGTATCTCCCTCCAGGGCAAAAGGCAGATTTGTTTATTGTCCCATATACTAAAGATAACATCTCCCACCTGGGCAGGTTTGCTTGCAGCTTATTATACAAGATGTGGGTCCCCTAAATTCAGCATACAGTTTCTCCACTGTAATGCAACCCAATGCATATGCAGGCATCACCGGGCCATCAACACATCACTCTGTGGGAACTGAGGTTCAAGGAAGTGGTGCAAGAAAATGGTTTTACTCTGTCTACTGCCATTACTGTAAACAATAATCTGTTGTCTGTTTCTGAACCAGGAGTTCTGTGCCTTCTGCCATGATCCTTGAGAATATGACAGACTAACTTGTTTGCTTGAAAGTCGGATAAGCCCGGTGCGGTGGCTCATGCCTGTAATCCCAGCACTTTGGGAGGCCGAGGCAGATGGATCACAAGGTCAGGAGATCGAGACCATCCTGGCTAACACGGTGAAACCCCGTCTCTACTAATAATACAAAAAATTAGCCGGGCGCGGTGGTGGGTGCCTGTAGTCCCAGTTACATGGGAGGCTGAGGCAGGAGAATGGCGTGAACGCGGGAGGCAGAGCTTGCAGTGAGTCAAGATAGCGCCACTGCACTCCAGCCTGGGCGACAGAGTGAGACTCTGTCTCAAAAAAAAAAAAAAAAAATACAAAATAGCTGGGCGTGGTGGCCTGTGCCTGTAGTTCCAGTACTGGGGAGACTGAGGCAGGAGAATCGCTTGAACCCAGGAGGCAGAGGTTGCACTCCAGCCTGGCAACAGAGTGAGACTCTGTCTCAAAAAAAAAAGAAAGTTGGATAAAATCTCAGCCTTCACACTTACTGACGTAAAACGGGAGAGGGGGTGAGACAGGGAAGGAAAGGCAGTCAAAGGAGATAGGTGGGTTAATGAGTGGGTTCCTTCTGTAGGCAACTGAGGCTCAGTCTTCAGTTGAGAGCTGGCAGAAAACACAAGCCATGGTTGTCCCATGCAAGGGGTGAGGGAGCTGGGCATGTGTCTACCAACTCTCTCTCTTCCTTGGTTTCAGGCTGCTCCGGGGGATTAGCTCTTGGGCACTTTTGTTTACTTACCCACCTGGCCTCTGCAGTAGAGAAAACCTCAGCTCACCATTACAACTACTCTGTGGGAACTTGAGTGAGAGGGGATGTGAGCTGCTTAGACCCCATCAGACTGTGATGGGGGACTGTCTGAATAGTGCCCATTCCTGGTGCCTGGCACAGTGCCAGCAGATGGTGATTGAATGCACGCCCCATGGCCTAAGGATAAGGATCTATTTGCCTGCCTCTATCTATCCTCCACCAGGCCACGAACTCCTTTTGAGTAGGGACCATGTCAATTTTTCTTTGGTACCACAGTATGACAGTGTAGTCCTGGCAATCAGCTCACTGAAGGTCTGTTGCATGAATGAAAGATGAAAAAAAAAAAAAAAGCCTCTAAAATAAACAAAAATCAGAGTCAGCCAGAACTAGACTGAACCATTAAGTAGAAAAGGGCCGTCTATCCAAAATCAATAGCAAATGCACTCGGCAGGGAGGGACCAGAGGCACCCCAAGTGAGAAACAATATACAAATGCTCTAGTTGTTACTGTTTTTCAACATTGTATTGAAGGTCTCAGCCAAGCTATTAAACAAGAAAAATAAATAAGAGCCATAAGTATTAGAAAGGAAAAGACAGGCCAGATATGGTGGCTCACGCCTGTAATCCCAGCACTTTGGGAGGCCGAGGTGGGCAGATCACTTGAGGTCAGGAGTTCGAGACCAGCCTGGCCAACACGGCAAAACCCCATCTCTACTAAAAATACAAAAAATAAATTAGCCTGGCATGGTGGTGGACGCCTGTAACCCCAGTTACTCGGGAGGCTGAGCCAAGAGAATCGCTTGAACCTGGGAGTCGGAGGTTGCAGTGCGTGGAGATCACACCACTGCACTCCGGTCTGGGCAACAGAGTGGGAATCTGTCTCAAAAAAAAAAAAAAAGAAAAGAAAGGAAAAGACAAATTTGTCATTATTTTCAGTAGTAAAATGTCAATGTAGAAAATCCAAGAGAAGCAACAACCAGCACATCTTGTAAGAGAAACCAAAAAGGTGTCCAGTTATAAGATAAACCCCTGTAAATTAATGACTTGACCTTGCAGCAGCAAGAACCAGTTAGGCCATCACTCTGTGCAATACATAACAAGAAAAACTGTAACACCTGAGACTAGATAAGCAGGAAAGCGAACCTTCCATGAGGGGCATGGCCCTGGTGCAGCCAGGGTAAAAAGAAATGAGAAGCGGGGAGCTGAAAGCCACCTTCTGCTTGGCTGTGAGTTGTATTCTCCTGCCCACCCTTAGCCCACCAAATCTTCTCTGGGGCCCCTGAGTCAGGTGCACGGGCAGGTTCCTAATGTCCTTCCCTAAACTAGCCCCTCTGTTCTATGGACTGGACGCAAGCTGGCTGTCCTAGAGTGTGGAGTGGCTGTGTTCTTTCCCTATAGCAAAGCCAAGGACATCAGTACAGCTATGGGCAGGGTTCCTAAGCCGGGCCTGAGGCTCCCATCGGGAGTGGGAGTGGGTAGTGAGAGAATGCGGGGACAGCCAGATAGTGAGAGGGTTCAGAGCTCATGGGGTAAAGGCAGCCTCTCTGGCCTCTCCTCAAGACCAAGTGGAAGGGAAGAGCTCTGCAAACTGGCAGAGAACTTGGTCTGGGGCCATGTAGTGGAGGGGCAACACCCCAAAGACCTGAGGCTTCTCTACAATTTGTCTGGCCTCCGCCCCTCACCCTGCCAAATACAGGCACAGGCCTGACACCCAGTTAATGGTGCTCAGGGTACAGAGGAGTAAATAAAAGCTGGAATAGCAAACTCCACGGCGCCAGCTTTGCCTCGGGCCCAGTGCTCCAGGTCTCCTCCCACAGCCAGCAGCCTCCTCTGCCCTTGGAGGGCACACAGGACCTTGTTGGGCCTTCGGAGGAGAAGCAGGGTTGAGGGCAGGTGGTGACTCTGGTGGAGGCTGTTTCCTCTTCCAGCTCCAGGGCCCACCCCACTGTGACTGGCAGAGTCTGAAGGGCTGGGCTGTTCTGGGTGTGGTCCCAGCTAAGAAGATCCTCCACCCAGAGTCTCGGGCTCTAGGGGTCAATTTTTGGCCTTTGTGGGGGAAGTAAACAGGAGGTAAGAATGAGGGGACAGATGCTGGAGGGAGGCTGGCGACAGGGGAAATTTCCAGGGGGTCAGAGAAAGTAGAAGCATTTGAGTAAAATTTGGAAGGCTGAATTTTATTCAAGGAATCAGGGAGGGAGGGTGGCAGGGAGAATGAGTTTCAGGTGCCCAGCACAGCTAAGCAAAGCACTGGTGTTGGAAATCCTGGGGTTGGTTAGTGAAGGTTGGGAGGAGCCTGTGGTTAGTTCCCAGGCGGGTTTGCTGGGAGAATCACCAGTCTCCATTTCCCAGAGGTCAATGGAGTGTGGTTCGCAGGGGGTGCCAAGCTCCAAGCATGAAGCGAAAAGGTCAGGGATGTGGATAAGGTCTGGTTCATTTCCCTCCCAGACCTGCCCCACCTTGCTGTGTGACACTGGGCAAGTCATGGGCCCTCTCTGAGCTTTGGCCCTGTTTTCTATGACATGGGGCAGTGTTTGAGCTCACATGGGCTCTGCACTCCCATGACTTGGAGGCAGTGGTTGGGCCTCTGAGGCAGAGTGACACGACACCACACACACACACACACACACACACGTGTGTGTGCATGCAGCCCTGACCTCGTTTCCAGAGCCTGGAGCTCCCCGATCCAAGGGAGGCCCTGCGTGGACACCTGTGATTATGGACATGGACCCAGTTGGCCAGGTGCAGTGGCTCACGGGACCCAGTGCTCAAGGCCCACGCCCATGAACATACATGTACATGTGGCTGCCTGTGCAGGGGCGTGTGAGTCTCTGTGCTATGTACATGCGATGTGGCTTGGCTTCCCCAGAGCCTAGTGCCTCCCATGGCTCCCCATTGCTGACCAGAAAACTCATAAAGACCCAGCCACTCATGAGGGGCCTGTCAGGAGGACTCCATGTGCAAGTCCGTAAGTTCTGCAAGGACAGGGTCCCACCTGAACCATCCAATCTCCTGGGCCTGGCTTACAGTTGGTGCCTAATAAATGACTATGCAGGAATGACGGGCCTGCAAGTAGGAGGTGAGACAGGTCAGATGAGAACCTCAGTTACCCCTTTCCCAACTTTGGGAAGGCAGTCTCAGCCCTCAGCAATCCCAGGACCCCTCACGGAGGCTGTTGGCAGGAAAGGAGGACTCGTCCCAGATGCTGTGTCCTGGCCTGACCTTGAATTCTGCCCCACCCAGTGGCCCTAAGGGAGGCTCAGATACTGAGCTCTCGGCTGTGACTAAGCGGAAGGAAGAAAGGAGGGGTGATACTGGGGCCCTAGGGTTTTGCTTCTCATTTCTCTCTTTCCAAAGCACAGTCAGTTCCCAGAAATGAAGGTACCCAGAACCAGTGAAACTCTGGGCTTTCAGGGGCACAGGGTTCCCCAGTCTTTCCACCCTTGGAGGCACCACCAAGGGCCTGGGGAAGTCCCTAGCCCATGTCTACTGCTCGGGGCTTTCTTCCCTGCCCCAGATCGGGGATGGAGTACTTGGAGCATCCACACTGGAACCAGGTGGGGCTCCCAGGATCTTTCAGGAGCGTGTGGCCCAGATTCATTTGCTGTGACAGATGCTGGGTGGGAGGTGCCGGGAGCCTCAGGCTATGGGGGCTGGAGCAGTTGGGGCAGACCTCCAGGAAGGGAATGGTCACGTGGGGCATCAAGTGCCCCAGATGCCCCACCCCACAGGAGTTCCTTTTCTTTCTTTTCTTCTTCCTTTCTCAGCGCACTGCAACCTCCGCCTTCTGGGTTCAAGAGATTCTCCTGCCTCAGCCTCTCAAGTAGCTGGGATTACAGGCATGAGCCACCACGCCCAGCTAATTTTTGTATTTTTAGTAGAGACAGGGTTTCAACATGTTGGCCAGGCTGGTCTTGAACTCCTGACCTCAGTTGATCCGCCCGCCTCAGTCTCCCAAAATACTGGGATTACAGGCGTGAGCCACTGTGTGCAGTCCCTTTCTCTCTTTCTTGCTTCCTCCTCCCTTCTTCCTTTTCTTTCATTTTTAAAACATTTTTAAAAATTACTATAATTTTTATTTTTTTGAGACGGAGTCTAGCTCTGTCGCCCAGGCTGGAGTGCAGTGATGTGATCTCGGCTCACTGCAACCTCTGCTTCCCAGGTTCAAGCGATTCTGCTTCAGCCTCCTGAGTAGCTGTGATTATGGGAGCCCGCCACCACGCCCAGCTAATTTTTGTATTTTTAGTAGATGGGGTTTCACTGTGTTGGCCAGGCTGCTCTCAAACTCCTGACCTTGTGATCCCTGGCCTCCCAAAGTGCTGGGATTAGAAATGTGAGCTACTACGCCCGGCCTATTATTATTATTTTTGAGACAGAGTTTCGCTCTTGTTGCCTGGGTGGGAGTGCAATGGCGTGATCTTGGCTCACTGCAACCTCTGCCTCTCCGTTTCAAGCGATTCTCCTGCCCCAGCCTCTCGAGTAGCTGGGATTACAGGCGTGAGCCACCACACCTGGCTAATTTTTGTATTTTTAGTACAGACGGGTTTTCACCAGGTTGGCCAGCCTGGCCTTGAACTCCTGACCTCAAGTGATCTGCCTGCCTCAGCCTCCCAAAGTGCTGGGATTACAGGCATGAGCCACCGTGCCCAGTCTAAAATTATTTTTTTAGAGACAGGGTCTGACTCTGATGTCCAGGCTGGAGTGCAGTGGTACAATTATAACTCATTGCTGTCTTAAACTCTTGGGCTCAAGTAATCCTCTTGCCTCAGCCTCCCAAGTAGGTGGGACCACAGGAATGTGCCACCATGCCCAGCTCATATTTTTAATTATTGAAAAAAAATCCAATTTTTAAAACCACGCACAGACTCAAATGGGCACAACACCAAATTATGACACATTAGAATCCTTCCCATGTACTCAGAGAACAGGGTTTGTGCTGAGCTTGAAATAAGGCTTCTCTTGCTGTCCCTGTCAATCAAAGAGACTGCAAGGTGGGCTTCAGACACAGTGCTAGCATTTGTAAACACTTATTTGTGAGAATCAGCGGTCACTTCATCTTGTGCTACCAAAATCAAACACTGAAAGAAACTGGACATTGAGACCAACATAAGTATACAACTACCATCCCAGCCCCCAGTTCAAACATTTGTGTTCATTGCTGTTCGACTTGATGGATTGTATGCTGAGAAATAATTTGCATTTGCAAAATACATTTATGCTAACAAGATGCTCATTTTATCTTTTTAAAAATATATATTTGAGTTGCACACGAAACGTGCTTTGAAAGAATGAGCTCCAAATTTCTGGGGGACTGAGGCAGGAGGGCTGAGGGAAATGAAGAAACAGTGGTTTTCAGTGCAGGCCAAGAAAGTAGGCAGCAATGGTCAGTTCTTGAGCTGTGGAGTGCCTTCAACAAGGGTTTTTAGACACATGCATCTGGTGCCTCATCCCAGAACCTCACAGGCCTAGGGACCTGAAATGCTCCCCGTGACAAGGCAAACTTCATATCCTCACATGCTGAGATGGACTCAACTTTCAGTCTGGAATTGGGCTGGGTGTCTGTCAGTCTGCGCCACCCATATGCGGAGTATATGAGTCTGGGTTCAGTGGCAACCACTTTCGCTGCCCTCTCCTGCCCCACACCTAGTGCTCTGCCTGGCCCCTTTGCTGTGGGCGTGAAAATCTGGCACCCAGGCTGACGGGGAGAGAGCTCAGTCTGCATCTGCTGCTTTCTGTTTGATTCATCACTTTCCCCTTCACTCTGGAGCCCACGTTGGCTGTGGGGCACCTCACTGGCTCCTGGGGCCCCTCTGGGGGTTGAGGCTCTGGGCTACATTTGGCCTCTGCAGCCTGCTCACGCCTCTCCTGGCTGGGACGTCAGAGGACTAGGTTCAAACTCCAGCATGGCCAGTTGCTGGCTGTGTGGCCTTGGGCAGGTTAAGCCTCAGTCCCTTCATCCGTACAGTGGGCCAAGGAAGGGATCCCTGATGTGCCAACAGAAAGACTTATGACAAAGTGTGTGCGGCACCTGGCACTAGTTTACATACTGCAGGTGCCCAGTACTGTTGTCAGCACTCAGGTCTAGGAGAGTGTTCTTCCCAACTCTACCTCAAGGGCTGCCTTTGGACTGTGTCCCCATATGGTCACATTTGCATCTCCAGACACTCCGATGCTGCCTCTCGGATATTCTGGAAGCATCCTATGCTGTCAAGCTCCCCGACTGTCCCCCCCCCAGCACCCCAGTCTCCAACTCAGGTGGCCCCATTTCCCCCACATCCCAATCAGAGCCCTGGGCCCATTGTGGTCCTGGCCATCCCACATCCAACCCCTCAGCAATGGCTGTGAGTCAGTTCTGTTCCAGAGTATCTGATGCCACTGCTACAGACCCCAGCCGCCTCCAGACGCTGGACAGTTGCAGCCTCCTGCCCCAGTCCCTTTTTCCTGGAAGCCAGAAAAAGCAGCCTCAATGCCTCTCTAACTCTGTAACTCAGCTCAAAAACCTCTTTAGGGTCCTGGTCCCCAGAAATGCATTCAGAGCTCAGCCAAGGGCACCCCCCAGCACCAGCTTACCCCTACACATCCCTACCCGTGTGTCTGCAGAACTCCAGGCCTTTGTCCAGACTGTCCCTACGGCCTGGTATATTCCTGTCCTATCCGCCCCTCTCAAGCCTGGTGTGACGACTAAGGCGTCCAGCTCCAGGTCACTCAGCCTGTGCCAGAATCACAGCTCAGACAGCATACAAGCAAGTTTCTTAGATCCTGTGTTTGTTTCCTCGTCGGTATAACGAGAGGGTTAACAGCCTCCATCTCTCAGGATGTCATGAAGGTTGAGTAAGATAATCCTGGAAGTACTTGGCGCAGGATGCACCATATTCTATAGGACCCTCCACTTGGTATCATCTCCCTGGTGCCTGACACATAGCAGGTCTTGAGAGACTGAGGCCTTGGCCCTATACCTCAGGAGACGCACCCAGGTGCAGCTGCAGGTCTTCTAGAAAGCCCTCTAGGGACAGCCCTGGAAACCCTTGCTCCTGCTCCAAGGGTCCACAAGCCCAGGTGACTTCTGCACTAAGCTCTGTAGGGGACAGCCCAGGACCTAGTTATGCTGGCCTCAGTGTCTCTGATAGTCAAATGGGCACCAATGGCAGCCTCATCCTCCCTTCCAGTCTAGCTATGCAACCTGACCCGTAACTGCATCCTGCTGAGCCTTGATGTCCTCAACTTTGTAATGTGGGGACAATTAAAAACCCCATGTGCCAGCCCTGGCAACATCAAGAGACCCTGTTTCTACAAAAAAAAATAAAAAATAAAAAAAATTAAAATGAGCCAGGCAGGGTGGTTCGCACCTGTAGTCCTAGTTTGCTTTGCTTGGTCATGTAGCTCAGCCTCACGCTGACTTCCAGGAACAGCAGAGGGACTTGGCCGCCTCTCCAGGCAGGCAGGCCTGTTCCTGGAAAGCAAGGCAGGGTGGGGGGGTCTTCGGGTGGCAAAGGAAAGACTGACAGTTGGAGCCAGAGAAGAGACCTGGGATTGTGCCCCAACTCTGCTCCTGTCCTGCTAAGCCTGAATTTTCTCATCTGTAGCGCAGGGATCTCTGTGTTTCAGGCACCAACAATCTGCTCCCTGGGCTCAGTAGGGGATATCTGATCCCACCATTTCCCCAGCCACATGCCCCAGAAGAGGGCTGCAGACCTAGTACAAGACGGAGCAAAAAGGTGACATCCTCTGCTCTGAGAGTTAGAGTGTCTGAGGAAGACTCCAGACCCTGGGAAGGGGGCCACTTAGCCAGGCCTGCCTACCATGGAGCATAGTTACTCTGAGCTGTCACACTCTCCCCCTTTAGGCATAGCTGGGGCAGGTGGAGGTCAACCCAGTTCAGGGCTTTCAGTGAGGCTGAGGTAGGCTTCCTTGCCTTTCCCACTCTGTGAGCTGTAAACTTGGCCTTTCCTGACCATTTTCCTGCAGGACTGTTGTATGTGTGAGAGGTAGTCTTTGGAAGAAAAGGGGCCCCTAGAATTTGAAGCTTCTGATTCCTGGTTATGAGGCCAAAGATCCCAAAGGTCCTTCCAGACACCTCAGGAGGGCCCTGGGAGGGAAGAGGCTGGGGGTTGTACAGTCAGTTCCCTCAGAGGGGAAGGCACCCACTCATTCCGCAAGCGGGGGATATCCTGCTCTCCTCCCACAGCTACCAGAGTTTCTGACGGGACCCAGATCTGTCCGCACACCCAGGGGCTACAGTTGGCCTAATGTGGCTTACTTGCCCATAAACCTGGCCCAGAGGGCTTTATGGGCCTGAATCCCTGGGTTTAGTAGCTACAAGGACAGCCATATGAGCACCACCTAATTAACTTAATTAACTAACCGCAGACCCTTGGAAGCAATGGCAGATGACAGCACCACACTGGGAGTCAGTAGTCAAGTGCTGTGTTACTTTAAGTAAGCCCCATCCCTCTCTGGGAAAAAAAGATCAGGGATTGAACATAAGTCTTGCCAAGATCCACCCCTTCCAGTATAAACAGGCCCTCCTGGCTTCATCCAAAGTGTATCCAGGTGATTTGGGGCCAAGCTGACCCTTGAACCCAGGTGTCCATGCTCTCTGTCCCCTAGCTTCTCAGCTCTGAAACCCAGCATGAGGCCCATGTCTGGCTTCCCAGTAGTTCTCCATATGGCTCCTGGGTTAGGACTGGCCTCAGGAGCCCTAAGCCTTGGCCAGGTGGGATAGTGTCTCCAGAGTCCCTTAGTACCCCTGGAGAGGGAGGTCCTAGTCCCAGCCTGGACAGGGACAGGGCTGAGGGCACCAGTTGGCCACTTCGGTTTTAGGGACCAGGAGGTTGAGAACCCCAGGGATAGCCCCATTTCACCATAGGAACAGAATGGTGACACAGCTCTGCTCAGGCCTATGGCTTACATGGAGGGGCCAGGCCCATTACCTCAAAGTCAGGGGCTGCTGTGCTCATTTCACAGATGCAGTACCTGCAACCCAGAGAGTATAGGGCCCCTGCTCATCCTCACACACCCAAGGGGTCCTGGGCCAGTCATATTAACTCCACAGGAAAGCAGGAACAGGCTTGGCCCCAGTCTCTGAGGTCCTCTCTGGACCCAGTCTCTGGAGATGGGTCATGGAGGCCAGCCTTGCACTCTCTCCCCACATCCCAGTACCATTCCTCACCCACTCCCTTCTGGGACCCATGCTGGTCAGTCTTCCAGTCTTCTCACTCTGGGAAAGGGCCACCTCTCTCCAAATAAAAGTAAAAAATGGGGAGCCTGGGAAGTTTAGGTCTGAAGGTTGAGGAAGAGTTCCCCGGGCCATATCACCTATCTGAAGAGAGGTGATTAAGGCAATTTATCATGACTCAAAATTCTTCCAGCCTCTGCCCATTTCCACATTGCAATTCCAAAGCCACTTCAGTCAGTAGGCATGTGTTACAGTAGCACTAATTTGGGCACCACAATCTGTATTCATTTCCCATGGCTGCTGTAACAAATTATCACACATTTAGTGGCTGAAAACAACACAAACCTATGATCTTACTATTCTGGAGGTCAGCAATCTGAAATCAGTTTCACAGGGCTTAACATCAAGGTGTTGGCAGGACTGCATTCTTCTTGAGGCCCCAGGGAAGAAAAGGCTGTCTGCATTCCTTGGCTCATGGCTCTTCCTCCAGCAATTGCATCACTCTGACCTCTGCTTCCATTGTTACATACATTTTCTTCCATCACTCTGACACTCCTGCCTCCTTTACAGAGGCCCTTGTGATTATACTCAGTTTACCTGAAAAATCCAGGATACTCTTTCCATCTCAAGATCCTTAATCACATCTGCAAAGTCCATTTTGCTATGTGAAGGTAATATAGTCACATGTTAAGGATTAGGTGATTAAGACACTGCGATTTTGGGGGGTCACTGTTCAGCCTACCAAAGCAGTGGTAGAGTTGCTTTGACAGTCCCAAATCCAGTTCAGGGGGCTTGTCCAAGGTAGAAAGTCATGAGGGGAAGATCAGGTCTCTGCCCTAGCCAGGACACTGGCTGGGGGCTGGCTGAAGCCAAGAGCTCCAGGAAACCTGGCGCCTGCTCCTACTGCCGCCAAGGACAGCCTGTTCTCCTGGCATGGCTGTCGCACAGGGATCAGGTGCACTTGAGCATTCGAAGTGGCCACCGCTCAACTTGAATGGCTGCCTGGGTCTGGCAGAAGGCCAGGTCCTCATGGCTTCCTCTCCCTAATGACCGGAATACATGGGCCGCCAGGTCAGATGTGGGCCACATGGGAAGTCCCAGCTCTATTCTAGAAAATGCATGTACCATCAGCTTACCAGTAGACATTTACTGAATCTGGGTATGCCAGATCCACAGGGGGCCCCAGAGATGAGGGGGATAAGAAGGTTTCTGAAGGCATGGTACAGAAGGTCATTGGTGCCAGCAGAGGTATGAACTAGGGGAGGCAGGGAGAGCACAGAGCAGTTGTCCTAAAGGAAGCAGCATTTGTGTTGGAGCTTGAAGAAGTGGATTGTTTGCACTGCCTGGGCAGAGGGAAGGTGTGTGTTCAGGGCATCAACAGTGCTGCACAAAGGCTGAAGCCCAGGGCAGTAGAGAAAAGAATCCACTAAGAAGGAGCCAATGAAGAGAGAAAAGAATCGAAGGTGGATAGGGAAAGACATGCTGTCCCGCAGAGGTTAAAGGGGTTCCCACCTCAAGCCAGCAGTTCTCAAACCTTGTCAGCAGTGGAACCCTTTGTTCTGATGGCAGCCTACTCAGAGCACTAATGGGGCCTTGGGAGGGCCCCCAGGGCTTTTCCCACAGTTGTCCTCCCCCATCTCTTCAGAACTGGATTCCATAGGACACAAGAGAACACACTTAAGTTATGGGGAGCCAGCTAAGTGTTTGGGGCAGGGATTGGGAGCAGCCAATGGCCCAGGGCCCAGGTGGGGGTAAAGGAGCCAAAAATAGTAGATTTCTTGCATTTACAGGGTTGGAGGCATATTTCAATAAGGCAGCTGGATGAGCCCCATGGAGAAACCCATTGACAACTGGGAAAAGCATCCAACTGTGAGATAAGGCCTCAGTTTCCCCAACTATCAGAAGAGGAGATAGAATTACTTTCCCAGAGTACATCAAACAGGGACTCCTACACTCCTGTCTGTGCTCTGGGCTCTGGCTGAAGGAGGCTGCATGGGCAGTAGGCACATCTCTCAAGACCTCAGGGGCCTGCACAGCCTGGACTCCACCATCAGCTCCATGTCCTCCTCCCATTCTGCCTGCAAGTGCTCCTTGACATATGCTGGTGGTGATGGGGAGGTAGTTCGAGTCTCTGGCTTTGGCCTCAGGAGCAAGGGAGGGGATAGGGCAGGTGAGCCTGGCTTTCCCTGAGCTGGAGCCACTGGCTGCCCTGGCCTGGGCCTCAAGGCACTGGGGCCATAGTGAGGAGGGGCTGAGGGGAGATGTGGGCTGCCAGGCTACCAGCCTGCTGGCTCCATCTCTAGACAACAATGAGGAGTCAAGAGCCCAAGACTGAAACTCCTGCCTACCCTTCTTTCCAGACTGCCTTTTATCCCTGCCTGCCTTATGTTGGTCCCAAGCATCAGATGGATGCCTGAGAGCACCAGGTCCTTCCTCCCTGTGTCTGCCCTCTGGGGAAGGCAAGAAAAAATGCCACAATGTGCCAAGCCAGGCACCTTCCATGGGCTCCTCACACGCATCCTATGAAATAAAGCATTTAGTCACATTTCTCAGTCTTAGAAGCCAAGGCTGAGTGAGGTGAAGTCATCTGCCCAAGGTCACATTGTGGTGAGAGGCAGATTCTGGGATTGAAATCCAGGCTGGTGTGGCTACAACATCAGGGCTCAATGTCCAGGGCCCAATCAAGCCAGTGGCTGCAGGCTTGAGGCCCCACCTGCCAGTCCTCTTGGCTTGGATCTTTTCCTCAGCAGAGTCAAGCTGCACATTTTTCTGGGCAGAAAGTTGTCCCTGAGGGCCGCTCCTGCTTGTGGCCCCAGCTGCCCCAACACTGTCACTCTCCAACACTGCACTCTCTTCTGGTGCAACATCCACAAGCTCACCAAGGCCCTTCCTCAGGAATGGGCCTGAGGCCAGGAGGGTGAGACCATTAGGGAAGCCAGGACTGGCTGAGGGGTGGGGGATGACAGACTGCACTAAGGTCACGGCAACTACCCTGAGATGCTGCTGAAGATAGCAAGAGCCAAAGGGCACAGGGAGGAAGACAGAAAGGGCAACACTGGTGAGGACCTTAGCAGGCAAAGGTCTGTGAGCACAGGGAACTCAGGGAGTGGGGAGCCTCGCCCTGGTTGTGCACCCCTTCGCCTCCCAACCCAAGTTCCTTCTGGAGCAGCCTCCTCAAAGGAAGCCAGGGGCAGCTCAAGGTTTATGCAGCTGGGGCTGGGCATGGGGCAGGCCACTGGGGCGCTGGGAACTGTAGCGTGACCTCTGCCAAATGCATCCTCCAGCCATAGTGCAGGGCGACACTTAGGCTGGGTGTGACTCCAGCAATATAGGCTCCCCAAAGGGACGGATCTAACTTACTATCTCCACTTGGCCACTATCATGGGACCTCAGGCAGTTCACACCTTCTCTTGTTCTCTCTGCCTGGAGAATGGACATTCAGATGCCAGCATGCACATTCCACTTGGCTAAGAGGAAAGAGGCTGCCACTTGGCGTTGACCTTGGACTCAGAAGAGCCAGCTTCTCATAGGAAAAGGAGCTGCCCAAGGTCCCACTGCAGGACACAGCCTTGGAACTCAGCTCTCCTGGCTGCAGCAGAGGATGCTGCCCATTGGACCACACTGCCCATCAGACCATACTGCCAGGCCCTGGGAAGTGCTGGAGTGGCAGGGGGCAGTCTAGTGGAATGAGCCAGCCTGGTTTGCCATGTTCCTTAGGACCCACCCTGAAGCAGGCTCAAACCACCAGTACTCACCAACCTAGAGATTTCCTGTCACTGTTGATAGGAAGGCTGGATCTGCAAGCCTCCTGGTGGCCATGAGTCTGCACAGACCAGAGCTGGGGTGGAGGCCACAATCCTGTGCCCAGTATCTCAGTTTCTCACTCTCCCCAGCCCTAACCAGGTACACATGGGTTACTTGAAACCCCAGGGGGTCAACTCAGGAGGGATGTTTTAGTTAAAAGCTATGGGGATAAAAAGGAAACACCCCTCACTGGCTCAAGCCTTCTGTTAAATGAATGTGGATGTGCGACCCAGGAACTGTGCAGCAAGGACCTCCAGGCCCTCCCCTCCAGAAAGCAGGCAGTCATCCTTGAGCCGAAATGCAGATGAGCTTCCTGTGCTTGAGCCAGGCTTGGCCAGGGAAGTGTGTTCGCATGCACCCAGGGCAGTGGAGGACTGATCAGTCCCTGGGAGTGAGCTGCTCTACACCAGGCCCCATGGTATCCAAGGCCAGGAGTGAGGACTCACGTGCCTTCCTCCACGCTGCACCCGCACACCCCTACCAAGCAGGGGACTGATGGCCAGCCCTGCTGGGGCAGAAGGAAACTCTCGCCCTGGCGCTACCTGGGAGTAAGGGGTCAGGGGACCTGCAAGTCATGGAACAAATCATTAGGTCACCATTTGTTAGTCTCTCAATACTTTACTGGCCATATCCCCCAATACTCCCACATCTATTTCACC
Organism: Mandrillus leucophaeus; assembly: GCF_000951045.1. Lineage (NCBI taxonomy): Eukaryota > Metazoa > Chordata > Mammalia > Primates > Cercopithecidae > Mandrillus > Mandrillus leucophaeus. The sequence continues at coordinate 221,260 of NW_012104576.1, forward strand.
AACACACAGCCCTCGGCCACCCTGATGTGATGGAGCCAGACTGAGAACTTGGGTCTACCCAGGTGTCCTAGAAATATCCTAGAAATGCAGAGCATGGGGAAATCACAGAACCTTGGGAAATGCCATAAGCACTTGGGTTCTGGAAAGTGCCATCCACCTCCCTCCGGTCAGGCTGGCGCCACTGACAAGGCATCCACAGGACAGCCACACTATGGCCTAGACCTCTGGATATGCAGGAACCGGGGCCTGAGGAGACAGGGATAGGGGCTGGTTACCACCTGGGCCTCGGGGAATGAGCAGGGAGTGGGAACAGCACACTCTCCTGACAGCCAGGGCTGAGGATGGCCCCAGTGGAAAGACCAGCATGCTACAGGGCTAAAGAGGGGTAGGAGCTCACCTCCCACAGAAGTCCTTGCGCACAGCCACAAGATTAAGGTACAGTTCAGGCCGGCTCTGAAGCCAGCTGCTGACAAGCTCCGGGTGCCTTGGGTCCACTTCTAAGAAGATACTACTACATGGGGGAGAAATGGGTAGGCTCAGTAGGACAGGTCTGGGGCCTGCCCTTCTGGGCTGCTTGGGCTGGTGAGGTGAGGGTCCTGTGCTCATCTCTGCCAGGGCCTGCCCAGTACACATTAGGAGCAGTGGAGGCTGCTGGGGACAGACCTAGGAGACCCATCCCATTCATACCCAGAGTCCTTCAGGAGCTGGGGTGCCAGGGCCAGGATGTGGGTAATGATGTCCATGCCCTCCTCCCCACCGTCCAGGGCCGCAGGGTCTTCATAGCTGAAAGGGAAAGCAGTGGGAGGCGACAGCCTGAGGAAGGGGTATCTGAAATGTATGGAGGGTATGGGCAGGACCTCCACAAATGGGGCCCTGTGGAACTTACACTCTAGACTGAAGGGCAAATCTGAGGACCCAGAGAAGGAGGGCCCCAAATGGGTGGCAGCTCCTCTTCCCTTCCTCTCATGGGCAGCACCCTGCCAGGCAGTGCCAGGCGTGCTTGCTGAATCCCACTGGCTGATGGCCTCTCCTGATGGACTGACTCATGTCAGGGCATGAATGTCTCCCCACAAGGCTGCTCCTCTTCTTGGTTTGGGAGATCTGGGGCTAGTCCTGACCACTCCTGAGAGCCCAGAAAGGGAGAGCCAACACCCCAACCCCATCCAACATGACTGCTGCCCCATCCAGGACTCCTGGGCTGCCCCTGGTTCTCAGCCCCTGTGTAAGAGCAGGATCGCCTAGTGCAAAGCTAGCCTGGGGCCAAGTTTTAGTCCCAGCTTTCCCACTGAGCCCCCATGTGACCACAGACAAGACACCTTCCCTTTCTGGGCCTCAGTATTCTATAAAATGATGTGCCCATCTACATAGCACCCCCTATGAGTCCTCCACTGTGTTTGATGCTTTCAAGTCGTCACTGAGTCCTCCCATGGCCCTGCAGAGCACTACCTCTCTTTTTTCAGAGGCAGGAAACAGGCCCAGAGAGGTTCGGTGGCTGTTCAGTAGTCTAAAGTAGGGAGGCAGATGCTGAATCTAGGTAGGATTGTGGGCTCTCCAGTGCGTCCACGTAACACCACTGCCTGTTTCAGCACCAACTCCCCTGTCCCTCTAGATGACGTGGTCCTCGATTGAGGGCAGACTAATCCCATTAGGCCTTTCCAGGCCTGGCCTCCCTGGCCCACCCTGCTTAGCACCTGCGGATCTCGGGGGCCAGCTGTTCCATGTCCTGGTGGAAGATGTAGGGAGGGTTGCTGACGACCAGGTCCACAGGGCCCCAGGGCAAGTGTGTCCAGCTCCTTTCTGTCATCAAAGAAGAGGACACACAGTAGGGACTAACCCATTGGGAGGTAAAGGATGGTAGCTCCCCCTGCCACTATGTCCCTCTTATCATGCCACACCTTGGGCCTGCCACTGGATCTGATAAGTCAGACCTGCAAATTAGTGCCCAGGGTCCTCAGCTGACAGCCTGGTGGAGGATGCGCATGCTTTAACATGGCAGCCCTTCATTTCAAGACATAGAGTGTCCTTGCCAAAAATCCTCATTCCATAAGACTCCGTTCAAGTGCCACTTCCAGGGCGTCCTTCCTGATTGCCTAGGCAGGAAAGAGCCTTTCTCTTCTGTAGCTCCACCAGCCTTATAGCCAACATGGACTGAGAGTACACAGAGGGTGGGCCTGGCCTCATCAGCCAATTCCTGATGGCTCTGACTACTGGTTTCACCCTGTGCCGGGTGCTACACCAAGTATATTACACTCCATAGCGGGGGCACATGAGGCTCAAGGATCCCATGGGTAAGGCAATGGAGCCAGAACTGGAGTTGGAGGCCCAGGGACACTGTAAAGGCTATGGCTGAGCTGTGCAGTGCCTGGATCGCTTCTTCCCAGGCCAGGCAGGGGGAGAGGGGCACTCAAGTATTTTGGTCCTGAAGGCATTATTTTAAGCTTTTGCTTATCTGTTGCCAACAAGCAAGCCCTTAACTCATTAGTTATGAGGAATTCATTGACCTGACCCTTATGGGTCAGGTCAGCCTAGGAGGCAAAAGCAACTTGTCTGTCCTCAGCCAAGGCTTCGTTTGAACTGCCACACACAACCACACACACACACACACATTTGTGTGTGTTCATGTGTGTGGTTGTGTGGCTTTTGGGGAAGCCCTCCCTCCATGTCCGCGGAGTGCCTCATCCACCCAGCAGCACCTGTATCTAGTCTCCCTATGTTAAGGAACATTCAGGGGAGGGTACCTGAGGTCATGTCGAGGTGGATGATCCAAATCCTGTCCTGCAACTGAAGCCTAGACAGACAGGGAGAAAGGGGTGGGCACGGGGGCAGATCCCTACCCTTCACTACAAGAATGAGGTCTTGGGCCGGGCGCGGTGGCTCAAGCCTGTAATCCCAGCACTTTGGGAGGCCGAGACGGGCGGATCACAAGGTCAGGAGATCGAGACCATCCTGGCTAACACGGTGAAACCCCGTATCTACTAAAAAATACAAAAAAAAAAAACTAGCCGGGCGAGGTGGCGGGCGCCTGTAGTCCCAGCTACTCGGGAGGCTGAGGTCGGAGAATGGCGTAAACCCGGGAGGCAGAGCTTGCAGTGAGCTGAGATCTGGCCACTGCACTCCAGCCTGGGCGACAGAGCGAGACTCCATCTCAAAAAAACAAAAAAACAAAAAAAAAACCACACACAAAAGAATGAGGTCTTGTAGTCAACCTTTCTTGGGCCGGCAAGATACTCACTGCCCACTACCCATTCAGAACCCCATGGGACCCATGCCAGGCTACCGCACTGCTTCCTCCTTCTTGGCAGGAGAAATCAGACATTAGTGAGTTTGAAACCTGAAAAGGAGTCAAGATCAGGCCCCAAAGTGCAACTCCCCCACCTACCTCTGAGCGTTCTCATGGGTCAGAGAGATGGCAGCTTCCCCCTTATCCACAGCAATGACTCGGCTCTGTCCCAAGAACAAACAGAGGATATGTGGAAGGCAATGCTGAGAGATGCTGGGAGATACTGGGCCTGGGAGACCCTCCTCCAACCCCCCACCAGAAGAGAAGGGAAATACCCAACAGCCTTTTCTTCTTGACCAAAATCTAGCCAGATACATGTGGTAGGCATTAGAGTCTGTGAACCACAGTGGGCTAGGGGCAGCCCTGTCCTCCCTCATCTAGCTGCTTCCCCTCAAGTGCTCCTAGCAGAGGGATGTGGGGGAAGCACTAATGGGAGGGACAGTGAGTGTCAGTCACAGTCTATCCAGAGTGGGTGGAGAGGCTCACCTGAGGGAGCTGGCTCAGCAGGCTGAGGGAGATGGCTCCCGATCCACAGCCTACCTCCAGAATGAGGGGGCTGCCTGGGGATCCCACAGCATAGGACCTCTGGGCCACCTCTTCCAGCACCCACTCAACCAGTTCCTGTGAAGCAGAGGGGTCTGGATCAGAGTTGGTGCCTGCGGGTGTTGGTACAGAGGCCTAAGCAGTTACCCCTGTGAACGTAGGAAGGGGAGGTAGCCAAAGCCAGACTAACCTTCATGTCAGCTAGGCCATGGCCAAGTCACCCTGCCCCTCCACGCCTCAGCTTCCCCATCTGTACAACTGAGCCCAGTTGAGGATAGCCCACCTCATGGGGATATGGTGGGGATTAAATGAGCTAATCCACACCTGTGTCATGTTAAGTGTTTAATCAACCCCAGCTAAGCCCTTTACAGACATCCTCCCATTCTTAGCATTTCTTAGCAGAAATGCTAAGAACTGGCTGGGCACAGTGGCTCACGCCTATAATCCCAACACTTTGTGAGACCAAGGTGGGCAGATCACTTGAGTTCGGAGTTTGAGACCAGCCTGGCCAACATGGTGAAACCTCGTCTCTGCTAAAAGTGCAAAAATTTGCCGGGCATGGGCATGGTGGCGGATTTCTCTAGTCCCAGCTACTCGGGAGGCTGAGGCGGGAGAACTGCTTAAGCCCGGGAGGTAGAGGTTGCGGTGGATCAGGATCGTGCCACTGCACTCCAGCCTGGGAGACAGAGCAACACTCCATCTCAAGAACTGTATCTGATAGTTCCTGGCCACTCCCTCTGGCCTGATCGTGCTCCCAGAGCTTTTCCTGTATTAATCTGTTAAATCCTCACAAGTGTCCCATGAGGAAACTGAGGCCTGGGGTCAAGGCCCCACCTGAGCCTAGCCTGTGGTTCATGGTGGCCAAGAATCAGGAGCTGGTGTGACAGAGCTGAGCTTGAGAGGCCCCAGGGAGGCTCCTAAGCCAAAGGGACAGGGAATTCCCTCCTTTGGAGAAGATGGGTCATGGGGGAACATGGTCCTGACTAAGGACCTGAGGGCTGTGGCATACACAGGCATAGCTCAACAGGCATGGGTGCAGAGGGACGTGCCTGCCCTGGCAGCAGGAGGACATTTTCAGACATTGCCACTTTGGAAACAAGAGGGTTTCAAGCCTTGCCTACCCAGCCACTGCCTGCGAGGACTATGCCTGCAAACCAACATAGGGTAGGGGTGAAGGGTGGAAGGCTCCTACCGTCCAATGGCCAAAATGTTTCCCAGAGGGTCAGAACTCCTGGGACCCCAGGTCTCAGGAAAGACTGGCTCAGGGAGCTAGGGATGGTGGGCAGCAAGTGGGTGCTTCCCTGATCTGAAAAGAGGACCACCTTTTCCATAAAGCTTCCTCAAGCCTGGGCCAGGCTCTACCATGGCTTTCCCCACCCTGAGCCTAAGGTCTAGCCTAAGGATGCGGTGTGCCTCTCCCACCAGACTCCATAACAGGAAGACCTGAGGTCCGACTCATCGCAGTGTGTCCCACACTGGCAGGGCTTGGCCCACAGACAGACTTCTTGGCTACTTTCCTTTTTTTTTGAGACAGAGTTTCGCTCTTGTTGCCCAGGCTGGAAGGCTGGAGTACAATGGCGCAATCTTGGCTCACCGCAACCTCCGCCTCCGTTTCAAGCGATTCGCCTGTCTCAGCCTTCCCGAGTAGCTGGGATTACAGGCATGCAACACCATGCCTGGCTAATTTTGTATTTTTAGTAGAGACAGGGTTTCTCCACGTTGGTCAGGCTGGTCTCGAACTCCCAATCTCAGGTGATCCGCCCGCCTCGGACTCCCAAAGTGCTGGGATTACAGGTGTGAGCCATGGCGCCCGACCCTCTTGGCTACTTTCTAAGTGCTGGGCAAACTCTCTGTGGCACCACCCCTCTGCGTCTCACACTGCCAGGTCTCCCCAACACCCCAATGCCATCAGCCTCACTCACACCCATTTTCCACATAAGTTCCCCAGTGCTGGGTTCCAAAAAGTATCTCACCCTTCCAGGCCCCCAACCCCAGCAACAATGTTCACCCACCCTGAGGATGGCAAGTCCAAGCCAGGCAGAACTTGGCCAGCAGGTGCAAACCTCCCTGTTCCAAGCCTCTTCTGCACCAAACAAATGATTGCCTGTGGGTGAGGGGGCCCAGCTCCAGCAGGAGAGGGCATATATTCACTAGCTCTCACCAGCCCTGTGCTAGGCACTACTGGAGACCACTAGGGTACTTGTGGCAATCTGGGCCTGCAGGGTTGGGACAGGTACAGAGTGAGCAGTGTAGGGTTGTGGCTGAGAGCCTGTGGTCTCAGTGGTGAGGCCACACGCTGAGAGGTTGGCAGGGTGACCAGGACTTGTCAGGTGTTGAGCCTCTCTTGGTTTCCTGGCCATAGACCTACTCTGGCTGGGGAATGACCCCTCAGTCAGCCACACTGGCCAGTCACCTCACAGAAATACTCAAAGACCTCAAAGACACACACCACATATGTGGATGGCCACCTTGGGGAGGGTGAGAAGCTGAGAAACTGAGCCCCTGCCACCACTAGTGGCCTCTTGCTTGCCATAATACTCCAGAGCACAGGAGGCTCATCTTGGTTGTAGGGCCACTTGGGGCAGGGATAGACAACAGCACAAGAAGTCCAGAAACTTTCTCTTCTCCACCCAGTGAAGAGCCTCCGTCAGCCTGACGCTGGTGGCTCTTTCAGGGAGACTAAAAGCCAAGCTGGTCACAGGCTCAAGGCACCCCCTCCAGGTGAATATGGAAAGAATCCAAGAACAGGGTGGGGCGCAGGGGCATGCAGGAAGGAGGCGAGGGGCAGGCAGCTGTTGGCTCTGCCTAGAACTGCTGCCCCAACATGGACTTCATACCCCATCAAGAGGTTGGCCCAAGGCCTCAGCAGAACCTGAGTGCCCACAAGTACCCTCTCTTAGGATGGCATCCCTGGTGGAGCAGACCCAGGGAGGTGGCATTGCCTCCTTCGAGTCAATCACAGACAAAACACTGATCCTCCCACAACCTGTACAGCCTCACAGCAGGCCAGGTGAGAATGGTTCACACCCCCAGCCCTGAGTTTCCTACTGTACTCACTGCCAGGCCAGAAGCTGAACCACCTTCTCACCCCTAGGGAAAATCCAACTCACTGGGTCACATGCCTCCTGCAAGTTTGCACTTCAGACTCCTCCTTCATCAGACACCATCCTCTGCACCCATTCTCACCACTCCCTGCCACAGGCCACGTCCTCTTGAGTTCTTGGTAAGGCATCCCCCGATGTGGCTTTACATTGGGGTGAACCTGGTGAGTTCTCAGAAATGTCTGCACAGTGAGGTGAGCACTTGGCCTCCCAATCGCAGCATCTCCCCTCACCCCACCCCTTGCAGTAGAGCTGCTCTCTTGGCCCAGACCAATCTAAGAATCAGGGGCCACATGGGAGCCAAAGTCCACACTTGATACTCAGAACCCTGGCACATATGGCTGGTGCCAGGTCAGCTCTGAAGGAACTCAAAGGTCACCATGCCCTGACCCTGGGCAGCCGGAGACAGCAAATGATCTCTTCGCCAGAGATCACGTGTTTTTGGGAGCCACAGGAAAGCCTCCCAAGGCCTGCAGGTGGCAGGCCACACCTTGCTCTGGATCTCCATACTGTGTCCTAGGTCATGCCAATCCCAGATAGGGGAGCCACCACGAGAGGGATGGGGCTCTGACTTGGGAGTAAGGAAGTCCAAGTGCTGCCCTCATGCTCCCTTCCTTGACAGCCCTGTGACTTCAGCAAGGCCTCAGATTCCCTACTGTCCCTGCCCTGACACTGGGCAGTGAAGCAAGGACCTGGCCTCCCAACCACATGACATGGAGGGGAGAGGGGTCAGAGAGTTTCTTGGCTAGGGGACAGAAGCTGGGAAAGTGAAGGAAGGGTTTGGGGCCCCTGGCCACGGCAGGGGAATGGGAATCTTTCCCAGAAATGTTTGTGTGCTTGGGTCTTTCTAGAAACATTCCTTCTCAGAACGTGCCGCCCTCTGACTTGCCCACCAGCTCTCACTCAACTCTACTCCCTGGTCTGCACCCTCTGGCTCCCAGCTCTGCCACCTACAAAGTCAGAGGGGAGTCCAAGAAGGGCCATAGAAAGCGTCTCTTCCAGGACCAGGGTGCCTTACCAAGGGATAGCACACTTGCGCCGCACATCCCTAGTCCTAGTAATTTGAGGGACAACACGGGTGATTACCAGACCAGTCAGTAGACTAGATTCTCTGGTCTGGAGGCCTAACCCTCTCATCAACTGGGCCCAGAGAGGGCAGTAGGGCAGTGACCTGCCCGAGGTCACACAGCTGATACTAGGTCTCCAGGTGTCCGGCTGGAGCCCTCTCCACTTCCTCCATGAGAAGCTGCTGGAGGACACTCCACTTCCTCCTGAGAAGCTGCTGGAGGACACTGTTCCCTGTGGGTTGGGTAAGCCATGGGACAGCTCCCAGAGAAACAGCGGAACAGTCTAAGTACTTGGGCAGCACTATTTGAGGCACTCTGGGACATTGCCAGACCTAGAGGCTGGGGTGGTAGCTTGGAACATGACAGTCAAGGGGACCAACAGGAATCCTGTCCTCTGGGCTCTGCCACCACAGACAGCGAGAAGATACATGTCTAGAAAGGCAATGTCCCTGAAGTCATGGGGCCCCAGTGCCCCCTGGAGGAAGCCTGGGGTAAGACCGGTACCCTGAACTCCACCCTCATCCTGATCCTGCCTTGCCCTGGTGGCACACCTACCTCTGTTTCTGGCCGAGGAATAAACACTGGGGGCACCATCCTCAGGCTGAGCCCCTGAAAGTCCCACTCTCCAAGGATGTACTGCACCGGCATCCTGCAGAGGGGGCAGCCGGGTGGTCATCATTGACAGAGCCAGGACCAACAGGACCATGCCTGGCTTGAGAGATACCACTTGTGGCCAAGGGTATCAGGCAAGACCATGTCTCCAGGGCCTTGGGACTCCTGAGGCAAAGCCTTCCCTCCCTCCCTTCTTCTATTCACTACCCCAGCCCCACTCTTGCCACCCCTGCACCCTAACACCTCCTTAGTCCTTGGACATTCTCCTCCTCCCTGAACTTGGTGGGGATAGGGGAAGCTGGACTGCTGCTCCCCAAACACATCCTTCAGGTCTGATCCATGGGTGCTCACCTCTGCAATCGACGGCTACTCAGCTCCTGGATACACTGTAGTTGCTGAGAGGTCAAGGGCTGGGTCCAAAGTGCCGGCCTCAGGCTCTGAAACTGTCCCCACAGAGAATGTAAGTGGCTGGCTCACTGGGCCCAGGGGCCCCAACCCAGGTGTCTTATGTGGATAATGCCTGCCTAGCACTGGTCTGGAGGCCCAACGCTCTCATCATCTGGGCCCAGAGGGGGCAGCATCCCGCCCAAGGTTACACAGCTAATACCAGGCCTCCAGGTGTCTATCCCAGAACACTTAGGCAGAGATTTATTCATTCATCCAACAAACTGTTACAGTGTGTGCCAGGTGCTAAGACGTTCCTTCAGAAAAATCCCATCAGTCTCAGCTAAGAACTCTTAGTGAACAGAAAACCTGGATATCTCTTCCCAAAGTCCTCCCTCCTCCCTCTTCCTGTCCTCTTGACAACACTGAACTTAACTGTTTTGGCTCCAAGGACATGAGCCACGATGTACTCACTGGATTCCCGGGCCTCAGGGATACCTCTCTTCTCAAAGACCCTAGTCCAGTGGCCGACCAGTTCTGTGGCACTGGATAACCCAGCCAGAGGTGGTTGGGGTTGCCATGAGCTGAAGGCCCAGCCGAGGGTACTTCCCCCTCTCCCTGGGCCAGACAGGAGGGCCCACAGCATACGGCCCCAAAGCTCCATGTCTCAGGAAAAGGTTCTCCAGAGTGCTTCCAGGTTCCCAAGTCTGCCTTATGATGTCAGCTGCTGAGGTGGGTGCTGAGAGTGGCCCCTGGACCCAGCTGGGTGGAGATGGAGAGGTCACAAGTTCTGGTGCCCCAAAATGGCTCTGGTCCTCAGATATAGTTGGTTGCCACCCTGGGAGTGAAAGGAACCAGGAAAGCAGGTGAGCCTTGTATGACATCCTCCCTTCTACCAGTACATTGCCTGAGAATAGTTGTGCTCTTGCTGACACCCCCTTGACTCCATTTAGAGCCTCACCCACCTATCTGATCATTCTTGTCTTGGCCACTTATGTTTTCTTTTTTTTTTTTTTT
>NW_012104576.1:232442-234695 GCF_000951045.1 Mandrillus leucophaeus
GAGGTCACGCCACTGCACTCCAGCCTGGGTGCCAGAGAGAGACTCCGTCTCCAAAAAAAAAAAAAAAAAAAAAGAGAGAGAGAGAGAAAAAGAAACTGTCCCAGGCAAGAAACGAACCCGAGTCCACCAGACTCCAGAAGCGGCTCTGTGCACCAGTAAGCCGTCCCAGGAACCAAGGCCCGAAGTCAGAGGTGTAAATTCCCTCACAGCTATGCACTGCATTGTTAACGACCCAGACGGGGTCCCCTCCCTCCAACCCTGTTTCCCCATCTGCACTATGGAGAATGGGACCGGCCAGGTCTCCAGGCGGTTGCAGTCGAAACATCCCTTTCCGATCCCCACCTCCCGTGCATACCTGCCTGAGAGGCTCCCCACCCTCCCACCAGCCGGAGAAGCTGCCCCGTACTGAACGCCAGGACGTGCGTGGCCCGTCCCTCGCTCCCTTGGATGCCCCGCTTCCGGGGTTGGCGCATTTAAGAAAAGGCTCGGGCGGACGCCGTAGCCCAGCTTCAGGGTTCCCATCGTCTGTGGGTTCCTCCCAGGAGACCCCTGCGGATGGGTGGGGAGGCTGTGAATTCCATGCCCTCTACGCCCGCAGGCCTGCATGCAGGAAAGTGCGGGGGATGTGTGTGGGGTTGACCCCTGGAGACCCGGACCTGCTGGTCTTCCTTAAAATCACATCAGGGATTTGGCTCCAGCCCAAGGGGATTGCTCCGAGCTGGCTTTTAGGAACCGAGCCTGGTAGGTGTGTGGGCAGAGCCCAGTAGCCTGCCGGAACGGAGGCGTGTCACCAAAGGGCCTGTGTGTTCGGGCGGGGACCAGATGTCCGGGGGCGTGGTCTATTTTAGCCGGGTGGAGCTGTGCGAAGGCGGGTTCCAGTGTTGAAGACAGGTCCAACTTTGGGGTCCAGTCCCAGTGTCGTGACCCTACCTAGGTCAGTGGCCGAGCCCACCAGGGGGCCGGCTGAGTGGCAGCCAGACCCCAGGGGCCACTCTTTTCCTGGTGCGAATCCTGACTCTATTTGGCAACTCATAAAGAGACTTTGTCCAGGTGTTGGGACCCCTCTGGACCTCAGTTGCGCCTTCTATAAAATACACGGCAGCGTCTCGCAAAGTGTGTCTTGTCAATATCCCCCCACCAGAATGTACTGTTAACTACCTTTTTTTTTTTTTTTTTTTTTTTTTGAGACGGAGTTTCGCTCTTGTTGCCCAGGGTGAAGTACAATGGCGCGATCTCTGCTCACTGCAACCTCGGACTCCAGGTTCAAGCGATTCTCCAGCCTTAGTCTCCCAATTAGCTGGAATTACAGGCGTGAGCCAACACGACCGGCTAATTCTGTATTTTTAATAGAGACGGGGTTTCCCCATGTTGGTCAAGCTGGTCTCGAACTCCTGACCTTAGGTGATCCATTGCCTCGGCCTCTCAAAGTGCTGGGATTACAGGCGTGAGCCACCACGCCAGGCCTTAAATTATTAAACATGCTGTTTCCCTGGATCCTTCCCAGACCGGGAGACACAGGAGCGTTCGCATTTGTACCAGGCTACCCTGTGACCCCCATAAACTCCTTTGAAAACCGGCGGATTAGGAGTATCTGAGGGCTCCGGAGTATCTGAGGGCTCCTTCCCTGAGCTGATCATGCTGTGGATGGAAGCTATTGTAAGGGTATATGTAGACTTGCCTGAGTCGGGGTGCCCAATAATAAATCCGCCCCACTCTCAACTTCTCTGGACGAAGATTCCCCATTTCTAGCCCGGAGTTGGAGTCATTTGCCAAGAACCCTCACACCAGAGGACCCATCTGAGCAGAAAGCCAAGGTTCACGAAGGGAAAAGTAGTTTCTTCAAGGTCACAAAGTCAGCCAGAGTTCAGTGCAGGCCCAAGGACTCCCAGTCCACTGCTCTCCCCAAGTCTCCTCTGTACATTCGCGTTTTGGGGGCGTGAGTCTGCCCTGGCACGGGTAGCTGGCAGGGGTCCCGAGGTCTGGCCTGGGAAGGACCTAGCCACGTACGGTCCCCCGCCCAACTTCAGCGCAGGCCACGCAGTCAGGGGTACTCTCTAAAAACTGCAACCAGGCTCCAGGCTCCAGGCTCCCTCTAGGGGTGGAGCCAGACCCGAGCGACAAGCGAACCGTCCAATTCTGGGCGGGCTCTAGGCCCGACAGCCAATCGGGGACCGGGGGCGCGGAGCGTGCAGGGAGGCAAGGCGCTGTAGCTTAGGGGATCCCCCGAGGCTGCTCCGCCCGGCCCCACCCCCG
>NW_012104576.1:237900-238912 GCF_000951045.1 Mandrillus leucophaeus
AGCCAGGATGGTCTCGATCTCCTGACCTTGTAATCAGCCCGCCTCAGCCACCCAAAGTGCTGGGATTACAGGCTTGAGCCACCGCGCCCGGCCTGCCACTTATGTTTTCTTCACATTTTTAGCTGGAATGGGCTCAGCCTCTGCTAATAAATGGGTTGGTGGCAGGTTAGGGCACATATTTGGGGATAGGACAGATCTGTGTCTAACCTAGTGTGTGTGATCTTAAGCAAGTCATTATTTCTGAATTTCACTTTCTTAATCCGTAAGATGGGAGAAAATCACACCAAACCCATGGCAAGCAAAGCATTAGACTATGAATATCCAAGGCCTGGGAGGCAGCTCAACACACAGCAGAGACCAGATGTTACACGATCTTAACTGATGTTACAAGGGGCAGATGATTGCCTTTGATTGGGAGCTTTGAATCTGACATTTTGTGTGTACTGTCAAGGATTTATATGCTGAAAATTTCCTCCTAATTTAACCCATAATCCAGGACATTAGTGTAAACTGCCAACTAAAAAATTTACAATTTTATATTTAAAGATGTCACAAGCAAGTTTAACTGAAGGTTTAAAATCAACGGTCCCCTTTGCTTCCAGATAAAAGTCCAAACTAGCATTTATTGAGCACCTGCTAAGTGCCACATCTTCAAATACAAGTAGGGTCCGAGAAGGGAAGCGACTTGCCCAACGTCACTTAGGTAGAAACTGTCCCAGGTAAGCTGGGCGCAGTGGCTCACGCCTGTGTAATTCCAGCACTTTGGGAGGCCGAAGTGGGCGGATCACGAGGTCACGAGTTCCAGACCAGCCTGGCCAGCATAGTGAAACCCCGTCTCTACTAAAGATACAAAAAACTAGCCGGGCGAGGTGGCGGGCGCCTGCAGTCCCAGCTACTCGGGAGGCTGGGGCAGGAGAATGGCGCGAACCTGGGAGGCGGAGCTTGCAGTGAGCCGAGATTGCGCCACTGCACTCCAGCCTGGGCGACAGAGCAAGACTCTGCCTCAAAAAAA
>NW_012104576.1:241493-247072 GCF_000951045.1 Mandrillus leucophaeus
CCGGGCCTGGGGGTTCCCCCCGCCCCGGCCTCCTGCCAGTCACTACCACCCCTAACCTCTCCAACTGAGCTCGGCGCCGGGAGAGGATTAAGTAAGTGCTGAGGTCGCTGCTCCTGTGCAAGAAGGGAGGCATCACAGGGTCGCGGAGGCGGGCATGGGGATTGGGGCAGGGAGGACTGAGAGACCTGGTGGAGAACGGCATGCGGGTTCTCAAAGGTCGTGGTGCCGACCCCTTTCGCCCCGGTTTCCTTCCCTTACCCTTTGGACCCTGAGGCAGGCCTGGAAAGTGGTCACCTAGTAGGGCCCCTTCTCTCCTTTGGGAGGCGATGTAAACAGAGCCCCAGAGTTAAGGGTTTGGCCCAAGGTCACGCCCGGGATCAGTTGCAAAACCAAGAAAAGAACCCGGGACTTCCTATGTGCCCAGCCTAGCTGGAGGGAGAAGGCAAAGAGGGATGAGCCTTTCTACCCCATAACCCTCTGCCAGCCTTGCCCCTTCCTCAGGGGCCACCAGAGGTGTGTACACACCTCACACACGTACATGCATCTGCACAGGGAGGCACCCCCACTAATGCCCATGAACCAGCACAGAAAGGGATGTGTGTACCCACGAGCTAGGTATCCTTCCTCTCCCTAGGCCGCCCCCTCTGCAGCTTGGCTGGGACCTCTTCCCACCCCACCTTAACCAGGGCCCTCTGCACTGGGCAAATCTCTCACCTTCTGCTTCCAGAGGAGGAGGGTAAAGGAAGAGAAGACACCCAAACTGGGAGCTCCATTCCTTCCTCGCCTTTCTTCTTGACCCTAGCAGCCCCTCTATTGTTGGTGGGTGGGAAGGGCAGTCCAATGTCCCCGAGAGCCTGCAGAGAAGCCCGGTCAAAGAACCAGAGCCTCTATCTCCTTCTTGTCTTCTGGTCTTTCCACATCAGCCTCCACCCACACTCCAAGCATAGTCTGGACCACACAGTGGACTGGGTCCAGGGGCTCCCATGTCTCCCCTTTGTGACTGGGTTGGCCACGGGGAGAAAATCTAACATGTAGTGGATTCTTACTGTGGATGGGGGTTGTGCTGAACTAAGTCTTTCTTTGAGACCTGTTTGTTCTGCCATTTCTGTAACCCCATGACCCTGTAGACTCAGGAAAACGGAGACACAGAGAGGTGGAGTGACTTTCCAGGGATCACTAGTTAAGCGGCTGAGCTAGGTTTCAAAGACAGGCTTGTCTGACTCTTGGGCAAGTGTTTCCCTCCAGGAAAGGAAAAAGCTGTGGTATTTTTTCCCCAAGCAGGATGAGGGATGTGGGAGGCAGGGAATCAGGCGGTGGATGTGGGGTGATGGGGGATATGGGGACGCAGGTTGTGGGGAGTTTTTGATCAGGGGAGGGAGACCTTTTCTTTCAAACATCCCTGCTGTCTTTCATATCTTCCAGGTTTGATCACTATGATCATCTTATCCACAGAGGATGCAGGGCTTCATTTTTGTTCCTAAAAACAGGGGTACCATAGATATGTAAATATGTGTCCTAATGCCTCCTGAACTTGCCCTCATCCTTGCCCTCAAACCTTTACCTCACCAATGCTTTCAGAACCTAGAGAGACTTCATCTCACTACAAGTCCCTGTCCTTAGCCTTATGTTTCTTATTCTTTCCTTTCTAGCACCCAGGAAGGCAGGGGGCTCCCTTTATCCAAGGAGGTGACTGTGCAGGTGGCCACCACAGGTGGCAAGAACCACAGGCTGGGGCACTCCGGAGTCAGGAGTGAGTGGGCAGGTTGACTGGCCTCAGGCAGCCTCTCAGCCAGGGCCCTCTCCGCGTCAGCATGAACTCCAGGACCGCATCTGCTAGGGGCTGGTTCAGCAGCCGCCCACCCACCTCTGAGTCTGACCTGGAACCTGCCACAGATGGGCCAGCCTCCGAGACCACTACCCTCAGCCCAGAGGCCACCACCTTTAATGACACCAGAATCCCTGATGCGGCTGGTGGCACGGCCGGCGTGGGTACCATGCTTCTGTCCTTTGGGATCATCACGGTGATAGGCCTGGCTGTGGCCATGGTGAGAGCTGGGGTAGGCTGGGGGAGGATAATCAGTGTTTAGATTTATAGAGAACCTGTTCAATCAGAAGACAATCTGGTTGTTGTTGTTGTTTTTGAGACAGAGTCTTGCTCTGTCATCCAGGCTGGAGTGCAATGGCTCGATCTTGGCTCACTGCAACCTCTACCTCCTGGGCTTAAGCGAGTCTGCTGCCTCAGCCTCCCAAGTAGCTGGGATTACAGGTGTGAGCTGCCATGCCTGGCTAATTTTTTGTACTTTTAGTAGAGATGGGGTTTCGTTATGTTGGTCAGGCTGGTCTTGAACTCCTGGCCTCAAGTGATCTGCCCCCGTCAGCCTCCCAAAGTGCTGGGATTACAGGCATGAGCCTCTTCGCCCAGCCAACAATCTATTAATGAGAGTGCAGTCCTCCTCTCTCACAGAGATTTGTCCACTGGGGCCCAGAGACCAGAGACCAGAGACCAGGGAGGCAATGCTTCCAACTGGAAGAAACAGAAAAGGTTCTTGGGAATTACATGGTGTCTTGAGCTGGGTGGTGAAGGCCACATAGTAGTCAGGGAGTTCCAAGTGGAGGGTCCTGATGGGCAAAAGTTTGGAGGCAGACAGGAGGTTCTGTGAGCAGCCAGCAGGACAGTTAGGGCAGTGGGTATGGGATTGCAATAGGAGAAGAGTCTTAAAGGTGGTTGATGTGGACTGTGGGCAGCAGAGTCTGGGTGAGCTGATCTGCACCTGGGAGGCTGTTGGCAGTGAACATTCATTTATTCACTTTACTGAGTGTACCTGCCCTGGACCAGGCCTTTGGGACCCAATAGAGGCTAGGAAGACAAGGTCCTGCCCTGTGGTTCTTACAGGAAGCGGGAAACATAAAAACCAAGGTTCCAAGGAAAGCCTGCAGGGACTGACTTGGGGACTCAAGCAGGAAAGCAGGAGCTTTCCAGGCTGGGTGGTTAGGGACAGCTGAGAAGCAAAATTAGAGTTGAGATCTCAAAGTGCAAGCCTGGCCTCCGTGTCATGAGAAGGGGTGGAGGTGGCAGCCATCAGGAAGGAAGGGGGCTGGGGAGAGGGCTGCAGGTATCATCCAGTAGTGAGTGTGACGCCTCTTGATCTGGTGTCAGTCCCTAAGGATATGGACTGTCCCCCTAAGATGATACATGGACACTCAGAATGTCACTGAGGGACCACTGGAGATCGTGCAGGCTGAGACTAGGGAGGATGGGGTGCCCCTGAAGTTCCCCAGTTTGTCTGGCAATGGTAGGATTCTGCTCACTGCCCCTTGCAGGCTCTGATGGCTGGCCTTGGGCTCAGGAGCATGTTGCTCTGACAAGTAGGGCTGTGGATGGTCCATCATGGCCTGGTTGGAGCTGCTGTTAAACCAGGGTTGCCATATGGGCCCCACAGGCTCCAGATTGCTGCCAGGGAGCAACTGCCAGCCAGCAAGCAGGCCCAGGGTGCAGCATAGGCAGAATGAGGCCAGGGCCTGAGAGGTCTCCTGGGTGGGGGTAAGGCAGGATGCCAGTGTTTTCCCTTGGCACCCATGCAGTGGGTAAGCAGATGGAGGCACCCTTAAGGGCAAAATGGGGCCTAGAAACTGCCCTCTTTACTCTCAGTGAAAGGTTTTGTCCTTGGAACTTGAGAACACTTTCTTACTCTTTGTTCTAGAGGAACATTCAGAAGGCCTGGGTGGATGGCCCGCTTGCCAAAATCAGAGAGGTAGGAAGCTCATAGGACAAAGGCAGCGGAGGGCAGAAGATAGCTCCTGGGGACTGCAGACAGGCCCAGAGGTGCTCACTAAGCGCTGCTTCCTCTCCCCGATGCCAGCCTCAAGGAGGGCTGTGGGTACAAGGAGGAGCAAATCTGCACCAAGCTTTCTGCCTTACCCAGGAGGGAAAAGTGCTTGGCACGGGCAGACCAGGATCAGTGGTGGGGGAGGTTCCTGGAGGAGGCGGGGCTGCACCTGCTGGACAGTGAAGGGTAGAGAAGATTTGGAAAGGAATGTGTGGGGGTGGGTGTTAGCTGAGGAACAGGGGAAAAGGCATGGAAATTGGGTAAAAGTTCTGGCCTTTTCTGTAGATCCTTCTGAATCCCAGGGTCTCAGGGGAGGGAGGAGGGCTTGGGGCAAGGGCTGAAAGGTGGGGACCGCAGAGGCTGGGGCTGGGGATGGATCCACTTGCTCATGGTGGCAGGGGCTGGGCCAGAAGATCCCAGAGTTCCTGTCACAGCCTACCCACAGGAGAGCAAGGGAGCACCCCTACGTGGGACCCTGAACAGGAGGGGAGAATGAGGATCGATACCCCAGTTTCTTTTTAGGTTTTGGGAGTCCTGCAGGAGGAGCTCTGGGCCAGGCTGGAAACCAAACCAGATTCAAGCTGTGAATGGGCCACAAAGAACATGGGAGGATTTGGAGCAAACCACAGGG
This sequence comes from Mandrillus leucophaeus, assembly GCF_000951045.1. Lineage (NCBI taxonomy): Eukaryota > Metazoa > Chordata > Mammalia > Primates > Cercopithecidae > Mandrillus > Mandrillus leucophaeus. The sequence continues at coordinate 245,952 of NW_012104576.1, forward strand.
CTGTGCTTTCCCCCAGGCAGAGGTAGTCATGCTCCTGGTAGTCAGAAACTGCCAGTTTAGGGAAGAGCAGGATGATGGCAGAAGTCCCTGGATTCCCTACCCAAAGTGGTCCCACAAGTGTTACCCGCTTCCTTCCTCTCCTCAGTGCATTGTACAGGGTTTCTTGCTCTGACCTAGAGGTCCTAGATGTTTTCTCAGGCTGCCTAGGCCCTCATCTTTAAGGTTGTACATTGAGGGACCGGACCTCAGGGGTTCCTCTTGCATCAGAGCTTTGGGGGGTTGACCTGGGCTGATGCCTAGGGGCTGCGGTCCCCCACCCCTACCTTAGTCCACTGGGAGCCGTCAGCCTCCCATAGGAACTCCAGTGACCACCAGCTCAGGGCCTTGCCTAGAGCCACTGCTCTACACACTACAGAGTCTGGCCACTGCCTGTCCCTGGTTCTTTTTGTTGTTGTTATAGAGATGGGGTGTCAGTATGTTGCCCAGGCTGGACTCGAACTTCTGGGCTCAAGAGATCCTCCTGCCTCAGACTCTTGAGTAACTGGGACTACAGGCACGCACCACCTTACCTGGTCCCTTTACTTTTTCCCTGCATGTGGCTTTGGGCCTGGGAAGAGTTGAGGGGAGGGTACGCGCTGAAGTCTTCCCTTTCGTCTTCAGTCCTGGGGAGCCACAGGTGGGTGCTGAGTGGCTGGAGCTACAGTTAGTATTGGCAGCTCAGCCAATAGGTGGGGCCCACCAGTCCCCAGGCTGGGCCTAACTGTGTGGGCTCCCAGGCTGGAGGGAGCCTCTGAGTCTCCAAACTCAGCCTGGGCACTGTCTGCAGCTACAATGTCAAAAGGAGGCATGGGGTGGGCGCGGGGGCTCACGCCTGCAATCCCAGCACTGTGGGAGGCCAAGGCGGGCTGATCACGAGGTCAGGAGTTCAAGACCAGCCTGGCCAACATGGTGAAACTCCATCTCTACTAAAATTACAAAAATTAGCCGGGTGTGGTGGTGCACGCCCTCCCAACTACTTGGGAGGCTGAGGCAGGAGAATCACTTGAACGCCGGAGTGGAGGTTGCAGTGAGCCAAGATTGTGCCATTGCACTCCAGCCTAGGTGACAGAGTGAGACTCTGT
>NW_012104576.1:250355-251216 GCF_000951045.1 Mandrillus leucophaeus
CAGACCAGAACTCTAAGTGACATCCAGGCCCTCCCCAGAGAACTGAGCCTGCAGGCCAGCGTCATGAAAATAAGGGGCAGGTGAGCCCCCCCACCTCCCCAGTTCCACGATGGAGGGCTGAGCTAGAGGAAGGGGCTGGCAGACAGGGCCTTAGGTGAGGGGAGGGCTACGTGCCCACGGACCAACCACACTGGGGTCACAGCTCAGCCTGTCAGCGATGGCCTTGATCTTTGGAAGAGGTCTCCTTCCCTCAACAGATTGGCAGGATTCTGGAGGGGCATGGAGTGAGAGGAGAGGTGGTGGTGGGCTGTGTCCTCCCTTCCTGTTGGGTGGCCCTTCAGCCCAGGGATGTGGGAGCTGCAGAAGACCCAGCGTCTGGGGGATCCTGAAGAAACGGGGCCTGTGGAGTAAGGCTGGCTTCCAGGGACCAGGACCTGGACAGTGGCTCCAGGAGGACCCCAGTGCCCATCCGCTCCTGCTGCCTGCCCCATGCCCCTCTCCTGCAGGGTGGGCTTGGCTAGACGATGTGCACAGGGCAGCAGACTCTGTGGGTGCCAGGGCCCCTGTTCACACCTCTTGTGCCCTCACAGGCACCTTCTCCCCCATCCACCCACCTTCTCCTCTCTATCTCTTATTCCCAGTCCTTCAGGAAAACCAAGTTCCCAGGTCTTCCAGAGTGTGGGGTCAATAAATATTGGGATGAAATGTTCTGGTTGGTGTGTCCTCCTTGAGGCCTTGAGCCTGGTGTGCTCACCACCCTCAGCCAGGCAGTGGAATGAGATGGAGTCACCTGCCTGCCTCACTGCTCCTGAAATTGAATGTTAAATGGAGCCCTTTGAGAAATGCCCCCTGCCCAACAAT
>NW_012104576.1:251555-265175 GCF_000951045.1 Mandrillus leucophaeus
GGGGTGTATGTGTCATTAGGATGGGGACCCACGGGTCTCTTGTTCGTCAGCCTCAGCATGTCCCCATCCAGAAGGGCTGCTGGGTTCCTCAGGGCCTCCTCTCCTTGCCATTTGATGCTGCTCCTTCTCTTGCAGGTTTTGTACATCAGGAAGAAGAAGAGGTAATTCCCCACCCCAACCAAAATCCCAACCAAATCTCGAGCCCATGGGCAGTGCTGGGCTGGGCTCTGAAGGAAGTAGGTGAAAAGCTGATCAGGGAGTCAAGGCCTCTTCTGCCCATTCACAGTTGGGGGTGACCACTTTCCTTTGGGGAGGGTTGAGGGCCCCCCTCCCACAAGGATCTCACACACAGGGCAGGCAGGTATGAGGATTCTAGATAACTGGGTATAACCCTGGGATTGGGGATGGGCAGGGAGGGGGAAGGCTGGGATTAGTCCCACCCAACTGCCCACTACCCTTGCCCTGCTACTCTGAGCTGACTGCTACTGGCTCCCCAACCCCACCTGAGACTCAGACGCTATGGATTACAGCAAGGCCCTAACCTAGGTGATCCCTGTAGGGCCCATGGATAACAGCTACTTGGCCTATGGCCTTACCCTGGAGTGGATAACTGCTGCCTCCCTGGCTCCCCATTTAAGGGATTGAGCTGGTATTACAGGTACAAAAATGTCTGTCATTTGTTCTCATTTCAAGGAAAATCTTAAGGCCCTAAGCATGGTTGTGTGCTATGGCTCAGCTAGTCAGCAGGCAAGGCCTGGAGGGCTGCTGGGAGGGGAAGGGCCTGCCCTGTCCCCAGCAGCCTTTGCCCCCATCCCCAGGCTGGAGAAGCTACGCCACCAGCTCATGCCCATGTACAACTTCGACCCCATGGAAGAACAAGATGAGTTGGAGCAGGAGCTGCTGGAACATGGGCGGGACGCCGCCTCTGTGCAGGCTGCCACTTCTGTGCAGGCCATGCAGGGCAAGGTGGGCACTGACCAGGCTCCCCACCCTGCCTGCAGCGTCCTTTGTCCTCCACCCTCACCCTCCCTCCTTTCTCATGCAGCTTTCTAGCACCTGCCTTCTGGTCAGATAGCAGGTATTGGGTACATGGTTTTTGCCAGATTTGTTCAGAAAGTGGTCAGATTGCTCTGGGGCCACACACAAACTCACAGCACAAGGCCAGGCCGAGGCAGTCCTGGGATCCAGCCTGGCTCTGCCCCATAGCCTGCTGATCTTGGGAGACCCACTGGCATCTCTGAGCCTCAGTGTTCTCATCCACAAGTGAAAATCCTAATTCTTGCCCCGTGTGCCCCCACATACTGGTTAGGAAAGTAGGAAAGGACTAATGGGGGAGATTGTTGGTGGCTAGGACCCCAGATTCCTCTGCTTCCTGAGAGTCCATGGCCCTGAGTGGGTTGTGGATGGGGTCAGACTCTTGGGCAGCAGTACCTCTGAGTAGGCTGGTGGATTCCCAGTAGCTGACAGACCCAGGCATGTGAAGACCCCAGCCAAACTTGCCTCCTGTGTCCAAAGGGATAGGTACCTGTGTGGCCATCCTGCTGTAGCCACTGGGCTGCCTGACCACTTGCTACCATTCCCCCAAATCCCCACAGGCCAGAGCACCATCAGCAGGCCTGACCTGCCCCTGACTCATCCAGCCTCTTTGCGTCTTCTTGGGCTCAGAAAGAATCCAGGCTGGGAGTCTGAAGACCCTTTGGTTTTGCCAAAGGTTCTGCATCACCTGGGTCAGGATATATTGCCCCCTTGGGATATTCAGGAACTCGCACTGAGAACCTTGGTCCACCCAGCCGCTGGGACTGCTGGCCACTTGACACTTGTTTCCCATGTTCCTCCCTGTGCCAGGCCCTGTGCTAGGGCTTGGGGGTACAGAGTCCTGCCCTCTGATCCCCTGGTGGGAAAAGGCGATGCCTGCATAATTAAATCAACACAGTAAGTGCCTCCAAGGTGACAGGGCAAGCTAGGCAGGAGTCATCTGAGCAAGTAATATTTCTAGGCTGAGCTTACAGGGAGGGCATTCCAGGCAGAAGCCATTGCTGGTGCCAAGCATAAGCAGGCACCAGGAAGTGAGGGTGGAGGTGACCAGGCCAGTGAATGCATGGCCTTGCCCATGGTCTCTGATGCCTTTGCCTGTCTTCCTGCAGACTACTCTGCCCTCCCAGGGCCCACTGCAGAGGCCCAGCCGGCTGGTGTTTACCGATGTGGCCAATGCCATCCATGCGTGAGTGGCCTGGGACAAGCCTGAACTTCTGATAGAGACCCGCCATGGTGCCCACAGAGCTCCCCACTCCCTGATTGTCAAGACCTACTCTGAGGACCTGCCCTGCCAAGACACGAGAGGGCCCTGCCAGGCCCCAGCTGTTCTCCAGACCCACCTGCTGACTCTAGGCTCTAAGAGAGGGCCCTGGCTGGGCTGGACTTCTGACCACTGACTTCTCCTGATCTGAGGGCCCTGGCACAAAGGGCATCCCTCATGCTGAGAAGGTCAAGAGCCTCTGCTGGCTTCCTCATCCCCTGTCCAGATCACTCACATTAGGGTCTGCCCTGCTAACGTGGAGGAAATCGGGGGAGATACGGAGTGGGAGGGATTGGGGGAGGAAAGGGGAGGTTTCCCTCTGTTAGGGAAAGACCTGTTTTTTGGAATCTGGAGCCTCCTCTGGGATGGGTAGAGGAAACCACCCAAGTTATAGGGACAGGGTAGGGCAGCACCTGTTATGGGCCCTGAGAAGCCCAGAGATGGAGCTGAAACTGCCCAGTATGCAAGGATGCCAGGAGAAGGACAGTTTATACCCAGGGTCCATCCATACTACAGAGGGTCCAGGAGGTCTCCCAGCCACCCATCCTTGGCAACCAGATGTTACTGGGGCCAAGCTAGGATGGGAGCTGAGGGGGAAGGAAGTAGGGGAACAGAAGTGGAAGGATGCAGCCCCCCAGACCTGCCGAGAGGCCTCATGCATGTGCATGAGTGTGCCCACGGGCAGACGTGCCTGTCCCAGCACAGAGGGCAGGATGAGATTGTCCACATTGGCCCCACCCTCCAAGTCGACCTGTACCCCATGGTATGTAGCGGAGCATCAGGGTAGGCTATCTTCTCTGCCTTCAGTCTTCAGGGACTGCCGGGAAGAGGGAAGCATGCACGGCAGGGTTTCTCTCTCCACCGCATTGCTTCACTGGGCTCACCTGCTTCTGAAAACGGCTCCCTGTCTTGGGCTCTACTGAGGATCTGGGGTTGGGAGAGGCTGTTGGTCTGAAGGCAGTAATCACAGGCTGCAGGCTAGAGGGGGCAATTATGACTGCCTGAAATTAAGTGAGGGATTGCACCTCAGAAAAAGATCTAAAAAACCTAGTCTATGAATTTCCCACCTCCATCCCATCTATGGGAAGAGCCATTCAGTGTTTAGGGAGTGGGGAGATGGGTCTCTGCACTTGGCCTCTCCATAAGCCTTGGAGGGTCAGGGCTGATGCCAAGGGTCCTGGCAAGGCATTGGGCAGAGACAGACCCGAAGAGCGGAGCATCTTTTTACGCTGGCCATACGTATACACACAAGCGTGCACAGAGGCATGTCCCGTGCCCAGCCTCTCCACCATCACTGTCCGCCGCTGGTTGGAGGGGCTGCAGGGGTAGTGTGTGCAGACCTTCTATTGGGCAAATGCCACGTGTCAGGAGGGAAGGGCCTAGGAAGCCCCCATGAAGAAGGTTCTGGATTTATTCCCTCCTCTAAATGCTATAAATATGTTAGCACTTGGGCCGACTGGAGGCTGCCAGGAATTCAGGATGCATACAGCTGTAATTTAACCCAGAGCAGCTCCATGTGAGAGCATTAAAGATGTAATGAAGATGTTTACATGGAGGGAGTGTGAGCCTGTGACACTTGGGGTGTGGAACCCCAGGAGGGGCAGGATGGGTGAGGGGCTGTCGGGGGCCTGGGGATAGTTGCTTGGATCACAGCTATGAGGTGGCAGCCCAGGTTTCTCTTGAGCCATCTGAGGAAATGCCTCTGGCCCTGACTTCAAGGTTGCCCTGGGGCTTGGGGTCCCAAGGCCTGCCACCCCCTAGGGTGGAAAGGTCAACTGGACAGGACCTTGTGGGACTAGGGGAGGAAGGAGGCTTGAGCCCCAAGGGCCCCGGGGGAGGTATGGCGCCTCAGGACCCATAGGAGCTGAGTCTGAAACACGAAAGGAAGCAAAACAGTGTCGCTTTTTCTGGGGCACGAGGGTACAGGGGAAGGGTGAGGGGTGGGAAGCCATTAGGGTCATCTGTGTGGAACCCACCTGCAGGGTTCAGAAGGGTTTGGGGGAGAATGACACTAGGGTGACCAGCCATCCTGCTTTTCCCAGGACTATTCCAGTTTTAGCCCTGAAAGTCCCACAGACCAGAACTCTAAGTGACATCCAGGCCCTCCCCAGAGAACTGAGCCTGCAGGCCAGCGTCATGAAAATAAGGGGCAGGTGAGCCCCCCCACCCCCCCAGTTCCACGATGGAGGGCTGAGCTAGAGGAAGGGGCTGGCAGACAGGGCCTTAGGTGAGGGGAGGGCTACGTGCCCACGGACCAACCACACTGGGGTCACAGCTCAGCCTGTCAGCGATGGCCTTGATCTTTGGAAGAGGTCTCCTTCCCTCAACAGATTGGCAGGATTCTGGAGGGGCATGGAGTGAGAGGAGAGGTGGTGGTGGGCTGTGTCCTCCCTTCCTGTTGGGTGGCCCTTCAGCCCAGGGATGTGGGAGCTGCAGAAGACCCAGCGTCTGGGGGATCCTGAAGAAACGGGGCCTGTGGAGTAAGGCTGGCTTCCAGGGACCAGGACCTGGACAGTGGCTCCAGGAGGACCCCAGTGCCCATCCGCTCCTGCTGCCTGCCCCATGCCCCTCTCCTGCAGGGTGGGCTTGGCTAGACGATGTGCACAGGGCAGCAGACTCTGTGGGTGCCAGGGCCCCTGTTCACACCTCTTGTGCCCTCACAGGCACCTTCTCCCCCATCCACCCACCTTCTCCTCTCTATCTCTTATTCCCAGTCCTTCAGGAAAACCAAGTTCCCAGGTCTTCCAGAGTGTGGGGTCAATAAATATTGGGATGAAATGTTCTGGTTGGTGTGTCCTCCTTGAGGCCTTGAGCCTGGTGTGCTCACCACCCTCAGCCAGGCAGTGGAATGAGATGGAGTCACCTGCCTGCCTCACTGCTCCTGAAATTGAATGTTAAATGGAGCCCTTTGAGAAATGCCCCCTGCCCAACAATACACACACACACACACACACACACACACACACACACACACACACTCTTCCATAAGTAAAACCCTTCCTTGGGAGTAGCAACCAGGGCTTGGGCTCAGAAGCTGGGCAGTTTGCGGTAGGTGGTATCTGAAGACGTGGCTTGGCGCCTTCAGAGGCCATCTTCTTGTTTAATAAAGTGAAATGTCACCTTTGAGCCAAAGTGAATGAAATAATCCCATTGCCTGGCTGCAGGCAGACACTGGGGATGCCTACAGAATATAAAGGAAAGTTCTTGTGGGGGAGGGCCCAGAAACTCCAGTACAGCAGCCTGACCTTGCTATGGATTCCTTCCAGAAACATTGCTAAGCGTCTATCATGAGCCTGGCATCACGGTCCTGAGGGTGAACCAACCTAGACTCTGCATTTCCATTCTAGATGGAGGAGACAGATGTCAAATAGGAAAACAGGTGTGTGCGTGTGTGTACACACATAACACACATTCTATAGGTCTATATATCTCTATATGTACAGCTGTAGGAAAAAGAAGGTGGGGTGGGGGCAGGGTGTGCCTAGGGATTTTATAGGCTGAGGGCAGACACCCCCGCCCCATCCTGCCCAGCTGCACCCCTCAGCAGGCCTCAGTGTGGAGAGCCGTGGTCCATGATATCTGGGGGAACCCCAGGAGACGCTGTTTTGACATCCCCACACAACTTGTCCTCTGAGGACTCAGGACAGGGGGGCCTTAGTCACCCAGAGGACACTCTAAAAGGCCAGAGTTGCTGAGAGAAGAACAAGAAATGTGTAGACATCAGCTGCAGGAAAAGGAGGAAGGGAGGGGGAGAGCATGGAGACTCCTTAGGTGGGGTGGGACCAGGATGCCCTCCCACCTGGGCCTGGGTCTGCCTGTGGCACCTTCTGTCACCTCCCCTCGGCCCTCAAAGCTCCTTGGCAGCAATCCCCGCCCCTCACCCCAGGCGCTTTGGTGCTGCAAGTGGAAGATCAGGGCAGGTGTCAATGCTCCCCAGGAGCAACTCCCTGCCCCTCTGCCCCAACCTGAGGGAGCTGGGGGAAGGGCAGCAGGCATACAGGGAGGAACAAGAAGTGGGTGTCACCTCCCCCACCCCAGAGAAAACTCTAGGGCTTCAGCCCAGGAGAGGGTCTGTGGGGGAAGCAGAGAGGGAGGTGGAGCTGAGACCTACCTGGGAAGGTGGTTTCCTTTTCCCAGCCCCTGGCCTGGGGAAAGCAGTCTGTGTCAAAGAGACCTTCTGCTGGGTAGAGGAGGAGGACCTGCTTCTCAGGTCTGCCCTCAGCTTTGAAGAATCCCCCTCTCTCTCAGGGTTCTGCTGGGAAGGTGATCCTCTGGGAGCCTGGGGCCAAGGTTTCTGTCTGGGGATGTTACCCTGAACTCAAATCTGCTGACAGGGGAGGGAGGTCTAGACAACCTTTATTCTGAGGCCAGGGAGCCCCCAATCTGGCCTCACCCAGGGGATACCAAGGCCTTCAGTAAGCCAGGTCAGCTCTGATCAGTTGGTCACAGCCTGAGCCAGATGTTCACATTTTGGGCAAAATCTCAGGTAGCCCATCGTGCCATTTAACTTGAAAGCAAAGTGAAAAATCACACAGGGGCCTCCCTGGTGTCTCCCTCCTGCAGAGTCCACAGGAGGAATTAAGCACTTTCGGTATGCTCAACCATGTGCTTGGAGGTGTGCTTGCTGCCCTTGAGAGCCAAGTCTGCTGCTCAGAGAAAGTGTGCTGACTGAGTTGCTCCCAACTCCAAGAGTTGCATTCAGGGAGGCCTGCCTGGAGGAGGCACAGGAGCAGCACCAGCCGCCTTCACTTTCTGCCTGACTCACCAGGACCTGGGTTGCAGGCCAGGATGTGGCAGCCTCTGCTGCCTATTCTGTGGGTGTGGTTGTGGTTGTGACAGATGTGACACAGGCTGTCTAGCAGTGGAACAGAACAACAGACCCCAATGAGAAACATTCTCTACCCGTGGCATTTCCCAAGAAACCCAGTGGAGTACTGCTCTCTCTTCCAGCAGGCACAGCAGCATCCAGGAGGTGCCACACTCCTGGCTGACCCTCCTGTGGCAGCACCACCAGCTTCCCTTCTCTGGGTCCAGGTCATGGCCCAGCAGAGCAGCCCCTCATTCCCAGCCTGGGAGACTCAATAACATAAAAGCCAGTCCCACCAAGGGGTGTTAAGAGGGCAGGTCACCAGTTAGAAGCCACCGGGCCTGGGCTGATGGATGGCCCCAGTGGGCCAGACCTGTAAGAGGTGCCCAGCCCCGTTTACCCATGAGGAACTGGGTGGTCAGAGGGGCTGAATGAAGTGTCCATGATTGCCCCACTGTGTGGGGCTTTGGAGCCCCATGCTGTCTGCTCTTCCCACAACACCAAGGGAGAAAGTGAAGTTGGCAGCCACTTGGCCCCTTACCACAGTTCTTGGTACCAACTTCAGGCTTGCCCTGGCTGAGGACTTTGGGGGCTGCAGAAGAAGATGGCCCCATGGTTCCAGCCTGGGTGAGTGGGCAGAGCGATGGGGAGGGGAGCTGGGGTGGAGGCTTGAGAAAGAGCAGGTCCTGGGCCATAGAGGGAGCAAGAAATGGGGGTGAGGAGGTTGTTCCTCGGGAGTCTCAAGGTTCAGGCCCCAGTCCTGGATTTGGCATGAACTGACCAAACCAGGAGGGAGGATCTGTTCCCTCCTCTGGCCCTCAGTTGACTCATTTGTAAAGTGGACAATGTAATCCTGCCCTTCTTTCTGCCCAGGCATGGGGAGGTGGGGGGCAGGAATTGGTCGGATAGGCTTTGAAAAGGGAAGGCCTAGGTGGAGCAGAGAAGGGGCTAGGGGCTGTCATCTGGGCCCACCTTCAGACTGGCCAAGCTCCAACAAGGCTCAGAGTCACTCAGTGCTTCCCCTTCACTGGGAACCTTGGAGAGACAGCCTGGCACAAAGACAACGATTCAGAGCTTCTCCAGCCACACCAAATATAACTGCTTCCCAGGCCCTGAAGTCTCCCAGGTCTAAAGTGAAGGACAAGGATTGTCTCTCAGCAGGGGACCTTGGAGGGGGGATTTGGATGAAGTCTCCTTGGGGAACTCATATCTTTGATTTTGGAGGGGGCAGGGTGGTGGGTATGAGAAGGAGGCCTGCATGATGGGTTCGTGGGCACCACCTCTGTCCGTATGTCCTAGTGACAGAAGGAGACACAGTTCAGCCAGTGGCTGGAGCTTGGGTAAAGCCTTGAGTCCAGCTGGAGGGGCTGGCAGGGCAGGGGCCTGGTGCACCCTCCTGCCGGGGGTGCGCTCTTGCTGGAGGCCAAGGCAGGCGGGGGGCTGTCCCCTGTGCCAGAGCCATCGGCAGGGAAGGCACAGAGAACACATGAAGCCCCTGGCTTCAGGCTAACTTCATGAGGACTTTCCCTGGGACGTCCCTCACCTGTGGCTCTCCCTGATCCCTCAGGCTCCTCAGCATTGGCTCCTTCATCTTCACCTTCTCTTTGAATTTTGTCCTGGCCAATGTTCTCTCTTTACTCTAAATGAAGGCAAGTGCCTGGGCTGGTCTAAGCCCTGTCTGAGTCCCTAGTCCCCACTTGGACTTGAGCCCATGCCTGTCTTGAGCCTGGTACCCTGAGAGGGGCTGTCCACGGGGACTCTACTCCTACCCCACCGCACAGCACCTACTGCCTGCTGTGTACCCCCTCCCATCATCTCATTTAATCCCTGTGATAAACATTAGCCCCCTCTTATAGACAAAGCACAGGGGGACTCAGAGAAGCAGTGAGACTGGCTGTGCAGCTGCGAGGCACGGATGGCAGGTCACAAGGGCAGAGCTCGGGGAGAGCCTGAGCACAAGGCTGGCTCCCTGCACATAGCTGGCACCCAGGAATGCTACCAATTTCACAATCTTCCAGGCCATTTTCTAACTAAGTGGTCTTGCTCATGGAGATCCCTGTCAAAGAGATAGGACCCCTAACCTTGGTCCAGGTGCAGCGGGTGAGGCACTCAGCAAATGGGACTCCCCAAACCTGGGCTCCTCAAAGAGCAGCAGAGCCCCTCACCCCAGGTAAGCCTCATTCTGACCACCTCTTGGCTGATCCTGGGACCCTAGAGCTCCCTCTTGGTTTACTGCCCACCTTGAGGTTTCTTCCTGGCTATGGTTTCCCATGGCACCTTTCTGGACACTAGTGGGATGGGGGCTGGTTTGAGAGTTCAGTCCAATTCTATCTACCTCACCCAGGACATCTCTTATATGCTGAACTGAGAGCCCTGTAAGGTGGTTTTGCACACAGGCCCTTGTATCCCCAACCAGGAGTGGTGCCAGGCATGTATAACAATTCCACACATGAGGGCCGGGCGCGGTGGCTCAAGCCTGTAATCCCAGCACTTTGGGAGGCCGAGACGGGCGGATCACGAGGTCAGGAGATCGAGACCATCTTGGCTAACACGGTGAAACCTCGTCTCTACTAAAAAATACAAAAAACTAGCCAGGCAAGGTGACGGGCACCTGTAATCCCAGCTACTCGGGAGGCTGAGGCAGGAGAATGGCGTAAATCCAGGAGGCGGAGCTTGCAGTGAGCTGAGATCCGGCCACTGTACTCCAGCCTGGGCGACAGAGCAAGACTCCGTCTCAAAAAAAAAAAACAATTCCATACATGCACTTCCAGGGGCTCCAGCCAACAACTCCGGAGAGCTGCCAGAAGGGCCTTGGTAGTGGGCCTTTGGCTACCTTGACGGCTAGAATCTGGTCCTAATAAGTTACCCTTGATTGGTGCAATCTGGCACCATCTCACTTTACTCTCAGTAGCCCCTGGGAGGTTATACGGCCACCCCTATTGCAGAGGAGGAGACCCAGCACCCAGAGACTGCGGGCATCAGACTCAGAGCCAGGGACCTGGCCCTTCTCCCATACCATTCTAGAAAGGAGCCTCAGATAAGATAAGCCTCAGAGACTGCGGGTGCAGGGGCCTGACAGGGCACCCAGCAGGCACTATCCACTTCACTCCCCAATCAGCCCACTAACCTTCCATGCCAGCCTGTTCTGCCACCTGCTTGCAGTTCCAGGCACTGCCACTCTCAGACAGGTCACCTGTCTGGTAGCCCAGGGGTTCTGTGGTCCCATCCTCAGATCTCTGCACTTGGCCTCTCCCACATGTGGCATGAAGAGCAGCCCCCAGACTGCAGGCCCTGATGTGGGAATCAACTGGCAGGGCCAGGACTAGGCCAAGTGAATGAAGGGCCTAGGCTTCAAAATTTAAGGAGCCACTCACTCTCAGGTACTGACACTGCACTTTCACCAACATTAATGTGTGTGCCTCCTTAAATCTCATGCCCTGGATACCTCACTCTCCCGAATCTCAGGCCCCTCCCTAGCTAAGGCTGCTATTAAACCCCTACCCTCCTCCCACACCCTGCTAGCAGGCTGGAGGCCCCAGAGGTCCAAGCAATGAGAGTGTGGGCCAAACCCTGCCCCAGCTGAAGCTCATCAGGAAGCTCTTTACCCAGAGGAGGCTGAGAACACCAGATTATGAGAGATTTAAGGGATTTCTCAGCGGCTCGATAATGGGTCAATAAAAATGACACTCTGAAACTCCAGGTGAAGGAGGCAGGAAGATTCATGCTATAAATCCCTTCAGATGAGTCAGACCCAGAGTCTGTGTGCGTGTGGACCTCCTGGGGCACTCACAGACAGAATCCGAGCCCATTTAATTCCCCAGCAACCCACAGAGTGGGCACCCCTTGTGCTCCCACATTACAGATGGGGAAACTGAGGCACAGGGCAGTAGGGTTGCTCAGCACAAGGCAGGGCCTGAATTTGATCTCAGGTGGGTGAACCCGAGTTCACATTCCCGAACAAGGAAAGAATATCCTCTGAAGACAGAGCTGGCTTCTCCTGACACCACTCATTCATTCTCTTCACACGTTCCCAGCTCTTCCACAGCAGGCCCTCTGCTGGGCTCTGGTGCTGAGGGGGACCTGGTCGGTGCTGGACTTGGAAGAGACCCCCCAGCAGGAAAGCCAGGACAGCAGCACTGACAGCAACAACAGCCCCCTCAGGAAGAAGTGACCAGAGAGGCAGCTGGGGACAGGGGACTCCAGAGGAGCTGACACCACTGCCTGGGGGTAAGGCAAGGCTTTCATGTGCTGGGCCTCTTGCTGGGTTTGATAAAAGGTGGTGGTGGATGTTTCAGGCTGGGCAGGGGGCAAGGGGTGAAGGACGTGAACTTCCCCACAGCCAGGACACTAAGATGGTGACCTCACCAGGTGAGTCCGGCGGGCATGGAGCGCCCGCATGGTGCTGGGCCAGCACGCCGTGCGATACTCATCCTGCCTGCTCTGCTGAGGCCCTTGTCGCAGACGATAGTGCTGGGTGGGGAGTGGATCTGTTGGACACTGCTCTGTAAGATCCACCAGGACAACAGGTGCTGCTAAATGACTCCCCCAGAGAGACCGCACCTGCCTCCACACCCTCCAAAGGGGCCCAGGAGGCCTGTTCCCATCGCCCAAATGGTGACCATCCCAAAGCTGGGTGGGTGGGGTGGGTACAAGTTTCCTTCGTGGAGGCGGCAAGGGCACACTGTTTGGAGCCATTCTGAATGTGAACACCAGGTGGCGGTGCAGACCTAGATTATTAGGTGGGAGCAGGCAGGGGCTTGCCTGAAATTTGGCCTTGAGGCTTTTTTCAGGGCCCTGGGGTCTGGGAGGCTGCTGCATTGGAGCTATTTGCTTCCTCCCTGCCAGAAGCAGGTCTGGACTGGGGTTGGGTCAGGCACACTGTCTGGTCACCACTGTATCCTGAGTCTGCCACATAGTGGGTGCTTAGGGCTATTTATCAAATGGAGAATTGAATAAGTGGTCCTTGCCTCATGGGAATTAAATGAGTTAACATATTAAAAGCACGTGGAGAGTCATCAGTGAAAGTGTGCAGCTATTTGTATTTTTATTATGGAGGGTGGTTCTTCTCATCAGGGCCCACCTATCTGGGCTCAGGGCATCTAAACTGCGTGCCGTGCCCTGGGATTTGGACAGCCTCCGCCAGCAGGGGATAAAGACTGGACCCCAAGGCCTTACCACTCGATGCAGCATCCCTGTGGGCAGTTGGGGGACAGAAGGGGCCTGTCATAAGCACTGAGGATGGCACACAGGGGTCAGGCCCCTAGGCCTCATCATGCAGCTTCCATAACAGGGGGAGAGGCCACCTGCTACTGTCCCCTAAGTGCTGTCAGGACTGGGCCACTGGCAGGGTTAGCTAGCCGGAGGTTAGGGAGGGATGAGGGTGGGGCATGCCCCTCAGTGGTCAGGGCCCAGGCTCTCAGAGTGATCTGATCATTCCCTCCCAGGCTTTTCTCGTTGCACACCTTTGCCTTCCCTGAGACCTCCACTGTAAATGCCTGTCTCATTCTTACTTCAAATCCTGGCTCCCTTCCCTGCCCACCCAAGGCATTGCGCAGAAAGCCGCTCTCAGACGCCAACCACCCTCCCCCAGGTCCTCCCCACAGAGCTCTCATGAGCTCCATCAGCCACCTTGCCTGACGCAGAGTCTCAGTAAGGTTGAGTGATTTGTCCTAGGTCACATAGGATTTGCACCCAGCTCTGTTGAACTCCTTCAGCAGTCTTGAACAGGCCTGGGTTATCTCTGCATCCCTTATAGTGGGTTCCTGAGTGTGTCACCAAGGGCCCCTTCTTTTTGGCTCCTGCATCCCCCAACATGAACAAGCGAGATGGGGACATTTGCCACCTCCAGCGACCTGGCTGTGACTAGGAGGGCAGGAACTGTACCACCTCTTCCCCATATATCATCTCCAGCAAGGCAGACAGCAGGAAACAAGCCGCTGCTGCACCGGGACTCCTGGTGATCCAGCGCAGCAGGCGGCTGGACTCTAGGGAGGAGCTGCGACTGGCCCCACACCTCTTTGGGCTTCCAGAAGAGGCATACCTCACGGCGAGTCAGCTCTGCCTTCTATAATAACGTGGGTTCTGGTGCCAGGTGTCCCAGACACCCCTGTCCAAGGGGCCTGGGGCAACTGCATTCTCCTGAGTGCCCCTTGCTACATGAATGAGCTTATCTGAATCACAGCTAAGCCACCATGCAAGTCCCTGAACCTCTTGCCTCAGTTTCTTCATCTGTAAAGTGGGGCAAGTCTTCCTACTTGACAGAATTAAGAGTTCAATGCCAGTGAGTACCAAGATATGGAAAAAAAAGTATAAAAAGAGTTCAAGCCCTGGGTTTGAGACCAGCCTGGGCAACACGGCAAGACCCCCGACTCTACAAAAAAAAAAAAAAAAAAAAAAAATTAGCTAGGTGTGGTGGCAGGCGCCTGTAGTCCCAGCTATTAGGGAGGCTGAGGTGGGAGGATTGCTTGAGCATGGGAAGTCAAGGCCAGCCTGGGTCATATTCTCCACTTTAAAGACC
>NW_012104576.1:271640-272756 GCF_000951045.1 Mandrillus leucophaeus
GCCTGTAGTCCCAGCAACTCGGGAGGCTGAGGCAGGAGAATGGCATGAACCCTGAAGGTGGAGCTTGCAGTGAGCAGAGATCACACCACTGCACTCCAGCCTGGATGACAGAGTGAGGCTCCGTCACAAAAAAAAAAAAAAAAAAAAAGCGGGGGTGGGGATCTGACCTCCTCCTGACTTCCATCCAGAGAGCAATGGGGAGCCACAGAGTGTTTTGAACAGGGAGAGATGTGACCAGATCTCAGGGTCAGAAAAATCAAGTGGAGGGTGGACTGGAAAGGGCCAAGGGAATAAATACGACCTCCTCATCCTGCCTGCTAAACTCCTGGGGTCTCCATTGTCCAGATTCAACTGAACGCCACAGGGCAGAGCCAGACGAATGCCACATGTGCAGCTCAGCTTCCTGGGAGATGGGGGCTGAGAGGTCTTGGGGATACAGGCAGTATTTGGGAACACTTACCTTCTTCCTTTTAAAAAAACACGAGTTCACCATCCTATACCTATACTACACCTTGTCCTTATGGCCCTACGTGTGGCTCTGCCTCCCCCTCATTGGTTCCAGTAATTGCAGAGTATATTTGGTGAGGAAGCTCCCTATTCACTCAGTCAGCCTTCCTGGGATAGGCTGTTTCCAATCGATTGCTCTTAGAAACATCATGCAGTGAACACCTTGGGCATAATTTCACATGTGTGTCAGTCTGTAAAATAAATTCCTAGAAGTGGGCAGTGCTATGTCAAAGGGTCTATGCATTTTTAATTTTGATAGATATTGCCAAATTGTTTTCATGAAGGCTGCACAGATTACATTCCAATGAGCAACTCTAAGTTTCTGATTTTCCCCATGGTCACCAGCAAGAGCATCAATCTTTCATGGCTTTGCCTATTTAATTTGCATCTCTCTTAAAGAAATGAGGGTAGGCATGGGTTCAGTGGTTGAGACTTTTGGATTTCTTTTTGTGTGAATTGTATGTTCATCTTGTTTGCCCCTTTTCTCAATGGGATTCTTGATCCTCTCCTTATCAATTTATAAGGACCCTTTATATATTATGAAATTTGCATTTTTTCCTTAACTTGTAGTTTGTCTTTAAACTTTGATTTTTTTTCCTTTTTTTTTTT
>NW_012104576.1:274271-277196 GCF_000951045.1 Mandrillus leucophaeus
CCTGTCTCTAAAAATAAAAATAAAAATAAAAATAAAATAAAATAAAATAGTTCATATGTGTAGAGGGTCTAGAACAGTGCCTGACACATAGGAACACTAGGTAAATATTTGCTTAGTAAATGACACGCTAAAGGTCTGAAAGGTGGCCCACGGGGGACAGAGCTTTTGCAGGGGTGGGGCCTCTGAGCCATACATGGGCTCAGCCCTCGGGCAGCCCTGAGGTCTACAGGGGCTGCGGGGCCACCCAGTTCTAGGTTACATTTCCTGGCTCCACAGTCTGGAAGGTCTAACCCTTGAAGTGGCCCTGAGTTCTAAAGTTGCCTCTACCTAGCAGTGCATGTGCCCTCACCAAGTCCCCCACTGCCAGATGGGGGCGGGGTCATGGGGCAATCCCCTGCTCTACACCTGGCTTGACCTGGAGCCTCCTGAAGACACAGCCCAGACTCGGATCCAGCCTGGGAGAGGTGAGTAGGGGCAGCTGGGGCAGGTGAGAAGGATGGGCCCCATCTTCTGAGCTCTGGGGCCAGGGAACCCTCTGACCTGGCTCTAAGCAGCAGCCTTGGGCCACAAGGTCATAGAGTATTTTTCCACCGGGGAGGATGAGGTGAGCCCTCTGGCTCCTGAAAATTCATGAAAACTGGTGGGTGGCTAAGGCTACTTGGCCACTTCCCCAATCACTCCTTAATACAAGAGCCACAGAAGGGCTCAGGACCTAGGAGGCCTGGGGGTCCACAGGCTGCAGGGGAGAGGCTGGCTTCTTTCCCCAGCCAATTCTCTGTCTGGCTCAACGATGCCCACTGTCTTCCTAGTTCCCAGGCCACAAACCAGGGTCTTCCCCCAGCCCTCAGCCCCCAAGGCTAGTCGCTCTCCTCCCGACAAGACTCATATGCAATGACATAAGTACCACCTGGTCAGATTTTCCTGGGCCTCCCACCCTCCCCTACGGAGCTCCCAGACACACCCTATTTGCCAATGCCCCTCTATCCTCCACTCAGGCCTGCAAGACTTCTTCTGAACTCTGAAACGCCCCAGCCTGGCCTCCAGAGTCCTCAACCTGCTGCCTCCCATTGTGCCCAGGCCATCTGCTCAGACAGCAGCCAGTCTCCTGCCTCTACGCTCTCTGCCCATGCCTGTGCCAGGGTTACTTCCCACCCTGCCCCTGGCTGGGCCTTGCCTCCCTGACATCTTTCCAGCTCTCTGGCAATTACCCAGGTGATTAATTTGGCAATTAATTTGGTAATTAATCATGCTTCTGCTGCTTAGGATGCTCCCCTTCCGCCAGCCAGGCCAAAGATCTACTTGGCTTGACTTTCCCTGGGAAGGGGGGTTGAGCCCTGGAGGCAGGAGAGATGATCCACTCTGAGTCCCATTACCTGGCCCTGCAGCAGCCGTGGGCCAGGGATTGCATGCAAAGGAGCCCAGGATTCAGCTGAGATAGAGACCCAGGTCCTGCCTCTGAGGGTGCCCCAGGATGCACCTTAGCATTGTTTCTCAGCCTGTCTCTAGCTGCAGGAACTCACTACCCACACTGTGGCCCCAGCACCAGCTCAGCCTTTGCTCAGCCTCCTGGTGACTCTTCCTCCAGGCTCCTGGGGGAGCTGGTCACTGGTGGAGAACCATGGTCCTAAGTGAGCTCACAGCCTCCTGAGGCCTCGGAACAGGCCAAGTCCTTCCATCTGGTGAGAGAGACTGGGCAGCCTTCTAACAGGCACCATTTCAGGTGGGCTTTGATCAATAGCAGGATTTAGTGGCAGAGGAGAAACTGAGTCCTGGTGTCCAGTTGGGTTGGACTCAAGTGGCCCTGGCCTTGTTGTGGGCTCCAATGGGGCTAGCTACCAGATGTGTAGCCCTACAGGTACAACCAACAGATGTACTGCCAGGACGAGGTCCCCGTGGAGCCAGCCCTATGGCGTTGATTGAAATGCCCCCCTGCCAATTAGGAGTTTTAAAGAAATGTATAATGATCCCTAATTGGTACCCTCATTAGTGGCTAATTAAACACTTAAGCATTTCTTACAAGTTTAACACATTAATAAGGCAGTTCATTATATGGTAACGAGATTTATTTCTCATATTTATTATATTGTTTCACCACTACTGACGGCAGAGTTATTTTTTTAAAAAACATGGCTTCTTACTGATTACACACAGTCCCCTTCCTACCCTGCCTCAGCTGACAGCTGTTCCTGCCAGTGCCCTGAGCCTTGCTTTCTGGTGGGCCAGAAGCCAGTGTCCTGGGTCCTCCCTGCCGCTTTTGGTCCAGCCTCCCAGAGGTGAGTCAAGCAGCGCACCTTCTTCCCGAAGTCTGGAAGGGCCAGAGCTGGGCTGTGCAACACAGCACAACCCCAGAGGGCTTCAGGGCCAAGAGCCCTGGGAAAACCTCTGTGCATTTAGTCAACCTCTGCATTCCAGGAGCACCTGGGTGGGGTGGGGGATGGGCTTCCTGCTTTCAGTGCCCTGGAGAGCCCAGTTTCAGGACAGGCACCACACTGGGGGCTGACACTGATGGCATGAGCACAGCAGCCAGGGGAGGACAAGGAGGTCCTTTGAGGCTGTCCCCTCAAAGTGCGCAGGAGGAGGGTTGCAGATGGCAGGAACTGGGCTGAGACCAGGATCCTGGGAAAGGTTAGGGAGTCTACAGGATGAGTGGCCCACAGAAGCAGACCCTCAAAAGCAGTGGTGGGGACCAGGCACAGCAGCTCGTGCCTGTAATCCCAGCACTTTGGGAGGCCGAGGTGAGCGAATCACTTGAGGTCAGGAGTCCGAGACCAGCCTCGCCAACATGGCAAAACCCTGTCTCTACTAAAAATACAAAAAAATTAGCAGGGCATAATGGCATATGCCTGTGGTCCCGGCTACTCGAGAGGCTGAGTCATAAGAATAGCTTGAACTCGGGAGGCAGAGGTTGCAGTGAGCCGAGATCAC
>NW_012104576.1:278596-284157 GCF_000951045.1 Mandrillus leucophaeus
TTTTTTTTTTTCTTTTTTTTTTTTTGAGATGGAGTCTAGCTCTGTCGCCCATGCTGGAGTGCAATGGCACGATCTCAGCTCACAGCAACCTGTGCCTCCCGGGTTCAAGGGATTCTCCTGCTTCAGCATCCTGAGTAGCTGGGATTACAGGCACTCACCACCACACCTAGCTAATTTTTGTATTTTTAGTAGAGACAGGGTTTCACTGTGTTGGCCAGGCTGGTCTTGAACTCCTGACCTTGTGATCCACCCGCCTCAGCCTCCCAAAGTGCTGGGATTACAAGTGTGAGCCACCACACCTGGCTATTATTTTTTTTTTCCGGGTAGAAATGTTTGGTTTTTATGGAGTCAGGTGTATCCATGTTTTCTCTTACGGCTTTTCTGTTGTTTGTTATATTTAGAAAAGGCTAGACTAAATCAAACTTGTCTAGGGATTTTTTCTTCATTCTTTAGTCCCCATACCTTTGATCCAGCTGGAACTTGTTTTGGTGTTTTAAGGCATGAGGCAGGGATCCAAGTGGATTTCCCCCCGCCCCCTGCCCCTGATTATCATCTAGTGATTTCAACACCATATTTTCCCAGAGGTTATGCTTGACTGAGTTGTTGAGACTTTAGGAAGTGAATGAGAGGGGAAATAGTGCATCCTGTTGCCTGGTGGGTGGAAAGGGGCAAACCTTGTCAGGACACCATCCCCAGTAGGACAGGGTGAGCTGGGTGGGATTTACCTCCTGGAGGTTGAGGAAAGGGAGATAAAGGTCCACGGGAGGAACTGAATTTGACTTTCCCCTTGGATTCCAGGAACAGTCCATTTTTGTACCCAATTTTAACTTTGCCTGCCACATCAGGATTCCTTCAGTAGACTTTGTGACTTTGACATAATCTTTTTTTTTCTTTTTTTTCTTTTTTTAGACAGGGTTTCACTTTATCACCCCTCACTATATCTTTGACCTCCCCTGCTCAAGCGATCCTCCCACCTCAGCGTCCTGAGCAGCTGGGGCTACAGGCATGCATCACCATGCCTGGTTAATATTTAAAATATTCATTTGGAGAGATGGGGTCTTGTCATGTTTCCCAGGCTGATCTCCAACGCATGGACTTAAGAAACCCACCTGCCTTGGTCTCCCAAAGTGCTGGGATTATAGGTGTGAGCCACCATGCCTGGCCCCTTGACATAATCTTGAGCTTGAGGTGTAGAAAGGAACTATGTTCCTTCCTGAGGGCCCTCTGCTGGGGGCTTGTGAGCAAGCCTCCCCTCTTCCCCCTGCCCCTGCCCCTGCTCTGGAACTGGGGGCGGTGTATTATGACATAAGTAGGTGACACTGGGGTGTGGAAGAGAGCCTCATGGGACTCACTCCAGGTCCTGCAAGAAGAGGACCAGCAGCATTTGTGAGTAAGGCGAGGACAGGGGACGCAGGGCCTGGCTAGGCTGCACCCACCTCCCAGCTCCACCTTCTCCCTGCCTCCCTCCCATATCCCACTATTCCCTCTCTTCCGGACACCAAGACCCATTGTGTGTGCCCCTGGATGTCATTTGGACCCTCTGTCCCCCTCAGTATAGCGGAGGCCAAGCAGGCATCCCTGATGCTAGATTGGCCTTGCTAGCATTCTGGAAGGCTCTGGTGGGCAAATGTCTGATGGCACCTGGGAAAGCTCTGAGCCAAGCTGAGTGAGGGCAAAGGTTGCAGGCCAGGATGCTGACCTGGAGCAAGGAGTGCATATTCTATCTCCCTGTGCCTCTGCTCCCTGAGGAGCACCCTTCGTCTCCACCGCCTTCAATTCCTTCTGGGAATTGGGACAGCAGGTGTTTTAGGTGCTTTACCTCTTTTAGCCACCAGGTGGCAGCAGTGCAAGCCATACTCTGCCTCACTCCATTCCCCGACCCTTTGGAGTTGTGGATTTAACCTCCCAACAGACTCTGAGGTTATCTAGAGGCCCTGGACATGCAAGAGTTGAGGAAAGATGGGGTCATGCCCCCCCACTCCCCAAGGCACAGGAACCCCTTCCATCTCAGAGGAACGAGGGGCCTGTGGCCCTGGCTCCCTTCCTAGCCCCACCTTTGTAGAAGCTGCTGGGGCAGTAGCTGGGCTGGAGGGACAGACTGGGTGCTACTAGGGTGAGCCTCAGGGCCTAGGCGCCCTGAGATGCTCACACTGACCAAGCCCACTGATTCTCAGATGTCAACCAGAGAGGACCCTTCCTGGAGCCCAAGGAGGCAGGGAGTGTAGAGGGAGAGAAGAGGAGCCAGGACCTGGCTGGCTCCTCCACTTCTCCTGCCTGGTTACCCACCCAGGGCTCAGCACAGGGTGGTGTTAAAGGCTCTGGCACTGGCCCCCCATGGGCTGAGCTGAGCTGGGCCCCAGAGCTACCCCCACCCCACACACACCTGTGGAGCACACTTTCCCTCCTTCCCATAGAGGGCGGTGTCCAGGAGGGTTTATGGATTCTCTCAACATATTGTGCCCTCCTCTGCCCCGCCTTGTCCCCCTGCATAATCCCTCATCAATAACGCTGCACCAACTTCCTCATAATCCACTACAGCTCCACACCCCTCTCATTTGTCTCCATCATTGGGGGTGGAGGTGCCCTGACTTGCTAATGTCTACATGCACCCCACTCTGGGCTCCAGTCACAGGGGCCAGCTCAGGAAGGGCTCAAGGAACCTGCTTTCTGGGTGTGCAAGGTCCTTGGGTCCTGGCCATCTGAACCCCCTCTGAGAGCCTAGATCCAAACCCATAAGCCTTTACATAGAGTCCCTTAGAGCTGGGGCAGCCTGTTGCCCTGGAAACACTCCTCTTGTTTCCTGTCCATGACCAGGGCCTGCCTTATGCTGATCTGAATGACCCTGGGGACTAGGGCACTCATGGACGGTTGGGGAAAGCAGCTGGGACCTTGGCTCCTATGCAGGGCTTGGTGAGATAGATAATAAACAGGTGTGTCAATAAACAAGGTATTTTCAGGCTCTGGAGGAAACAAACCAGGACTGCATGGGAATAAAAATGGAGGGGGCAGCTTCTGATGGCGATCAAGGAAGGAGGGCAACTTCAGCACTGGCTGAGACCTGAATGTCAAGAGTTGCTGGCCATGCAGGGATCTGGGACAGAAGGGTTCCAGATGAGGGGAAAAAAAAAAAAAAAAAAAAACACAGCAAAAGCAAAGTTCCAGAAGCTTCTTGGGGAAACAGCAGGAAGCTGACGTGGCAGGAGGGGAGCGGCATGGGCAAGGAAATCCCAGGGCGGAGGGGAGGGCCTGGCCTCACTGGGTGGAGGGGCCAGAAAGGACAGCAGGGGCAGATGTGGGAATGAATGAATGAAGAAATGAACAAGGCCTGGGACCAGGCCTTTCCATCAGCCTAGCCCTTGCCCTGAGGTCTTTCTTGGTCCACTTGACAAATGGGGAAAACCCACCACTCCCTGCTCTGGCGGAGGCTTGGCCCACACAGCAATTGAGGGCCTGGCAGGGCTCAGCTTTCCAACCTGAGACAGGGCGGAGCCAGCCCACCTCTGCTGATACTCTCAGCCCCTGCGGGGGGTGGCGGGGGATGGCCCAGGCAGGCTAAGGAGAGTTGGGTCCCAGCAAGAGGTCTCTTTGACTTCCTGGCCCAGCCCAGAGCCGTCTCTCAGGCCCAAGACTGCCTTGCCAGGCCCTGACCTCCACCCCAGACAGGAACCATTTATCTCCATCAGCTGCTCCCAGCAGCCAGGCTCTCGGCTAGCAGGTCCTATCTCCATTCCATGAGGCTGACACTGGGCAGCCCTTCCTCCACTCTCAGTCTCATTGGCTGGACTCCCTAGGAGGAGGCCAAATCAGGCAGCCCCTGCACAGTCTGCAGGGGCTTCAAGGAGCGACCCCTTCCCTCCAAGCCCCCAGAAGACCCAGCTTCTAACACCTCAGGGTTAATCCACCCCCAGACCTCTGCAAGTGCCCACTGCAGGCCCACCATGTGTTGGGCACTGGGCTCAGCATGGTGAACAAGGTCAGGGTTCCACCACCACCCACACAGAGCTATATTCTCCTGGCCAGGAGGGACTTGGTTCCCCAGGCCCAGCCACATGAGCAGTGCAGGCTCAGGGAGCCTCAGACCTGTCTCAAGCCCAAGGCCCAGTGGCCATGGGCCTCCATGAGAGGCCACTGCCCTGCCTTGGAGGGGGAGAATGGGGGTGTCCTCAAAATCTGCCTCTGAGAATAACAGCATGCCATACATGCTGATATGGGCCTATCTTCACCTGCCCCAGGTGACAGGCTACAGGCACCAAGCTGAGTGAGGGAATCTGAGAGACCAGATGTGGCCAAGCGTGTGTGAGGACATGGCTGCAAAGGACACGTGCGCAATGGGCCAGTCTCCACCAGGGCAGGGATAGTCCCTGTTGTCTCCGTGAGCTGACATGCATGCCCGTCCAGGTGTGATCATTCCAGGCTCGTGGGGGATGGGTCATGACTTGTCTTCTTTGATTGGAGGAGAGCCCTGAGCTCAGGGAATCTGTCCTGTCCCTCTTGGTCCTGCCCAGGTCCAGAGGCCTGGGTCTGCTTAGACAGCTCACTGTGCAGCAGAGATGGGGTAGGGGTGGGAGGCCTTTCTCCTCGCTCAGCAAGGGCACAGGGGTACCCTGAAGCGATAGCTTCCTCTTCCCTCCTCCCATCTTACTAGGGCAGCTGCCCTTCTTCCTGGGTTTCCACCCACAGGCCCAGGACAGGCCCTTGAGCCCCTAATCCCTGCCCTCCCATCAGCGTCTGCGCCTTTCTCCCCAACCTTATCTGTCTCCTGCAGCCATAGTCGACTCCCCTGTGGCCCGGGCTCCCCCTCCCTCCAGCCTCCCCGAAGGTCAGGTTAGTGTGTCCTCTCCCTACTGTTTCCTCCCCTCCCTCTTGCTCTCCTCCCTTCACCTTCCTCCTCTTTTCCCTCTCCTCCTCCCCACCCCGAGTCAACCTACCCTCCTATCTCCCTGTCTCCTTCTTTTCTTCCTCCCCCTGCTTCCCCTGCTTCTTTCCCTTTCCTGCCTTTCCTTCCTTCATCCTCTCCTCCCCAGTCCTCCCTAGGGGAGAGGAAGTATTTGCAGGGTGGGGGGCAGCCACTGCACTCAGTCACCCCAGGTCAGCCTAAGAAGCCCCGGCACAAAGACTCCTTTGGTTGCTTTCTTCTAAACCAGAATATAATCATGAGCAAGTGAGGGAGAAACAGCTAATTACACCCAACAAAGAGAGGCCCCCAGACTGTTTTATGGTGAAGATGAGAAGGTATAGGAAGGGGCACGTTTACCCAGCAAATGTGGGCTGGGACCCAAAGGGTTTGTGTCTGGCCTGGCAGCCTGAATGAGTTCCCTCACAGCTGGAGCCCTCAGCAAGGATTCAGGAGGAAGCTTTGTCTTTCAGGTCAGGAGAGTAAAAGGAACATCTTCCCTCACCCATTGCAAGAGTCATGACTGATACCCCTATAACAAAAGACAGATTGACAGAAAAGCAGAACACATTGATTTCACCAAAGTTTTAAGTGACTGGGGAGCCTGAGGAAATGAAGATCCAAGGGCCCGGGAAAACAGAATTTTTTTTTTTTTTTTTTTTTTTTT
>NW_012104576.1:285007-317802 GCF_000951045.1 Mandrillus leucophaeus
CTCTCTCTCTCTCTCTTTCCTTCTTTCCTTTTTAGATGGAGTTTCGCTCTTGTCCAGGCTGGAGTGCAATGGTGCTATCTCGGCTCACCGCAACCTCCGCCTCCTGGGTTCAAGCAATTCTCCTGCCTCAGCCTCCCGAGTAGCTGAGATTACAGGCATGTGCCACCACACCTGGCTAATTTTGTATTTTTAGTTGGATTTCTTCATGTTGGCCAGGCTGTCTCGAACTCCCGACCTCAGGTGATCCTCCCGCCTCAGCCTCCCAAAGTGCTGGGATTACAGGCGTGAGCCACCACGTCTGACTGGAGTCATGTTTCTTGAACCCCAACAATACTGTGCACTGAATACCACACACCACACACCATGGAGCATCCCAGTGCCAGGGGCCACCATGCAGCTTTCTTTCTTGGCCTCAGGTCTTCAATCGTCCCATCTGTACCAGGGTGTGGGGTGCAGACCCAGCCTAGTTGGTGACCTGACCAAGATCCATTGCTGCCACAGCTACTTTCTACCTGGGAGCTCCCCAGTAAGTCACTTAAACTCCCAAAGCCTTACTTTCCTCATCGCTCAATGGGGTCATGGGGCATGCCTCTGCCACAGGGCATGTGAAGACTTCAGCAGTGGCCTGGTATACCAGACATTGCCCATAGGAGTCAGGACCAGAGAGTATCACTGTTGAAAGCAGCAAGATGAACCTAGGTTAGCAGTGAGCAGAAAGGACAATGACACTCCACCTCCACCAAAAAAAAGAGATGCAGCTTGGTTTTACCCCTGACCTTGCAAACACAGCCAGGGAAACTGAAGAGGCTCCAGCAGTCTGGGTGTGACTTGAGAAGTGTGCTCCCTCCCTGAGGAGCTCATTCCTTGTGTTCAAGAGGAGGGAGAAATGAGGGATGTGTGGGCAGGGGACAGAAAGACTGGAAGGACTGTGATAACAACCAACTCCAACCACGGTGTGAAAGCTCCAGCACATAATAGGTACTCAGTGAGGGCTCATTGTCCTCTGAGTTCTGCCTCCTCCAGGAGGTGCCTTCCCTGTGCCCCACCTCTTCTCCAGTTCCTGGGATCAGCTTGGGGCAGGTGAGAGTCCAGGTGTTGCCTGGCACAGGGTGTCAGAGGAGGGGAGATGATGCCTGAGTGGGAGACTTGCTCAGAGTGTCTGCCCCAGGGGCTCCCCCAGGGTGACTGACACCCCCACAGACACACAGACTGATGGATAGAGATGGACAGCCTCCACTTCTCTGGCCAGGCCTGAAGCTGGCAAGCTCCTACCCCTCCAGCCCTGTCCTGAGGGTGCCTCAGCCCCTGCTGTGTCCAGGGATATCTCAGAGAGGTGTGGCTGGCATGGTCTGTTGAGGTTTGATCATGGAGGCCTCGAATATGAGGCCCAGGACAGGCATAGTAATAACAGCTGTTGGCTGTAGCTGGAAGCACAGTCAGCCAGTACGGATGTGTGTGTGGGAGATGGTGATGTGTGTTTGTGTGTGTGTGCATGTATGCATGCATGGCTGGCTACGTGGGATGTGGGATGTGACTGTGCTAGTGTGTTATACGTGTGGAAACACAAGGGTGTGTGTGTGTGTTTGTGTGTGTGTATGCGTGTGTGGGTGGGTGCATGCACTCCTCTCCTGCTGCCCTGGCATCCCAGGGAAGCACACCCGCACTGCTGTACTCCCAGGTACACAGGCAGGTGGCCACTGAAGGTCTGAGCCATCCCAGCTGTCCACCTGCCCACCAGCTTACCCACCTCTGCCAATAGGCCATGCAGGCAATGAACACATCAGGTAATTAAACAGAAGATCAACTCAACTTAACTTGGAGGAAAGCAGCCGTGCCTAGTGGAGAGGAGAGACAGGGCTTCAGGAGGCTGAGCCTGAGCAGGGAGTGGGTGGGGAACTGGCAGGGAAAGATGGGAGGGGGTGGCGCTGGAGTAGGATGTGCCATGCACCCTGCAGAGGGGAGCAGAAGCCGAAAGGAGAGGAAAGGAACTATGAGGACCAAGGCCACTGACCAAGGGGGCAAGGGGACTGGCTGGTGGCACAGAGAATAGGAAAGATGTAAGGAAGAACCAAGGCCAGCAAGAGGACAAGCTTGTGTCTCATCAACTTCCCAGGAGCTCTCTCCTGGTGGGACAGGGGCCAGTGGTCAGGATGGGTCTATCACCCAGCTTCCCAGACGGCTCACAACCTCTTCAATGGTCCTGCTAGCCCCTAGCATGTGCACAGAACTTGCCCCTGTTGGCTCTGTAGGGTGTGGCCCAGGAGGATCTTTGACCATGCCCCATTGTTCACCGGCAGAACTGGCCCCAGGTGTGAAGGCCCCATCACTGGAAGGTCATCCATTCATTCAATGAACACGCACCAAGAGCGGTAGAGCACCAGCTCAGGGTCTGACATGGGCCGACTCCAGGAGGAATCACACACTGGCCACCCTCAAGGGGGCAGAGTGTGCCTGGGGAGAACATGCAGACACAGACAGATATCCTACAGCAGAGGAGGGGACAGTGGCGGGCCACAGAAGGCTTCTCTGTGACCCCTGAGCTACAGCTTAAAGAATAAGGGCAGCTAACCTGGTAAGGAGGAGCGCTTGGTGCAGAAGGCCGGGGAGGAAAGGCACTCAGGCCCTGGGGAGGGCGGCAGCGTAGGCAGAGAACCTACGAGAATATCCCCCAGAGATGGCATCTTGTCTGTGGGGACAAGAGAGGCCAGCGTCCATGGGGCCGCCAGGGCCTCGGGAGCAAGGGTGGGCTGGGCAGGGGCTAGCATGAGACAGCTTTGGCACTGAGGAGGTGGAGAACAGAGAGGACACCACAGGAGTTTAGGCAAGAGGGATACATGGACAGGCAGAGCTGGAGGCCACACGAGGAATGGGGGTGGTTTGGGGTGGGGGCAGATGACATAGAGCTGTGGGAGATGGAGGGTTGGTGCAGTGATGATGGCATAAAGACAGAGCACAGGGTGCCTTGGCATGAACATGGATATGTGATCTTAGTTAAGCCCCTGCCTCAGTTTCCCCTTCTGTACCATGAAGGGCTCCCCCTCACTCATGGACACTGGGAATCCTGTGGTAAACAGGACAGCCTGGTTCCTGCCTCTGGGCTCACAGCCTAGGCGGAGGTGAGACAGGAAGAGAATTAACTCTCTCAAGGAGTTAACCAAGGAAGGGGAGTTGAGGCACCTGTGGAGGTTCAGCAGAGGCCGGGCCATGCTCGAGTGCTCACTCTCAGTTGTCCTTGGGGAACCCCTGACCCCATCATCATGTGTTGGGAACAGTCACATGCCTCCCCCTTGACGTAGGCCTGGCCAATCAATCAGCTTCCTTCATCTCCAGGCCCACGGTGATTTTCCAGGACAGGCATGTGGCTGACTCAAGGCTGGGGCTCCAGCTGGGGGATCAGGGAATGAGGTGCCTTGAGGAGCAGAACCGGGGAGGCCTGGCTGGGCATGGAGCTCACATTCAGGTAAGTATGACAGGCAAGAGGCCAAGTCACGGTAATAACGTTTGAGCACCTGTACCCAGCCATACCTGAAGTTCTCAGACCTGGATTTTTAAATTACTTGTGCCAATAAATTCCATTTTGTGACTGAAGTAACTTGAGTCTTGGTCTTTCCCTCCTGACTCATGGCCTGAGGGGAGAGAGTGCTTCCCAAGCATTGAGAACAGCATGGACAGAGGCCCCAGCCTGAAAACAGCTCCATGCTGCTGAGGAATTGGAAGTAGCTGCTGGGGCAGGGAGTGTAAATGGTGGCGGGCCAGGAACTTCCAGAGCAGCTGCCTTGGCCAGAGATGAGGGGGTCCGTGGAGTGAGTGGATGAGGGGCTGGCTGAGCAAGAGGGGATTGTGTGAGCAGGGAGTGAGTGGGGCCAGCAGAAAACAAAGGGGGCAGCCAGCACAGGGTTCCATCCTGGGACCAGGAGGACGTCTAGGAGATCTTAGGAAGAACAGAGCCTTGAAGAGGCTAATCCTAGAGGCAAAAAAAGGAGTACAAGAGTAGGCCCAGGACAGAGACCCAGGTAGCAGCCAGACATGGAGCTAGGGGAGGGCAATGGGGTCTGGAGAAGCAGCTCACCTCACCCATCATGGAATCTGCCCAGTAGGGTCTTTGGTGATCTTGGCCTG
This sequence comes from Mandrillus leucophaeus, assembly GCF_000951045.1. Lineage (NCBI taxonomy): Eukaryota > Metazoa > Chordata > Mammalia > Primates > Cercopithecidae > Mandrillus > Mandrillus leucophaeus. The sequence continues at coordinate 289,127 of NW_012104576.1, forward strand.
AGCCAGTTCTGGTGTGTGGAAGGGTCACAGCCAGGGCTGACCAGGAGGAAGAATGGGATAAGTATGGATGAGGCTGAGGACACCAGGGCTCGGCAGAGGAGGCTGGGAGGCTCGAACAGCACACTACGGGCACAGACATGGGCTCTGCAGACTCTCTGGAGAGTCCCTCCTCACCTCTCCTGCCAGGGCTGGGGACAGGAGGCAGAGGACCAGGCAGGAGGGAGCAGGAAATCCTAAAAGAAGGGTCAGGAGACTCAGGGGAGCATGAAGCTTGGAGGAGGAGCCAGGCTGGGGAGAGGCACTGGGGTTGCAGGGCAGAAAGAGCTTTTGAGGCTCCAGGGAGAAAGCGGCATTCCAAACTGAGGCCACAGCAAGAGCAGAAGCACAGAATGAGTTGAAGTGGGACTGGGTCAGGGGACTGACGAGAGAGGAGGCCCAGGGGTCGGCCTGACGGCAGGCCCAGGAGACCCCCAAAAGGCAAGGGGGATCCCGAGGGCACTCTGCCATGCCCTGTGGCCAGTTTCAGTCGCTCCGCTGGCCTCCAGTTTCTCTCTTCTGTGAAATAAGGGTGCCCTGCGACTCCTGCGGGGAGGGACAGGATACCCAAGCCCCTCCCTAAATCAATGCTTCCTCACCCCTCCCCACCCCACCGGGTGGCTAAAAATAAAAGCAACGATAATTTCCCTAAATGAAACCTCCACTTAAACACTTAAAAAGCAATAAAAACTCAATTTTCTTTCTCTCAATTATTTTACTTATTCCATTTTCCAAAAGGTTCACCCTGTTATGAAGATGTATTTTTCCCCATCAGCAGCAACGTTCTCCGCCATTACTCAAACTGACTCAGCCTCCCCCTGCCAGGAGGGTCGCCTGGTCTCCGCGGCAACCGAGTGCCTTAGGATTGTGACTTCACCACTGCTGCCTTCGTTAGTGGGGACACTCCAAGGGGGCAGTATCTGCCTCCCTCTAGCCCTTGTCTTGGTTTCCCAACCTCCCAGCACCATCCCTAGGCCTCCTGCCTCCAAGCCTCTCCCACCAGCCTCTGCACCTGCCTGCTGGCCCCTCTGAGATGTATAGAGGGAGATAAAGTTCCACCGGCCTCAGGGCAGCATACGGCCTGGTTCGGGAGCAGGCCCAGTGCTTCAATCACCCAGTCCTGACACTGTAAAAATTAGGTTTTCCGATGTCATTAGTGCTTTGTGATCGGCTCCATTTGTATCGTGCCAGCCCTGTTGCCTCATCTCTGCTAATTGTTTTTACTCAGTCCTTTCATTTTTAAACCGCTGTCTTGCTGGTTTTTAATTTTTAATTATTGCTGCCTCCCCTTCCATCCTAATTGGTCCAGGCCCCTATTGAGGCTCCCTGTGCCTGTGGCTGTGACCAGTTCCCTCCTGGTAGCCAAAGTTTGCCCACTGCCTGCCCCCAGTCTGTCCGAGTTGGTCACAGCCTTACTCCAGAGGCAGGCCATACACCTGGCCCCTGGTGCAGCAAAGGCATCATGATCCAAGTTCATGCTCCAAACACACATTGGTCACTGACTGTACAGGGTGCAGTGATCCTTGGGGGATGTGAATAACCAGACCCACCTGAGTACTGCCTTTGTTCTGTTGTGGGAGGGCTGCCTGTGTTAGGCAGGGGCACTGGGAGGTGGGGGATCACAGCCACCTCCCAACCACCTGCCGCTCCAGCTCTGCTTTCCTCATGGCCTTGGGCCTCTGCAATGTACTATAATAGGACACCAGCCTCCTCCCCTACTGCTCCTAGCCCAGAGGTCACTTGCAGCCTCCCCTCCAAGCCTTTGCTCACACCGGTGCCCCTAGGGTTGCTGTTTCTCCTCCTGGCTCTGCTGAATCCTGCTCAGTGCTCTCTGACTGTTTGAATTGGCTTGTCCAATTGTCCATCCCTCTGTCCATCATCCTCTCATTCATCTGTTCATCCCTCTGTCCTCCTGCCTGCGCTTATCAGCCTGTCTATGAGTCTCCTAGTCGGATTTTTTGCCACAAGTCCCTCTTTGCATCTGCCCTGACCTCAGTCCTTCCCATGTGTCTGCCTTGAAACCTCTGGTTTTCCCTTCTGCGAAGGCCCCTCCTGTATTTTATTTGGTCACAAACAACCAGCCAAGGCCAACTTCCTGAGAAGTTTCAAAATTAAACTTGACCCTCATTTGCCCCAGCTTATGTCACACACATTCCTGCCTCCAGGCCTTTACACTCAGCAGGCATCTCTGCCAGATGTGCCCTCTCTTCCCCTTGATCCATGCAATGACCACAGACCCCCCAACCTGGAGTCAGAGGCCTGGGCTCTGTTCTGGGTTCTGCCTCTCTCCTGCAGAGTGACTGGGGCAAGATCTTCCCTTCTCTGAGCTCCCACTTTTCTCATCTGTGAATGGGAACAAACCACAGGTGGTCTGATATGTTCGGTGACTGAAGACATGAGAGAAGAAATGAATGTCTCAGCCCCACTTGGCCTCTACTGAATGCAGCCCCAGGCGCTAATGGGCTTCTCATTCAGAAGCACCTGGACTTCAAAGGAGGATCTGGAGGAAGCCAGGCATCACTAATGAAATTGCAGGCACAGAAGAGTTGGGAATCCGCAGGAACGGGCTGTCTTCCTGGTGCCCCTGCTACCGGCTCTCGCAGCAGCCCCAGACGACTCAGGCTCCTGGTACTAACCGCCTGTCTACCCGATGTGTTCTCCGCCACCCCCGTGCCCCGTCCCCCATCCCTGCGTGCCCGATGTTGGCACCCTGCGGGCCCGGGGCTGCCGTGCCAGCGCCGCAGAGGAGAGCAGGGCCACCTGGACGGGTGCACATGCGCGGAGCAGCCGCCTGGCCCCGCCGCAGCAGCCGGCGCCCCCCGCCGCCGCCCGCGCCCCAAACGCAGAGAAAAGCAAACAGAGACGTATTGGTTTCTGCTCTATTAGAGGCGCAGGAGGGGGGAAATCAATGTTTAGTAAATGGGAAAAGAGAAAATCGTTCAGGAAAGACAGTCTATTTCCAAGCCGGAGAGGGGTTAGTAAACAGCACAGGCCATTGCGGAGGAAGCACCGCGGGCCATAAAACTCCCCCAGCCGAGGAATGTTCACTTAGCGAGCCCTGAGCCGGTCCGAACACAGTGATACTGGAAGCCCCAGGGAAAGGGTGAGGAAAGGACCTGGCATGTCCTTTTAAAGCCGCACCCAGGCACTGTGCATTGACTACACCGCTCCCCCTTAATCCCTTCCATAGCTCACCATTGCCTGGGTTGAATCTGAGTCCCCTACCCGCCTGTAGGGGCCTGCATGGTGGGGCCGGGACAGTTGGCCTCTCTCTCAGTGCCCCATCCCATGGCTCTAGCCTCCCTGATTGGCTGGACTTGGCTGTTCCCAGGAGGGTCAGGGCTGGCTTCCTGGAGGAAGAAGTGTTTGAGCTGGGCCTTGAATCTCGTGGAGGAGTTCTCCAGGTCAAAAAGGGAAGGAATGTTGATTTAGGGTAGGAAACAGCCTATCAAAAGGGCAGCGGTACTTGGGAGGAGACCACAGTCTCTAAAGGGGTGGAGTTCAGGAAGGGATGGGGGAAATTTTATTAGGGAGGGAGTTGATGAATTGCCGCTGTGGCTGAGGGAGGGGAAGAAGCTAGGGATGGAGAAGTGGAATTGAGATGGGGATTGGCTTCCAGGAAGTTGGAGGTGGCTTAGTCTACTCCCTATCCAGGCTGCACTGCTCCCAAAAGACCCAGAAAAAAAATAGCGCATCAGAGAGGGACTGTCTGACCCTCCAGGACGCTGCAGATGGGATGACTTAAGGCAGAACATTTTCTGCTCTGGGCCCACATCTGCTGCTAGACCGTTAGAATCCATCCCTTGAGACAGCTGGGATGACCCCTCCAGCACCTCACCCATCCCTACTGGGCCCTTGTGGCTGGCATTCCATTGTTTCAGAGAGGAAGGATCAGCCAGCTACGTGGGACAGAGTGTTGTCCTCTCCATCAAGGCCCAGCGGGCCATGCCAGGAAGTATTGAATTTTAGTTCAAGATGGATAGCACGACTGGAGTCTCCTTTACAAATGAATTATACTCTGTGTACTGTTTGTGCATGCATGTGTTCAAGCATGAGTGTATGTGCCAGGTTGGGGGGTGTGGATTTGTGGCCTATTCCCGTGATGGGCATGTCCCATGGGTAGGCTTGAGTGTGTAGGAGTTTGTGCTTGGACAGGAAGAGGCAGCTAGTATGCAGGCAGCTTTTATAAGAAGTTTGATAGAGAAAAAAAAGATCTTTATGGGTGAGAATCAAGAGAGGGGGATGCAGGGAATGGCAGAGGCTTTATTATTGCTGTTGGTGTTACTATTGTGTTGGTACAGGGCCCTGTCCACTGCACTAAGTTCCTTCCAGGTGAGCCTTTTAGCCTCTGGACAGCATGTGAGGTCAGCTCTGTTATTTCCTCATCTGCTGAGAAAATGAACATTCAGAGAGGTGAGGTGAGCTATCTGAGGTCACACAGCTAGAGCTTGGATCTGGGACTCTGGAACATGGCTGGGCCTGAGATGATTTTCCTAATGAGATGGACCTGAAAGAGAGCTGGTAGAGGGCAGAGGTTGAGGGACAGGGGCGTGCTGAGTCTCCCCAGGGATGAGCACTGAAATCTTATTTGCTCTGGAGAGGAAAAGAGGCTGGAGAGGGAATGTGGCCAGGCAAGTAGCCCAGCAGAGGGACCTGCCTTTGAAGCAGTCAGGGGAACCAGTTGGACCCCTATCCCCTCCCTGGGACATGACAGCTCCACCTCCCACTCAGAATGACTGCTTCCATTCCTCCTCTTTAGGCCTCTGCTTTACCACCTGTACAGCAGGGCATCTGGACTGGGTTAGCAGGTGGCAGGCTTCTGGGAGTCTCTAGGCTTTGATCTTCTGGAGCCCTATGTTGGACAAATGCACAGGTTTGTGGATACACATTTTTGTCTGGAGTGTGTGCTCAGAGTAAAGCACAAGGCAAAGTAGGGGCCCAAAGGTATGCAGGCATATGCTGTGTGATCAGTGGGGTAGGGAGTATGTTCGCACTGGGTAGGGGGATGTCCCAAGGGTCTGCTTGGTAAGCTCAGTCCAGGGTGAGAGGGGAGAGTAAGTGTAGGTATGAGCAGTAGATTGGGGTAGGCCAGGCTTGTGCCTGGGGTCTAGGAGTGGAGGGGTTGGCATGGGGTCCAGGTGCAGGAAGAGGGGACAGAAGAGGCCCATGGATATCAGCACTTGAATTTCCACCTGCCATGGCCCATTCCCATCCTTGCACTCACTCTGGCCCCACTGCTAGGGGCAGGCACAAAGAAAATTACTTTCTCCAGTTAAGGTCAAGCAGGAGATGGAGATGGTGAGAAGGGAACTTCAAGGTGAAATCTGTCAGTATGGCCCCTGGGCTGGCCAAGAGAGGAGCTCAGAGAGGGGAGGGGGCTAAAAGGAGGAGGTTCAGAGGCTCTGGGATTTGGGAGCCTGAGAGAAGGAGGGGTGGGGGAAGACCACCTTGGGGGCCAAGTTGCAGGGAGACGAGGATGACTCAGGGACATCAGGGATGGATGAACACATTGAGGAGAATGCAGGCATTGAATGAGGAAGGGGCTTCTAGGCCTGGTCCCTGTGAGACCCTTGGGGAGTCACCACTACAAGCACCTCCTGAATCCTAGAGTTATCTTCAGAATGGGCATACAAAGGTGGCTGGATATGGGTTGCAGGTTCAGGGAAGCCCAAGTGTTGAGAGGAGGCCAGGGCTAGACCTTGGCCTTGACTGTCAGTAAAGAATCAAACACTGCCAGCCACAGGGATGCTGAGCAGGAAGGTAGCTGGGGGGTTCCTGGCACCAGAGGCAGCTCCCTTCCCACCTTGAAGAAGGCAGGCATCTTTCAGACCAGAAGCCTGGTGCCAGGTGGGCACCTTCACCAGAGGAGGTGTTGCCAGGCAGGGGCTCAGGCCACAGTACACTTGGGCTCACTTGCTGATGGAAGAGCAGGTACCAGAGTGAAGGCCATTCTGGGGTCATGCTGGGGCCTATTCAACTGAGCAACTTCAGTGCCCTGTCCTGCCATGGTTTGAGGTCAAGCAGGACTGGGCAGCAGTCTCAGGATGAGGGAGCAGCTGGATGAGTGGGGGCAGGTGCTCCTGGGCCTGGTGAGGAGGCGCCCTTGCTGCAGGAACCCCTTTCACCTCCAGCAGGAGCCAGGTCAGGCCCTGTCCAGCTACCAAGCCCTTGCTGCACCCCGGTCATCTGCCCATCTATGGCAAGTGTGCCATAGATGACCCTGCTGAGACTCCCTTAAGAACAGGAATAGGCACCCAGCATAGCTAGCCTGGAGCATCCCTCCTCCCCATGGCTGTGGTGGGCGAGCAAAGGGCCTGGAGGCTGTTGCTGGGAGTGGGATGCCTTCTTAGTGTATTTTGCTCATTGAAGAAACAAATGGGTCCCCCAACCAGAACCTCTAGAAAAACAGCTGCAGCTTCACAATTGCTCTGGCCCCTCCAAGGGGGCAGCCTGGGAGTACAGGTTGTGTGTGGTGGAGTGGCAGGGGAGGCGAGAGGTGTGTATTTTCTGCCACTCCAGCCCTTATTAGCCAGCCCTCCCAGGGGATCCTATCTGTTTCCTTAGGCTTGATATCCCTCATTCTTTGAGTGTCTTCCCTGCCCCAGTTCAACCCTACAGGCCCAGGAGTACTGGGTTGCTGACTGTATTCCTGGCCTAGGCCTTCAGGTATGTGGGTCTGGGGTCTGAATCAGACTCCAGTGAGAAATGCCACCCACCGGGGAAACATCACTGTGGACGTGGTCCATCTGCCAGGCAGTCAGGGGCTCTGTCCATCCATCAGTCTCTCTTTCCACTGCCCTGACTGAGGCAGCCTTGGAAAATCTCCCTAACTTTCTTGGTGGGAGAGTCAAGGAAGAGGGTGAGGAGGGACTAGAAGAGGAGTGTTTGCAGAGGGTAAACAGAAGGTGGAGCAAGCTGGGCTCTTATGTCAGCTGTTGGCCTCTCTCTGGGTCCCATCCAGACTCAGGTAGAGAAGGAAGGGCCCCTGACCCTGCTGCGGGAAGGGCAGGATGGGTAGCAGCCCTCTCACCTGGTAGATGGGCCTCAGCACCACGGAGAGCTCCCATAACCCTACCAGGCCCCAGCCTGAGCCCAGCCACGTGTCTGCTGAGCCAGTGCCTGGGGTTCCTCCTGCTGAGTCTCATGGCTATGCTGCCCACAATAGGTGGGGCCCCATCTTTCCTGTGTTTCCCCTACATTGGCCTAGACAGGCCAAGACCTCAGGAAGGACCAGTGTGTTTGCTGATTGACTGAATGATGTTCTCCAGGCTACCCCTACCATGCCCCAGTAGCTCCTGGGTCCCAGGGACCATCTTCCCACACTCCACTTCCTCTCAAAGTTTTAATATAACCAAGCCATCCTTTCTTCTCCCTGAAGAATCAACATTTTCTCTGTCTTTTGACATTTATTTTATTTTATTTTTACATGCGGCCTCTCAAAGGCTGTAATTTATGGCTAATACCATGCAATCAGAGACAATGGCTGGGTGCCTGTGAGCGAGAGCAGGCAGGCTCCCTGCCAGGTGCCCCTGCCCCCACCACCACTCTCTAGGGTGCCTGTGACTGTGAGACCTCTGGGTGCAAAGTCCATGGGCAGGGTGGGGAGGCAGGCATGAGTTAAGACCTCAAGCCCTTATGTGAGGACACAAAGAATAGGTTCCCAGATGCCCTGAAACAGCCCAGTGATGTGGGGGCTTCTGTGGGGAACTAGTCTGGGTGGAGGGGGAGGTGGGATGCTCAGGGGCTCCCTGCTGGGATGGCCTCAGCTGCAGAGAAACCCCCCAGCTGAGGTGCCAAGGAGGTGCCTCTTGGCCCGGACCTCCTCACTGCCCCCCTGCCCCGCCTCTGCTGTGCTGTGCCCGCGTGGCTCCCGCACTGTAATCCACGGCGCTGTTACTCTGTGTCAGTGATTTAAATCCTCTGATGGAGCTGGTGACAGCTTAAATGGCTTCCATCCCCTCCTAGTACCCGCCAGGCCCTGACGAGGCCCCATGTGGGGAAGGAGGGTTAGCCAACATGGGGTTCAGACAGTATTTTGCAAGCTTGAGGGTGGCCAGGCTGTTCTTCCTTGCCCCTCTAAAGGGGAAAGAATGAAGCATTCCCTCTCTATCCCCTCACCAGTGATCAAGGAGGGAAGATAAAGCCCTCTATAAATCCCCCGGAAATGGAGTGTCTGGAGCATGCTCAATTCTACCTGCCCGCAGGTGAGAGACCCAGGGGCAAGGGCCAGGGAGCGAGGCACCCAGCAGCCCATCTCTGCAGCCCTGTGGCCTGTGACAGCTGGGAGCAGGGCAGGCCTGAAGCTCAGCTGTGCTCAGACCCCGCCCCAACCTCACCAGTCACCCCCAATTATGCTGATGCTCAAACCTCAGCCCTCCCAGGGCCTCCTTCCTCTTCTGGAGTCCTCCCCTCCATTCAGATATTTGATCTCCAGCCCAATCTCTGTTCTGCTAATGGGGTGGGGGTAGGGATATTGTACCTACGAGGAAACAAAGGTACACAGTGGCAGAGCTGGCTCAGGTCACCCAGGAGTCAGTGGCAATGCAAGCCCTGGCCCCCAGCCCCTGCCTCGTCCGGAGTTTCTTGGAGGGTGTGGGCATCTCAAGAGTGGGGCTGGCAGCAGGTCCAGAGCAGGGCACTCAGCTGGGGGCAGAGAGCAGAGCTGGCAGGTCTTGTTGCTGGATGGGGTCTCTCAGACGAGATCGGGCATGTTCAGGGCGGCATGGCCGTAAATTGGATGGGGTCATTCAGTGCTGGATCAAGAGAGCCTATGAGGGCTCAGCACTGCCTGTTCCTCTGGTTCTGAGGTCCTGGACCCTCACAATACACCTACAGAAAGAGTGGTCTGCCCAATCCAGCAAGGTTCAAGTCTCTCGTGGGAGTCTCGTGTAGATGGGGCTTGGGGGTACCAGGTCTTGGCTCTGTTGGGGGATGTCAGGGACGAGACCTGGCCTTTCTGAGCCCCATGCCTTATACCACACGCATTCACGGGACATTGTTCATGACTCTATTGAGCTTAAGTCAAATGCTTTGCATCCCCAAATGCAACTGATTAATAATTACAAAGAGCAAGTCTGTCTTTAGCGTAATGTGTTTAGGAAAACTGATGCATTTAATTTCAGGCCTCTGCTTTAATGACCTTCCCCTAGTCTGGGCAGGAATACCCAGAGGGCCCCACCCAGATTTGAAGAAGGTCGCCTGAAGAAGGGTGAGTGGAATTCAGAAGAAAGGCTCATGGGAGAGGGTAGGTATTCCAGTCAGAGGGAACCACATGAATGAAGCAGCCCCTGAGGGGGAGCCAAACTTTGCCCTGATGGCAGACAGGGAGAGAGGTGACGTGACAGAGCTCCCGCCCAGGAGGGGCAGACAAAGGTCTCATGACCTCCTTGTCCTGTGTGAGGAGACAGGACCCCTTTCGCTAGAAGTGGAAACTGAGGCTCAGTGAGTTTAACTAACTTGTCCAAGGACAGCAATTTGCAAGTGGCTGAGCTATGACTTGAGCCTGGGTCCTATTGCCGCCCTTCGGCTCCCACCTGAGCCAGGATGCAGGCTAAGCTGGGCTTGTAGCTTGCCAGCCTCCTAAACCCCTGTAAATCCCTCCTGGGAGCAGGAAGTGTCAGAGGAGTAATTAAATGATTGAGTGAGCAAGCCCAGCAACTGGAACGAGGCACTCGGCCACACCAGGTGTCCTTCCAAATAGCCACATGTCCCCAGCTGGGGGCTCCAAGGGCCTGAGCTGGTAGGAGGGGCCTGTCTCCCTGCCAGGGGTGGGAGTCAGGCTGTCAGCCGTCAGTGCAGGACCACTGGAGAGTGGGCTTAGGACTCCGTAGGGCAAATTGTTCCCCCTGAGTGACCCATTACTACATTACTGCCACCGTTCCATCCCGTGAGCTCACAACCTGAAGGAGTGGACTCTGGACAGATGAATGAGTATAGTGTGAGGTCGCTGAGGTGGGGGCAGGGCCTGACTCCTGACTTCCTTTTTCTGAGCTGTCATCCTGGCTGGAGTGCAGTGGTACAGTCTCAGCTTACTGCAACTTCTGCTTCCTGGGTTCAAGCGATTCTCCTGCCTCAGCCTCCCAACTAGCTGGGACTACAGGCATGCACCACTGCACCTGGCTAATTTTTATATTTTTAGTAGAGAAGGGTTTTCACCGTGTTGTCCAGGGTGGTCTTGAACTCCTGACCTCAAGTGATCCCCCTGCCTTGGCCTCCCAAAGTGCTGGGATTACAGGTGTGAGCCACCGCACCCAGCCTTGAGGCTGACTTCTTAGGGTCCCATTTCAACTTGAGCAGGCCCCTCAGAGCCAGGTGTAGGAGTAAGACACACTGGGTTTCTTCCCACTTGCAGAAGCCCCTTGACGACTCTACACCCCCGATCCACAACCCTGACTCAGCGGCTTAGTCCAGCTCTCCTTACCTCCCACCCCAACTGCCTTAATGACTTTTTAATAAATTGAAAAATTGTTTCAATACCACATGCGATCCCGGGACATTGTTCGTGACTGCATTGAGCTTAAGTCAAACGCTTTGCGTCCCCAAATCTGACTGATTAATAATTACAAGGAGCAAGTCTGTCTTTACTGTAATGTGTTTAGGAAAACTGATGGATTTAATTTTTTTATCGGCCAAAGTAAGAAAATGTAATCTTTCTGAAAGTATCTAATACAACAATGCACCATAATTAGTTTCTCTGGAAACAGGCATAATGGAATAGAATAATAAATCACTTCTCCTCTCGTCTCTTTCCTCTGATGGAGAGAGATTTCCCTTCCATGGGGCTGGGAATGGGACAGGGAACAGAATTGGGGGAGATGTGCAGCCCTGGCTCCTCTGCGTTGAGTCTGCAGATTTGGCCCTGCCCCACCCACCAAGGAGTTCAGGGTGCAACTCCTCTATTCCCAGGCCAGACCCCAAACATTTCTTAGAAGCTGGGACCCAGGCCACAGGGTTGTGGGTGTTCCTGCCTCCCTCACCAGTCAGATCCATACCCATTGCCTTTGACATCTCCCTTCCTGGGCAACCAAGATGACATGCCTTGCGGGACTGCAGTGACAAATTATTGTTTTGGTTGAATGTTTAGGCGTCCCAAGATGAGGGAAGTACAATAGACCAGCAGAGAAGGACTCTTAATTTGTGGCGGAAATAGCTCAGTTACTAACTTTCCTGATGTACCTTCTGTCCCTAGCTGAAGTGGCTGGGGAAAAAGGGAAGAGGGAAACATCAGAAAGAGGGGAGAGGGTGAGGGGTGGGTGCAGTACGGCCTCTAGCTTCCTTCAGGCAGCCCCCTGGGGTGGCTTACCAGACAGAGCTCAGTCTTCCTGGGCCCTGCCCCCACTGTAGGGCAGCCTTGCCTGGCAACTTCCACAGTCCTCTTCCCCTGCACCCCAATCCTGAGCCAACCCCTGAAGTGGGGGTTGTTCTTATCAGAAACTCTTGTTTACTGGGTGCTCCCCACTGTTTACCGGGTGCTCCCCACTTAGCTGCCACCCTGCCCCCGGCCTACAATCAGTAATGACAGGATAATTGTTTGTTTATTGATCCTGACCAGCCTTCTGTGGCCTAGTGATGGATGATGTGGGAAGAGCCCTACTTGCCGGGGCACAGGCACCCCAGTACCGGAAGAATCAGAGGTAGGCTTGCCTGGGCCCATCCCCATCCTGACACATCACTGCCCCTCTCCTGGCCTTGGCCTGTGGTGATGGATCAAAATAAGCCCCAGATTGGGAATCTGGAGCCCTGTTGCTGAACCCCAGAATTCCAGACTGTTACTCAGAGGCCCCAGGAAGCCATCTCTCTCCTTCCCTGCAATCCCTAGCCTCGGATCTTCTCCTACAGCCCAAACCCTGGGGCTAGACCAGACTGCAGGGACCCTCAGCCAGGTTTGAATTTGGAGGATCAGCATGTGACTAGGGTGCCCCAGCTGGTGCCTGATAGATGCTCGCACAGACCCGGAGGCTCATAGCCCACACCAGCCATTCCATACCCATTGCCTTTGACATCTCCTTTCCTGGGCAGCCAAGATGACCTGCCTTGCAGGACTGGAGCCCTGGATCTGAACCCCAGAATTCCAGACTGTTATCCAGAGGCCTCATTCCTCTCTGTGCGTACCTCATTCACCCTCCTCCTCTGTCTTGGCCTTCTTGCTGAAGCTGGCCCGTCCTCTCCCTCTCTGCACGCTCCTGAGACAATCCCAGCTGCTTCCTGCCCCAGCCTCTCCCATTGCAACTCTCACCACACCCATGACCAGAGCCACTGTCCAAAGCCCAGCTCAGCCCCTCCCTCCCTTTCCACAAGGCTTCCCTGGGACAGGACAGACTCCCACGTGCTGCTGGCTCACCCAGCCTCATCTCCAGGGGCATTCTTTCCTGGAGTCCCAGAGCCTTGCCCATCTGCCTCCTGAGGAAAGGCTGTCTGGCATCTGGGAGCCGGGACCTGGAGCAGAAAGCCCAGCCTGTGATCCCAGCAGGACCGAGGAAGCCCCACCTGAACCCTCACAATCCTGCTGGACCAGGGGGCTGGATGACATGGGTAGGTGGAGCAAGGAGTGAAGGCAGGGAGAGGAAGAGAAATCTCCACTGTTGGTGGGTGCCAAATCCACCTGATCTCCTTGCTTCCCGGCTAAAGGTAGGATTGCACCTTCCTGCCCCCTGGTGGTCATGCGGGGTGTGTGCCTGGTTCTGGCGACGAGTGGTGAGCAGAGGCAGCACTTTCAGGGCAGGGCTCTTAATCGCTGGCATGGGACCTTTAGGGGCCAGCTCTCCCTCCACCATGACAACAGTCAGTTTTCCAGAATTTAGCTGTCTGGCCAGCCGGGGCTCAGTGTGAAGATGACACAGAACAGAGCCTCAGCTGACCCATGAAGAGCACGGAGCAGGAAAAAGAGATAAACCTTCATTATATTAAACCAGTAAGATTTTAGAGTTGTTGTCATTGCAACCTTACTGAGCCCATCCTGACTGGTATGAGGAGAAAGGATCTTCCCTGGGAGCAGCTGATATCGGAACAGGGGAGGGGTCGGATGGAAGCGACAATAGTTTATATGCCAGGGGGCCGGCTTCTCTCTCTTGTTTAGATGGCATGGCCCTTTCTCTCTCTGTGCGTTGGTCTCCCTACCACTAAGCTGCCTGTGTGTCTTTTGGGATTGTGGGAACAGTGTAAAAGTGTCTTGAGTCGGGGAAGAGTAAGCACAGGTGACTGTGGGTGGGGATGGTGATAGTGAGTCCCGGTGGGGCAGGGTGGGGTCGGGGGAGTCGCTGCTACCATAAGGGTGACAGCAGTGTGACCATGATGGGAACAGCAGCACTGAACTGCTAGAGGCAGTGTTCGCAATAGTGTTTGTGCTGGCAGTGAGGGTGCTGACAGTATCTGAGTCCCTGCCTGTCAGCCTGGCCCAGGCCCTGACTTCCACCAGAGCACAGGCGTGGCAGTGATCACAGCATTCCCAGATGGAAGGCCCCAAACATTGATTAATTACCTCTGCTGGAGCTGGCTGATTGTCCACTGATCTCTGCCCTGCCTGCCTGACCTGGGCAAGGCTTCCAGAGCAGTACTGCATGGCGTCAGGGCAGGGGTTTTCCAGATATGCCAGCCTCGTGTCCTCTTCATTAGCCTTAGATGAGCAGCCCCTCACTGCACACAACGCAGGCTCCTTCTGGGAAGCTGGGTGCTGTGCTGGGCAACTATACAAGGCATCAGATGGTGTTTTCCTGAAACTTGATGAGCACAATATGGAGTTGCCATGTGCCAGTGATGTGTGCCGGGTGCAGTCTGTGGGGGTGGGGTGCTCAGGGACGTGGCCAACAGAGTCCACCCTTGGATGCTCCTTACAGATGTCGTGGAGGTAGCCTTGGCTCCATCAGCAAAAATCTCTGCCCCTTCCATGTAGGACCTTGCACTGGCTGCTGAGGGCACCATGGATTCCGCAATGATTCCACCCTGCCTGGCCCCCTGGGAGTCCCAGTCTGAGAGAGGAGGCAGTTCCAGACTCAGACATACCCAGTGTGATGTGCTTGACATGGACATCTGAGCAAGGGCCAGGCCACAGCAGCTCTCTGATCCTAAGAGCGTCTGCCTCCAGCCCATCTCACTCCTGATACTGATGGGCAAACTGAGGTTGGGAATGGGTGAAGCATGTCCCAGGCCATACCAGGATGAGCTTGGCCACGGCCACATTCCTGTCTCCTGGCCGGGGCTCCTCACACCACACCCCAACTCCTCATTCTCAGCTCTATTTTTGCTGGAAGGCACAGATGAAGATTAAAAAAAAAAAATTCTGTTTTGTTTTTGCTGAATAGGCACTTCTGTCATCCCAATCTGAAGGCCTTGGCTTGTCTGCTCTGCGGGGGAATATGCCTCCCTTTAAAAGCAGAACTAAAAGAAAAACATCCACAGGCCCCATTTCACTGCGCCAGACACGATGAGCAAACCATGGTCGTTAACATGATAAAAGTCACTTTGTCTGGGTGTAAAATTCATTTTTCCCCATTTAGCACATGGTTCATTTGCATCATGCTGCAGTTCCCAGGCTGCGGTCTCCTCCCAAGGATGTCCCAAAATTGTTCCCATTCCCCAGGCAGGGTCTCTAAGACCTAGGCCTGGTGAGGCTGGGGCCACAGCAGCTGTTCCCTTGGCCATGAGGTTTTCTTCCTGGCAGCATCAAGGGAGACCTTGAATGCCCATATTTTCTGGCCAGGCGTGGAGGGCACTTGGTGGGAGAAATAAGTGGAGTATCTGGGCACCTCAGTGCACCTCTGTTGGCCCAGTCCTTGCCCTGGTTCTGCCACACAGTACCCACAGGGGTCTCCCTGTCCAGCAGCCTGACCCAGAGTCCCATCTGCACCCCCTCAGCCCCACAGCAGGGCCTCACCCACTCCTGCCTCAGAGGGAAGGGAGTTGCCTTTCATTACCTGTGCAGTTAAGGCAGGGCTCATTTAGTTCCACCACACCAGGGCCGAGAGTTCAAATCCCATCATTACCAGTGCCAGGGCCAATAAGGGTCAAACACCAGGGCTGAAGCTGACAGCTTGAGTCCTGCTTCCCATCCTGTCTTAGAATATAGCCTCAGAGCTTCCTCTCACTTGGATTTAGCTTTCCCAACTATACAGTGACCCGTTCCATGGGCCAGACTCTGAGGTCCCTTTCAACTGTATCCTTCCCTGAAAGTTGTTCAAACATTATCAACTCTTCAGCCTGAGCCTTCAGGGGGACCCAGCACCATGCGGGCACCACAGCTGTGGGCCAAGTGGCAAGTGGACAGAGTGGGCAGGGAGCAGCAGGCCAAAGAAGAGCCAGGGCCTCCTAGAAGGCCCCAGCCCCAGCTTTTCCCCACAGAGGCCGGGCCGGCTCCTGGAGGAGCTGGCATCAGTCTGCTGCCTCAAATGGCCCAGGTGAGGCAGCTGCTAATGCTGAGTCTGTGGATAAGATCCAGCCCCAGGGCTTTGGGAAGTGGGAGCGGAGGCCTCCTTTCTGCAGAGCTTAGCTAGCAGGCATGGGGAAAGGGGGAAGACCAGGACTTCCAGGTCCCTGCCTCTCAGCCCTGGGGGCTTAGACACAGTAACTGATAAAGCTGCCAGCTGCAATGGGCAAAGAAACAGAGACAGCCCCTCCTAGAGAGAAGGAATGTAGAGGGCCCTGGGGAGAGTGGAGGAGGCGCCAAAGAGGAGATGAGCATTGGCCCCAAGAAGGAGAGGGAGGGACCCCTTCGGTAGCATCCTTACCTGGCCCAGGGGTGGGCCTGGGGAGTGGACTCAGAACACACAATCTGGAGAAATGGATTCACAAGCAGCCTGCCCTGCCCCCTTGATTGGAGAGCCGGAGAGGCTGCGAAGGCCTGGGCAGCAGACGGGAGTCCTGTTAAAAGTAGGGAACACGTCCAGGCTACAGGGGCAGCAGAACAGGCTGCAGGCCTTTTAGAGATGATGTTGGGGTCCCCACATGACTTTTTCTGGGACAGGCAGGACCCCAGCAAGGCCATAGTCCAGCCTCAGGGCATGGTGTGAACTGTCCCTCCCCTCCAGTCTGGGCCATGGAGACTATGCCCCACACCCACAACTTACATCCTGCTGCCTGAAGAGGGGCTTCTGGCTGCTGGCCAGAGCACTGTTCTCAGGGACTCTGGAGCCCCTGGGGAGGGGCAAGGGGCCCAGCCCTGATTCGAGGGTGTGGGAGGCGCAGTGCGCATGGCGGGCAGGGCCCGGCAACAGCTGTTCACTTACTGAAGCTATTTTATAATATTGCCAAAGCTTTTAAAATAATCCCATTTCGGCAGAATATTCCCAGCTAATTGGAGCTGTCTCTTTCTTATTAAACAGAAAGGTTATAAAAATGTGTGTTGAGGGTTTAAGAGCAATACCTCTCGGCTGCTCTGATTGTTATGACAAGGATAACGTACCGGAAGCCCGTGCTTGGCAGGCTGGGCGGAGCAAGCTCTGGTGGCTGGGCAGGGGCAGCGGCGGGGCAGGGGCGGGCAGAGGAGCAAGGACAGGGGCAGGGACGGGGGCAGCGGCAGGGTTGGGCTAGCGCTCCTCGTGGCTCCCCACACAGCACACGCTTGAGGAATGGCAGCCTTCCCCAGAACAATTGCTCTCTAAACACTTAGGCTGCTGTGACAGGGCTGTCCATCACCCAGGCCTCTGACTGGGGGAATTCGCATAATTTACTGAGAGGCAGAGGAGAAGTGGGGAAGTGATTCCAATTAGCTGAGCCGGGAGGCAGATGAGTTCACCAAGACCTCGGTTCTTAGGGAGGATGAATAAATACCTGCCCCCTCTCCATGAAGTGGGGCAGCCTGAGAGAGAGGGCTCTCTGCCCCCACAGTTGTTCTGGCAACTAAGGGGCAAGCTGGGCCGGGGTACCAAGAACTCCCATTCTGCAGATGAGAACATGAAGCCCACGGCTGTAAAAGGCTTTTCACAAGGTCGTCCTAGGAGAGTGGAAACCACAGTCCAGACCCTGTCAGGGGCATAAGCCTCTGCCCAGCACCCGTACCACCTCCAGTGCAGGGCATGTACCCTGATTCTGTCCTGGGAGACTCTTCACCCCCTGACCATCCTCCATCAGAACAACCCTACTTCAATCTGCCATATATTAGGGATCTGCATCCAGTTTAGTTTAAAAAGAATTCCTTGTTGCTTTAAAACCAGTTTGAAATCCAGTGTCCTGAAAGGGGTAGACCCAGCTTCCATGGATCCGCTCCCTACCTGGAAGCTGCCCCTGTCGAATCAATTTACCAGACCCTCCCGGGGCCTTTCTAACAGCAGGTAAGATTCCAGACTGAGCTCAGCCACCCACCTCTGGGCCCTGTCTGTCTGTCTGTCTGTCTGTCTTGCAGTCTCTCTCTCTGAGACTCTGCTTCTACCATTGCTCACCGCAGACCACCCCACTTTCCCTACGCACCTCAGAAACAGGCAGGGTGGCCTCCACGTGCTGTCCTCCCTGCTGACCTATCACTGAAATGGACCCTGAGCCCGGCCCTAACCTTGGGCTTGGGGCTTTGTTCCTAGCTGGCTAGGGGTGTCTGGCAGGTGCCAGGCCTGGCTCATCGCCTCGGGGAGTGATGTGTGTAGGGGTGGTGGTGGCACTCCTGCCCTGCCTCCCTCTGCAGGTCTGGAGGACACCATGGGTACAGCCTTTCCATAAATGCTTTATGATTCAGCAACGAGTGAAGGCCCCAGCTGCCTCCCAGCAGCTCTGAGAGGAAGATGAGGAATTTACTGAGCCCATTTTACCTTCAAGAAGACTGAGGTGCAGTGACGTTAGCTAACAAGCTCAAGGTTACCTGGGCCCAGTGGATGCCCGCTGCCTCCCTAGCCGTGAATCAGGCCAAGGCGCTGGATGACTGTCCTTTCCACCCTGTGCGCATGGGACATTTCTCCCATGATTTGTGGCCGCAGTCTGGATCTAACCTGGCCACCCGCCTCCCAGCCTCCTGGCCTGCCTGCTCCGGTGGAAAGGGCTTTCATCATGAAGAAGCCTCATTCCTCGAAACGTAGCAGACCTTCAATGCTTCACTGGCTTTCCCTGGAGCAGATCCTACCTCGACACCTTTTACTAGTTCTCCAGTGTTCCCTTCATCTGGAATGTCCTTTTCTCCTCCACCTCCTGAAAGCCTTCCTATATTCTGGCAGCAGAAAGCAGCCCCTGTCCTCGTGCACACCAAAGTGCAGATGTTCAACTCTGCTGAGCCCCAAGGAGTCCAATAAGGGACAGGGGAGGCAGGAAGGGGGCTGGGCATAAGACCCTTGCCTCATTCATGGGGTCTGAGGCTGCTCACCTCACTGGTCATGTGTCAACAAACCTTCAACTCTCCTGCAACGCCCTCCCCAGAGGTACCTTGGTGGGGAGGCAGAGTAGAGAGGCTCAGCTAAAGCGAAATAGAGGCCCCTGAATTGTTGGATCATTAGTGAAACTCAAAGCCTGCACTGTCACCCTGGGAGCTTTTCTAATAATTTGCATGCCATGTGCATAGTTTTGCATATTGAGATAAAATGGGCTTGCTAAAAAAAAAAGATTACAATATGCTCCTCATGAATCAACCCAGGAGGAGCTGGATCGGGAGTTGGAGCCCATCTTTGCTGCTTCCCAGCCAGGCTTAAACAAGCCACTCAGAACTACTGGAGCCTCAGTTTCTTCATCTGCCCAATGGGGCAATGGGGCTAATGCTACCTACCTGGAAAGCTGTTTTGAGAATTAGACATCCTTCTGGCCCAGTTCCTGGTAGGAAGTGGGGATGAAGGGGTTGAAGAGGAGGGAGTGGTGATGGGGGTTATTATTCTGGAGGAAACATCAGGAATTCTTACTTGAAAATCACAAGCCCCAGTGACCTGGGGCAAGCCCTTTTCCTCTGTACAGTGAACATACAGTCCCCAGAGAAGGTTGGGAACAGGGGCACTCCAGCCTGGGGTCCAGCCCCTCGGGGCCTACTTATGGGGATACTGCAGCAAGACTCAGAGAGGTCACAGTGTGGTCCCTGTGGTCCCAAGCCTCTGCCAAGAACAGGCTTAGGGGCCTGAGGGGTGAGCAGAGCCCGGGGTAAGAAGATCCTAGAGCTGTCCAGCTTTCTATGCGAGTAGCCAGACCAGCCTGAATGGGCAGCAGCTACCCTGGCATGTCCAGGAGAATGGCAGTAGTGTGTGTGCGTGTGTGTTGGGAGAGGGGGCTGAGTGGCTGGGGCTTACAGGGAGCTCTGAATCTAATCAGAGAGATGTGGCTGGCAGGGAACAGCAGGGCAACCTGGGAGGAGGTTACATGGAGTTCTGAAGGCAGGGTTCATCTTTTTTTGTTGTTGTTTTTGTTTGTTTGTTTGAGACAGGGTTTTGCTCTTGTTGCCCAGGCTGGAGTGCAATGGTGCAATCTCGGCTCACCATAACCTCTGCCTCCCAGATTCAAGCAATTATCCTGCCTCAGCCTCTTGAGTAGCTGGGATTACAGACATGCGCTACCAAGCCCAGCTAATTTTGTATTTTTAGTAGAGACGGGGTTTCTTTATGTTGGTTAGGCTGGTCTCAAACTCCCAACCGCAAGTGATCTGCCGGCTTCAGCCTCCCAAAGTGCTGGGATTATAGGCGTGAGCCACTGCGCCCGGCCAGGGTTCATCTTATTCCCAGGGATCTGACCTGCAGGACTGGCAGGGGTCACATACCAGGCCTGACCCCAGGCCCCAGCGTGATGGAGGTGATGTATGATTACATAGTCATTTATTCATTCACCAACACTTGATAATGCCCTCCACTCTGAGGGGTGAGCATGCCTGGCATATCCGCTGCCCTGGTGTTTGAGCTCTACCTTCTACTCTTGCTCCATGCCTGACTTACTGTCAGTCTTTCCTGTCCATGGCCTGCTCCCAGCCACCCCATGGCAGCCGGCTTAGATTTTCAGGTAAGACCTTGGTGGCTTGTTGCAAACTGCTGAGTCCACATGCTGATCCTCCCTGAGGTCTCTCTCAGTGAGCCTTCACCCTCCCCCCTGGCTCTGCCTCCCTGAAGCTCCTCCTCACTCATTTAGAAATTAAGACCTCAGCAAGATGGTGCTTTGGAGCTGCCAAGCAGGGCTCAGGAAGGCCATGGCGGGGGGAGGGGAAGGGGTTCCAGCTGGTGGGAATGTAAGTAGGTAGGAGCCTCCTCACTCTCCTCTGGACTCTCACTAGTCTATGCAGGTACAGCCTCCCAAGCATCCCCTCTGGGGCCTAGAGCCCAGCAAAACTCTCTGGGAGGAGAGAGGGTTTAGTTCTGCCTTGGGGGCTCCCAGACCTGTAGGGTCTGTCTAGGCCACCAAGGGGCCCTCTGCTCTCTGCATTTGTTCTGGCACCTGCCTTGCTCTGCTGGCCTCAGTATAAGCCCCTTATCAGCAAGTGGAAAACAGACACCCAGGATGGGAACATGGGCCAGCTCTAACCATCAGACAAGGACATGGATGGCCCCAAGCAATGACCCAGGGGGACCTGGGACCTGGTCTCTACTGCTTACTGGGTAACTTTGGGCCTACCCCAAACCTCTGAGGCTCAGTTTGCCCAACTATGGAATGGAGTAAGGGGTCCACAGAGGTCCTGTTGTCCTTTGAAAGGGATTCTGCCGCTCAGTCATCTCCAGAGTGGCCAGGATGTTTCCTGTCTGCAGATACTCAGGGCCCAGGCGGAACAGGACCCAGAATTCCGACAAGGCATAGTCATTTCTGGACTTGTACCCTGGACAGCCTCCCCTTCCCCACCCCACACCTTTGGGGCAATGATGCCCCTCCCCCAGCTAGCCCACCTGGGGGCAATGGTCCCAGGCCAGCCCCTGTCCTGTCTATCCCCCGCAACTCCCATCCCTGTCCTCATTTCCTGCCATACCACACATGGCCTGCATCTTCCATCCTGAGCAGATGCTCCTTGCATTTGCTTAACTAGGTACTACTTCATGCTAGCAGATGAGAGACAGGAGTGTTTCCACCAAGTTTGGGGAGGGACAGCCCTGCTCACTTTGCCCCTTTGTGTGGCCTGAAGAGCCAGAACTCCTGGTCCTGCGGCCTGCCCTGCCTGGGCCCATCTCTCAACTGTGCCTCCGAGGCAGCAATGTAGCCTCCAAACCAGAATGACCTTCCACAGCAGGGGCTTACCCTTTCCCCCTTGGGTCAGCAGCATTGAAGGTTTTATGGAGGCCTGGGCTGGAAAATGCCCTCCTCCATTTGGAGTATGTTCAAGGCTGGTGGCCTGGCTTCTGGGGCAATAGATCCAGACTGAGAGGGGCTCCTCCAGCGTTTACATCCTTAGGTTACTCCAACCAGCTGGGGAGGAGCCCCACGCCTCCTTGCTCTCTGCTCCCCCACCCTAGCTCACTTCGGACCTGGAAACAGGCAGAGGTCTCAAAGGCCCCAGCTCTAGGGAGAGCAATGAAGACTGCAGATGGGGCCATGATGCTGGGGTGGAGAGATCTACACCCGTGCTAATAGGAAAGCTGGATTGATTATTGGCTGAGAGCATCCCTTCCCCTCCCTGCCTGGTATCCAAGAAACTCAGGTGGAGGGGCCTGAGTGCCAGCACCACCCCCAGGAGGCAGGCGCCTCACCAAATGCAGCAGGGCTGCCTCTCAAGCCCTCCAGACTCCCATGACATGATGCTCCTCCTGGCCCTGCTTCCACCCCACACAGCGCCACCCTCCCCTGCAGGTTCCAAGAACCACCTAGCTTCATTCATCTTCCAGGTTCAACAAATGGAGTGCTAACTGCCCCTCACAGGAACAGCAGCCATCAGTTAAATTAAGTGATGGTAGAGCCAGGTCCTGCCTTCCCCACAGCGGCCTAGCAGAGGCTAATTCCCTAAGGAGTTGATGAGCAGAAGTCAAGAGGTGCTTTTTGCAGAAGCAAAAGACTTGAGGACTTTCCTCTGTGGCTTCCCCCACCTGTGTGCTGAAGAAGATACTTCACTGGGTCTACAGCCTTGATCTCTCCTGCCATTTCACATCCATCCGTACTTAGGGCAGTCACTCAAGTGCCTTCTGTTGTTACCAACAGGAAGGTGGATGGCATGAGGTGTGGCCCTGCCCTCAGGGAGCCTCCTCTCAGGAAGCAGACCCCTCATTCCTGACACAGTGGGCAGAGCTGACTTATTCATAAGATGCATCCCTGGCCCTCTCGTTTCATTCAGCAAGTCACCAAAATCCTCTGTGCCTCAGTTTTCTCAGTTGCAAAATGAGTAAGTTAGGGACAGTTGTCTTCAGAATTACTGACAACCGGATCCCAACCTTGGGCAGGGAAGGGAACCGCCCAGGAAGCTCTCCCTGAACCCCCTTGGTGGGGGAGGCTGGTCCCGCTTCTCACCCTTCTCTGACTGGCCTCGAGGGGCAGCTATCAGAGGAGGCAATTTGCCATGGCCATTCCACTGAGGCGCTGATGGGATGTTGGGCAGTGATGGAAGGCTGCCTTGTTACAGCCTGGCTTAGCCTTCCACCGACACTCTTCGCTTCCACCTGGAGGCAGAAAAACACATCTTGTGGGGAGTTAGAGCTGCTGTCAGTGCTGGCCGGGGGCTCTGAGGAGATTTTTATTTATTTGGAAGCCATTCAGACACCTAATGCTCTTCTGAAGGGAGAATTTCTCTCTTTTATTTGTCCTCATTTTCTCCTGCCAGAGTGGGATGAAGGCCTTAGGGGAGGGGCAAACCAGCTCTGGGCCCTTGCACTACACGTATCAAGGCATGTGGGACACGGGTGGCACCAAGGGGCCTCCTCCTCCCCTGCACAGATGTTTGGGCCAGGGTCCTCTCAAAGAGGGTTCTGAGGGCTCTGAAGACCCCAGTGACTGGGACCAGGTACAGAGGATGGAACTTAGACCTTAGCCGGGAGCCTGTGTCTCTTTGCTTCCTGGAAGCCTGAGACCAGCCCTGCCCCTCCATGGGCCTCAGTTTCTGCATCTATAAAATGAGTAGGTTGATCCTGACCTCTCTGAAGAAAACTCCAGACTGTCTGGAGCAGCTGCTAGTGGCAATGGGAACAGCTGAGGCAGGGGCTTCCGGTGGGAGCAGATCCTCTAGCTGAGCAGTTGCGCCCGTCTCCATCTATTGAAGCTATTGAAGCTGGGAGGACCTGAGTTTTGTGAGAGTAGCCGAGGCAGTGAAGGTGAGGCCGAGCTTCCCTTTGCTCACACAACCAATGATCAACTTGTTTCTCCTCCTTCTCTAAGGATGAAGCCACCCAGGGTCCTGGAGTCCTGGATGCAGGAGTGAGCAGGCTGTCCTGTCCTGATACTGCCCAGCTGAGCCTTGCCCCATGCTGCCTGTGAGGCTATACCACCTCTCTCCTTGCCTCTGCCAGGAGCTCACTTATTCAGGCATACACACCCCAGGGGAGCTGTGCCTGTCCCCAGGGAAGAGGGCCAGCTCACTTCTGTCTCAGACCTTTGCTCTGACCCTCTGCCAGGGACACTCTTTTCTCCCACTTCCAGCCATCCATTTGTCCAAGCCCTTCCTACCCTTGTGTGCCAGTTTCAAGGTCCTCTTGTCCAGGAAGCCTTCCCTGATCACCTGGGCCTCCTCAGAACATTGAGGGACCACTTGCTGTTCTTCCCCGACATGGTGTAATTATGTGTGGTTTGAGGTACTCACCATGTTTTTCCTGTGTATCACATTGCCCCACCAAGTGGGGAGCTCCCAGGGGCCAAGGATCAAGCCTCTTATACTTGCTAGAACCTACTCAATTAACCAGCATCCTCCCTTGCTCAAATAATCTGAGTTCCGTGACTCTTGGGATGATGGAGGTCTAACCAGGGGGCTTCCACTGCAGTACAGGGAGGCATGGTTTCCCCATGGCCCAATGCTGGGTTATGGGCTTCCCTTCAGAGGCCAGGATGGGGACATCAAGACGCGTGGTTTGGGGGCACTGACTGGCTTATCCTTGTTCATAGGGAGATAGATCTGGGATGATGACCCAGGTCTCCAGACTCAAAGCTCCACACTCTGATCTGCATTGACCACTGGGCAGCCTCAGGCAAGTCTCCTCCCCTTTCCGGGCCTCAGTTTCCCCTCTTTCTTTTTTTTTTTTTGAGACGGAGTCTCGCGCTGTCGCCCGGGCTGGAGTGCAGAGGCCGGATCTCAGCTCACTGCAAGCTCCGCCTCCCGGGTTTGCGCCATTCTCCTGCCTCAGCCTCCCGAGTAGCTGGGACTACAGGCGCCCGCCACCTCGCCCGGCTAGTTTTTTGTATTTTTTAGTAGAGACGGGGTTTCACTGTGTTAGCCAAGATGGTCTCGATCTCCTGACCTCATGATCCGCCCGTCTCGGCCTCCCAAAGTGCTGGGATTACAGGTTTGAGCCACCGTGCCCGGCCAGTTTCCCCTCTTTCTAAAGAGGAGGTCCTATAGGTTCAGACTGTTTATAGCCTGGGACTTGGCCCTAACTTTGATGTGCAGGTAGTGATAGTTTGCAATGCCTGAAAGGGTTAAACTCCAGCCCCTTCCATACATTACAGTAAATGGTACTAAACTGCCCATGGGTTGATAATACGCCAAGGATCCTTGAAAAATTATTGACATGTCCAGAGGTAGGGTCCTGCCTGATTGCATCTGGAGGCCACTAAGCATCTGCACCATGCTCAGACAGGGGCATTTTGGGGAGCATTGCACCCCTGGGTATCTGCAAGGAACTGATGGGCTAGCCATGGCAGCCACTGGCAGGTGCAAGTGCTGGTAGTCAGCCCACATGTGGAATGAATCCCAGCTGGGGACCCTTGGGGACCACGGAGTACAGCCCAAAGAAGGCAGAGAATAGGTATGTTAGAGTGGGCCAAAAGAGGCAGGGACAACAGAACACTGGCCAAGGCTGGAGCCAGTTCAACGGGCCCAGGTGGAGGCAGAGCTGGGTAAACAGGGCTCAGAAGGGCAAATGTTGGCTCAAGTCATGCTCACCCAAAAGAATGTCCCCTCCTCCCCTCCCTAATATGCTCATCCCAACCTATTCACCTTGCAAGACTGAGCTGGAATCCCTCCCCCTTTCCCAGGAGTATTTCCCTGTCTGTCTGCATACAGGGCCTGCCCTTCTTGGGGATGCCTGGGATGGCCGAGTCTGTTGTCTCCCCTTCGCTAAGCCCTTGCTGAGTACCAAGTCTTCCCTCAGGGTGTTAGATGCTTTGGGTCTTCAGACTATCCCTGCCACATGGGGTGTCTCCCACTATATGGATGAAGAAGTGGGCTCGCAGAGGCAAAATGATTTGCTTACACAACCTGTGATGTCTGATATCAAAGCTGACACACCTCATGCCCAGGCCAGACCACCCTTCTTGGGCACACCCCTGGGCTCCTTGACATGCCACATGCCATCAAATGATTCTTTTTTTTGTTTTTTTTGGAGACAAAGTCTTGCTCTGTTGCTCAGGCTGGAGTGCAATGGTACAATCTCGGCTCACTGCACCCTCTGCCTTCCAAGTTCAAGCAATTCTCCTGCCTCACCTCCTGAGCAGCTAGGACCACAGGCGGCGGCCACCACACCCAGCTAATTTTTATTTTATTTTATTTTTTAATTTTTAGTAGAGATGGGGTTTCGTCATGTTGGCCAGGCTGCTCTTGAACTCCTGACCTCAGGTGATCCACCCATCTGGGCTTCCTGTAATGATAGGGATTATAGGCATGAGCCACCATGCCTGGCCCCAAATGATTCTATATGTCAAGACTTCCTGGGCCCTCCCATGGCTAAGCACTGCTTGAGGCCTGGAGGGAGTGACAAGGACTAGGGACCTTCAGGGCTCAGCTTGACAAGAGTCCAGAGTGGGCTGGGCGTGGTGGCTCATGCCTGTAATCCCAGCACTTTGGGAGGCCAAGGTGGGTGGATCACGAGATTAGGAGTTCAAGACCACCTTGCCCAAGATGGTGAAACCCTGCCTCTACTAAAAATACAAAAATTAGCAGCGGGGCGCAGTTGCGGGCGCCTGTAATCCCAGCTACTAAGGAGGCTGAGGCAGGAGAATTGCTTGAACCAGGGAGTTGGAGGTTGCAGTGAGCCGAGATCATGCCATTGCACTCTAGCCTGGCGACAGAGTGAGACTCCGTCTCAAAAAAAAAAAAAAAAAAAAAAAGAGTCCAGAATGCAGGTGTGTTTCTGAACCCAAGGCAGAGGCCACAGCATACTACTGGCTGGGGCAGGAAGCAGAGGGACAGGACCAAGAGGAGAAGGCCCATCCAGTTGGGGGTAGTAGTATCCCAGGAAGGCTTCCTGGTATAAGTGTATTAATGGGCTCGTAAATATCTTGAGTTCAAATGGTAGAGGCAAAAGAGAGTGTTCCAGGCAGGAGGAACTGCAGGAGTAAAGTCCGAGGCAGGAGTTTTTTTCTGAATAAGGAGCTGTCCAGCCTGTTGGTAAAATGTGCGACTGGATACGAGGCAGGCTAGGGCGAGAATCTTGCCTCCACAGGCATCCTGGATGTTCCTGATGGGTTTCCTCTTCCCTCGAGTGGCACAACTGAGCCCATGGCCTGCTTGGCACATAATAGGTTCTCCCTATGGCTTTGTCAGTCTCTTCTGACCTGCTGAGCTAGCACCTACCAGGCCCCCTGTCAGAGCCAGGGCCCTCTCTGCTTACTGCAGCTTCACCTGCCCCTGCTACCCTACGTCTTCCAGCACAGGCAACTCGGGCCAGGTGGGCAGCCCCAGGCCTTTCCTACCCAATTTACCAATGTGACTGCCATGGAAGTCCCCCTATTCCTTGTGAAGGTTCAAATTTTTCTCCTAAGATCTTAATGTGTGGCTGTAGCCAGCCGCCAAGAGGGCCGAGGATGTTGTGAGCCTCAAAAGTTGTAATGCGTAAACACTTACCACTCGTTTACTCTTAATTACCTCCCCTCCTTATTTGTCTTCCTTTAACGGCCTGTCAACCAAAATCTCCCGCCTTTCCCTTGGCGCCAGCGGCCTCAATTAGGTGCACATCTGTGGAGGCTAGAACTGAAATGCCCAACTGCCAAAACCCACCCACT
The DNA here is from genome assembly GCF_000951045.1 of Mandrillus leucophaeus. Classification (NCBI taxonomy): domain Eukaryota; kingdom Metazoa; phylum Chordata; class Mammalia; order Primates; family Cercopithecidae; genus Mandrillus; species Mandrillus leucophaeus. The sequence continues at coordinate 316,094 of NW_012104576.1, forward strand.
GTTCCTAGACTGACTCCATGTGCCTGATGGCCTGGGCACTTTGGGGATAGTGCTGCTACCCTGGTGTTGGAGGGCAGGGAGGTTGGCCCTCACATTTCTCAGGCCACTGCAGAGTCTGCCTTGGGAAGTCACCCGCCCCCGACAGGGCACCCAAGAGGAATGATGTCCTTTATGCTGGTCCCCTAGGGCCACGGGCACAGGTAGTATTTGTCCAGCAAGCAGGTAAGAGAGGATATCACAGGCCAGCCCTACCTTGAGCATAAGGAAGACAGAGATGCTGGGGACAGGTCTCAGCAGGCAGGGCTGGGAGAGTGGCTGTTTAGCTCACGCTTGTCGACTCCTGGGCAGAATCCCCTGCCCCCTTGGCCTCCCATTGTGTCCAGAGGTTGGGGGGCAACTGGCTCAGTGAGGACCCTGCTTATTCCCCCATAGAGCTGGACTATCGTCTCCCATAGTCCATCAGGTTCCACCTGTTCACCAGGCCCCTGGTCCCTGTGTTGCCTTCCTCTGATACTGTTTTTTGGGGTCTCACGGTTTGGGATCGCTGGCAAACCTCAGTCTGGCCCCTGAAGGCTCATTCAGGTCAAGGAAGGAGGACACTCCAAGAAATGAAGGAAACTGTTCCCTGTCAAGCCCTGGTTTGCTGGGATTGGACGAGCCAAGGCAGGACTAGGCAGCAAGGGAAGGTTGTCTTGGGCCCTATATCCAGCCCCTACCCCTACCCTTTTCTGTCCAGGGGCTACTATTCCCTCTCAACTGCAAGCCCTCCTTGGGCTGACTTGTGAGTGGGTGACAGGAGAGCCACTGATACCATGAGGTGGGGCGTCTGGATGTTTCTGAAACATCCTGCCCAGCTGGTTACTATCCCTCATTCCTCGTGATAGGCCAGGTCTGTGGGCAGTTATTGCTGAGGGGGTCCTGCCCTGTGTCAAATTGGTGGGGAGCATTCTCTCATCCTATTTGCACCAGAGGCAGAGCTGGGTTCCAGAGCAACTTCAATAGAATCCTAGGGATGGTCTTCCCTCATTTTGAATGCTTCAGTTTACCAAGCGATTTTCCCCATTCTCACTTCATCCTGGAAATGGGAGTGGGCACCCACACAAGCATTCACAAGCGAGGACACTGAGACTCTGACACTGAGACTCTGACAGGGCCACAAGCTGTGGAGTTAAGGTTGACACTAGCCCCAGTCTTCTCCCCACAGCAGGGAAGAGCCAGGGGCCTCCAGGACAGAAAGGACTGGGTTGTGCAGACATGAGCTTCCTGGCTCTGGAAGAATCTAAATAAGAGGCTGTGCAAACCCCGGGAGCTGGGGCTTGGGACTGGCCAGCCCACAGTGCCTGTTCAGCCCAGGGAAGCGAAGCAAGTGGCTGCAGAGGGCTGCATCCTGCCGCGTCCCCAGTCCCCAACAACCGTACAGCCGGGCCCAGGTTTCTGCTTAGGGAACCAGGAGGTCCAGGCCCTTTCTGCCAGCAGCCGGGCGTTCAAGCCCCCAACAGAGAGAAATCTTGAAGATAGCTAGAGCCACGGGGGCTGTTGAGTTCAGCATGCCTCCTTCTCTGGTCTCCGCTGAAGCTGTCACTCCACCATTAAACCTGTGACTCCAGGCCTTAAGCCTGTTGAAGGTCGAGCCCCCAGAAAGGTCACATATGCTCCTGCCTTGGGCCGCGGGGCCCGGGTCTCTTCCCGCGGGTTGGGTGGAGAGGAGC